>NW_016813480.1:3548807-3603307 GCF_001698545.2 Rhinopithecus bieti
AACACTCTGTCTCAAAAAAAAAAAAAAAAAAAAAAAAAAAAGAAGGCATATGATTAATATTGTGAAAAAATGTGTTCAGGGTAATCCTAAGCAGCACAGTAGCATCACCAGAATACCTTTTCTCCCTTGAGGACACTGAATCAATGGTGTGTTACACACCTGCATTTGACTACACCCTGTCACATGAAATCAGATGTGGAATTTTCCACTTGTGGCATCAGGCCAGTGCTCAAAAAGTTTCAGATTGTGTAGCATTTTGGATTTCTGATTTTTGGATGAGAGGTGTGCAACCTGAATAGTGTTCTAAGCACAAGAGAAAGAGGAGACAACGCAGTGTATGTTCAAGGTTTGAAGCTGGATAAGAGAAAGCTTCAGAAAGTCTATTTAAACTAGATTCTGAAGACTTAAGAAATTTGATAAAAATACTTAACAAACTAGGCATAGAAGGAATATAGCTCAAAATAATACAGGTCATATATGACAAACCCACAGCTAACATCATATGAATGAGGAAAAGTTGAAAACCTTTCCTCCAGGAACTGGAAGAAGACAAGGATGCTCACTTTCGCCACTCTTATTCAACACAGCACTGGAAGTCCTGGGTAGAGTGATCAGACAGGAGAAAGAAATAAAAGGCCTCAAAATTCAAAAGTAGTCAAACAGTCTCTCTTTGCTGATGATATGGTTATATATATACACATATATATATGTATGTATTATATGGAGTCTTGCTCTGTCGCCCAGGCTGGAGTGCAGTGGCATGATCTCAGCTCACGGCAGCCTCTGCCTCCTGGGTTTAAGTGATTGTCCTGCCTCAGCCTCCTGAGTAGCTGGGATTACAGGCACACATTGTCATGCCTGGCTAATTTTTGTATTTTTAGTAGAGACAGGGTTTCACATGTCGGTCAGGCTGGTCTCGAACTCCTGACCTCAAGTGATCCGCCCACCTCAGCCTCCCAAATGATCTTGTATTAAAAAAAAAACCTAAAGACTCCACCAAAAACAACTCTTAGCTTTGGCAAATAAATTCAGTAAAGTTGCAGGTTACAAAATCAACGTATAAAAGTCAGTATTGTTTCTATATACCAAAAATGATCCAACCAAGAAAGAAATCAAGAAGTCAATCTCACTTAAAAAGCTAGAAAAAAATTAAAATACCTAGGAGTAAATTTAACTAGGAATATGGAAATCTCTATGAGAAGGACTACAAAACACTGTTAAAAGAAATTAAAGATGACATAAACAAAAAGAAAAACATCCCAGGCCCATGGATCAGAAGAATCAATATTGTTAAAATGACCATACTGCCCAAATCTACAGACCTAATGCAAGCCCTGTCAAAATACCAATGTTATTCTTCACAGAGTCAGAAGAAATAATCCTAAAATTTGTATGGAACCAAAAAAGAGCCCCAATAGTCAAGAGCAATCCTGAACAAAAAGAACATAGCTGGAGGCATCACATTACCTGACTTCAAAACACATTACAAGGCTATAACCAAAACAGCATGGTATTGGTACAAAAACAGGTAAGTAGCCCAATGGAGCAGAATGAAGAACTCAGCAATAAAGCTACATATTTATAGCCAACTTATCTTTGATAGAGCTGACAAAAACTTGTAACAAGGAAAAGGACACCCTCTTTAATAAATGATGCTGGGAAAACTAGATAGCCACATGCAGAAGATCTAGGCAAAGAATTTATGACTAAGACCTCAAAAGCACAGGCAACAAAACCAAAAACAGACAATGAGACTTTATTACACAAAAAAGCTTCTGCACAGCAAAAGAAATAGCATAGAAGAGACAACCTGTTGAATGGAAGAAAATATTTGAAAACTATTCATCTAAGGGGACTAACACCCAGAATATAAAAGGAACTCAAACAACCCAACAGGAGAAAACCAAATAATCCCATTAAAAAGTGGGCAAAGGACATGAATAGATATGTTTCAAAAGAAGACATACAAAGAGCCAACAGTTATGTGAAAAAAATGCTCGATATCACTAATCATCAGAGAAATGCAAATCAAAACCACAAGGAGATACCATCTTATGCCAGTGAGGATGGCGTTCATTAAAAAGACAAAAGATAACAGATGTTGGTGTGGACACAGAGAAAGGGAACTCTTACACGTGGTGGCTGGGAATGCAAACTAGCACAGCCACTATAGAAAACAGCATGGCAATTTCTCAAAAAGCTAAAAATTGAAATACCATTCAATCCAGCAATCTCACCACTGAGTATCGACTAAAACAAAAAGAAACCAATATATCAAAATGATACCGGCACTCACATGCTTATAGCAGGACTATTCACAATAGCAAAGATAGACATAAACCTAAGTGTCCATCAACAGATGATTGAATAAAGAATATGTGGTATATATACACTATAGAATACTATTCAACCACACACAAATAAGAAGGAAATCATGCCACTTGCAGCAACATGGATAAAACTGGAGGTTAACATGGCGGAAATAGCTTAAGTGAAATAAGCCAGATGCAAAAAGACAAATATTGCATGTTCTCACTTAACCTGTGGGAGTTTAAAAAAAAAAAAATTGAACACGTGAAAGAAGAGTGAAAAAATAGATAACAGAGACTGGGAAAGTAAGTAGGAGGCAAAAGGGTGAATGAAAAGTGGTTAAAGGGTATAAACATACAGTAAGATAAAAGGAATAAATTCAGCCGGGTATGGTAACTCACGCCTGTAATCCCAGCACTTGGGGAGGAAAAGGCGGGCAGATCACTTGAGGTCAGGAGTTTGAGGTCAGCCTGGCCAACATGGTGAAATCCTGCCTCCACTAAAAATACAAAATTAGTCAGGCATGGTGGTGCACAGCTGTAGTCCCAGCTACTAGGGAGGCTGAAGCGGGAGGATCACTTGAACCCAGGAGACAGAGGTTGCAGTAAGCTGAGATTGTGCCACTGCACTCCAGCCTAGGCGACAGAGACTCTGTCTCATACAAAAAATAAATAAATGGAATAAATTGAACATTTGACAGCAGAGTGGGATGACTACAATTAACAAAAATGTACTGTAGTTGGATGATAGACTTCCTGAATTCCCTGATTTGATCACAACGTATTATATACATGTAACAAATGTTCTCATGTAACTCATAAATTTGGGCGTGCACACACACAAAAAGCCTCAAAAAGTTTGTCAGGAAGAGAGGGAGGCCCTGGGGAAATAAATCAGTAGTTACATGAGACACCCCAGGATGTGGAAACAGTATATACAAAACTGTAGAAGCATGGAAAGGGTCTGCCATGCTCAGAGAACAGTAAAGACTAGCAGCAAGTAGTTTAATATCACTAAACATGCCACAAAATAAATGGCTACCAGTAACAGCCCTGAGGACAGATAAGATTTTATAAATAGGTGGCCGGGCGCAGTGGCACAGGCTTGTAATCCCAGCACTTTCAGAGGCCGAGGCGGGCGGATCACCTGAGGTCAGGAGGTTGAGACCAGCCTGCCCAACGTGGTGAAACCCCGTCTCTACTAAAAATACAAAAAATTAGCCAGGCGTGGTGGTGGGTGGGTGCCTGTAATCCCAGCTACTTGGGAGGCTGAGGCAGGAGAATTGCTTGAACCCGGGAGGCAGAGGTTGCAGTGAGCCGAGATCCTGCCACTGTACTCCAGCCTGGGCGACAAGAGCAAAACTCTGTCTCAAAAAAACAAAAAAAAACAAAAAAAAGACAAAAGCAGAAATAGGCAACGTAAGATAGGGGATATTTTATGCCACCTGTCTCAAAAGAAGTGTGTAGAGTGTCCAAAACAAGTTAAGAAGAAAATATTGTATTAACAAAATAAAGCTGAGGGAAAACGTGTTGTGTAAGAAAACCAAAAATAAGAGGACCATGATGAAAATTCACCTTTAAGAGATGGGAGGAGTAGGATGAAAATATAAAATGGCCGCAAAGGATTGGTTAAAAAACTGAGCAGTGTTTTGGTAAAAGAGAGTATGGAGCACACAAATCAAACTATACTGCTTCCTAAAACTCTACTTAAACTATGGTAAAGAGAATTTTTAAAAGACATAAGGACAATAAGGATAAAACTGAGATCAAAGATAGCATAAAAATGTGGAAACTAGAAAGCAAATGGACAAAAAGTAGCTGATTAAGAGGATTCAAGAAAACAAAATCAGAAGTTGACAGTGAAGAAAGCCAAGAACCAATTAGACTTACATAGCAAAATCATGCAATGGCAGAGAATTGAGACTATAAGATACTGCTAGAAGTAGAAATGGCTGAATGGAAAACAAAGTAGAGGAGATATCCTAAAACAGAATAGTAAGAGACAAAGTGAGAGAGGGGCAAAAGAAAAATAGGAAAATTGGAGGAGCAGTACAAGCAATTTAAGAAAACTTCCAAATTGAAAGACATAATTTCCAAAACTGGAAGGGTCTACCAAATTCCCATCACAAATAAATGAAAATAGGCCTACCCCAAGATACAATATCTACATATTTCAGAAAAGCGGAGACAAACAGTACATTTTACATTTTACAAGCTTCCAGTGGGGATAGGTAACAAATTACTTAGAAAGGGATCAGGAATCAGGAGACCTTTGGTCCTCTCAAAATGAGTTTTGCAAGCTAGAAGTTCTAGACTAGCTCTGCATTGTATAAAATCATTATATACTGATTACACTGTCAACAGATGTGGTTTAAGGTTTAAGCTCTGTGTAGGAGCCTGTTCTGGAGAATTAAATTTTCAGTTGCAATGACAGAAAAATATTCTGAAATAGTCAACCAGATCACAGAGCTTGCATCAGATTGTAAAGTAGTACACTACTTCTTTCATGGAAAAAGACATGCTTTAAGGAAAACAAAACAGCTGAAATAATCATAATCACTGTGTTTAGTTATATAGCAAGAACTGTGAATTACCTAAAGGCTAATGTGTAGGTCTAAGATTTAATTATCTTAAATATGTGATAATGTGTAAGATCACAAACAACTGCCATTGCATGCTGAGGTATAACGATTATTTAAGGGGGAAAAGTCAGTGAGAATGCTGGACTATGACATAAAATCTTAGTGGCTGTGCAACATAATAAACCAGTTTGGTTCGAATGCTTTCGAGATGTTAAATGAACAGCCTAAGCTGCTTTGGTGTGGTATCTTTGGTATTTTTAATGACCATAGTATTTCCAACTAGGGAAAGAAAGCAAAAGTTTAAAAAAAAAAAAAATGGCTCTTAAATATACATTCTTGGGCCTTAGCCATATTTTAAATCATTTTTAATAAAATTTCATTATTGAAAACAATCAAAGGTCCTAACAATTATTGTTCTTGCTTTATTTTCTTCCTTTTTATTTTTGTTTGAGACAAAGTCTGGCTCTGTCACCCTGGCTGGAGTGCAGTGGCACAATCTTGGCTCACTGCAACCTCCACCTCCCGGATTCAAGTGATTTTCCTGCCTCAGCCTCCCGAGTAGCTGGGATTACAGGCACCCACCACCACGCCCAGCTAATTTTGTATTTTAGTAGAGACAGGGTTTAACCATGTTGCCCAGGCTGGTCTCGAACTCCTGACCTCAGGCGATCCAACTGCCTTGGCCTCCCAAAGTTCCGGGATTACAGGCATGAGCCACCGCACCTGACTGTTCTTGCTTTATTTTCAAAAACTGCCTATAACTATTTCTTACCTTGGATATCATGACTCAGGTTACCAATTGTATCATTTAAAACTTTCCTAGACTTAGGTCCCAAATTCAGAGTAACAAAGCTAATAAAACGTATTTTACGCCTAAAACATCTTTAAATTTTCTGGAATGGCCATGAGGTAACACAAAGATTTATTCCTTTACCTTAAAAAAGGAAGGATAATAGAAATAATTAGATTTGGCCAACATTCCTACAGTGTTATTTAATTCAAAATTATAAAAATTCTTATTGCTACATTAATTTATTTGGTAAATCACAAGAGAAATTTGGGCTCTATAAATCAATTATATGCAAATAAAATATTAATGAATATATCTTCAATGGTTATGTACTTTAAATTGAAAAAAGGCAAACTCATGCTCATATATAAAAACTGATACAATAACTACTTCAAATTGGTTTTTGTTTCTAGATTTCAATATCCTTATTAATCATGGACAATCAAGGTACACTTGATAGAAACTAAAGGATTTGTCAAATTCCTCACTATTCATAGTATGTCTAACTCCCTGCATAACTACTGACTGAATCTGTGTATTGTATGCCAATAGATGATCCAGTCTTTTCCATTCTATTAATTCTAGTTAAGATAATAACTTTCCAGGGCTGCTGAATCTTATCATTGATGGAAACAACTATCTTCCTTTGCTAGGTACTTAATCAGCTGTATATGGTAGTAGATTAGGTGTCTGGCTATTTTTGAAGCATCATTAGACAAAGACTGCACTTGAATACACTCCAATGACTTTGCCAGATTCTGTTAACAACTAATGCAGCAGTAAAACACCTTGGCTCTGAATTGTAGCACCGCAACAGATCCTCAAATTACTAAAGGTTTGTCCCAGTCAACCTCAAACTAAAGATTCTTAAGAATCTTCCAGAAGAAGATGACCTTAGAGACAGATATAGCTTCTACCCAAGACTTCTGGATCAAGAGGAATGAAAGAGACAGCTTCTACTCAGGACCCACGGAACAAAGATCTAGATGGCCAGAACCATAGATTATCATGCTTCTAAGCTATTTTCTTTCCTCTGGTTTAAATTTCTGAATTGTTAACAGGCACCTGTTAACTACAACAACGATATCTATAAGACCTTACCCATAATATTGCTTTGTGCATCCCTAGTCACTGTGTGTATGAGTCTATTGTCAGGATACAATTTGCTCGTGATTTTACTAAAATATGCAATCAAACCAATGGTTGAGATTGTAGCCACTTTCTTTTGGGTGCAACTCAGCTTACTCTAGTTCCTGGGCAATTATATTCAACTACTAAGCAACTCTTTAAATAGTAAACTAAAAATAGTAAACAGGACTGATACCCCTATGATGTCATACTTAGGAAAGTTTCTGTCAGCACCAAAACCACACTTAGGGACCGTGGCTCTTGGCTTAGAAGTGGAATACAAACTCTGTTAATAATCTCTCAGCATTTGTCAGTGTTAAATTACTCAAATGTGACCTCCAGAACTTTAAATGTGTACAGCCATTTTTCGTTCAGATGACTCAACAGCTAACCTTAAAACAATAACAAAAGGTATACATAAAGAACTGACTCCAGTCCAACAACAGATGAGGTTGTCTTAATAATCTCCTATCTCCTAGCAATGGTAAAGATCTGTATTTCATTGAACAATGATCTGAATACCCTGAATCTGGCCAAAAGGAGGGACTCAGAAAGTGAAAGCAACCCCACTGATAATCATATTATGATTTCCTAACAGATTAGTAGCATGGCCAGTACGAAGAGAACCCAGCCCTGCCTCACTCCTCCCAAATGGAATGCTGAAGCACCTAATTACCAAACTGACCTCAAGTGATGACAATATCCAATCCAGATCTGTTCTACTTCCCCTAGTCTTTCCTTAGAATTATTCAGCCCAAGCCAAATCCCTTTAAAGCACTTGCTCTTTTCTTACCGAGATACCTCATACTTCATCTGGCGTGAGCTCTCCCTTGCTAGAGCAGGCTAATAAGTTTTGACCACAGGTGCACTCCTGGTGGCATTTATCATTTATCACGCCCAATAATCTTACACAAGATTACAATGCATCAGAGCAAATTAAACAACACTTTCTTTTAAATGTGGTAAAACCTGAAAGAGCACATTCTAGCTAGTCAAGCTATGTTTTGTTTAAGGTCCCTTGACATATTAACACATACTTTTTTTTTTTTTATCATTCTGACAAATGAAACATACAAGGTAGGTTTTAGTTAATGACATAAGTTTACTCAAAAGATTATTAGAACTATTAATTCTATATTTGTGGGAATTTCCTGGCAAATTGGGGGAAGTTCCTGTGCTTGGCACTGTTATAGTCTCTGAGATATGGCACTGAACAAGATAGATTCAACAGGAATTACTTTCAAGTTTCCTGGCAGCTCCAGATGCCAAGCTCCAAGAAGTTGCAAGGCTTCTTGTAAACCTAGCAACGAATACCTCTCCTCTGCATTATCTCATGAAATTCAAGCCAGGTTTATAATTCAAATTCATCTTTACCTTGTTTGGAGAAACAGCAGAGCTTAAAAAAATATTTGCCTTGGAGGTTGAAAGAAACACTTGGTCTTTTCCTGTCTGTTTCAGTTATAAAATTACAGTACATTATCAGAACTAGAATATGGAGGTTTTCCATTAAATTGCTTACCAATCAGTCTTTCTTAAATTATCTTCCCAAAGTCATCTGCCTTAACAACAACTCTATTAAGAAAAAAAAAATTATACTTATTGGATCTTCATTTCAAGAATCATATTTTGACATTGATCATTTATAATCATTTTTTTCTCCTTAACATTCATGCTAGAAGATATGGGCAACCCTAAAAACACAAATTAATGTACATGAATACTTTTGCACCCAAATGGTTAGTATTTCCTGCTATTTCATAAATCTGCCTAATTTATTTCTACTTGGCCTGAAACATATTTTTCTTAAAAGTACTATCACATTCAGGCATGTGAATGCACCTGAACATTTCTGAAGTGTTCATGTTATACTCCGAGTGTTACTATAAATAAGTACTCAAGAGTGATGTGCTAATAAGACACCCTAAAAATGTCTTTGTCTCCTTAATCGACTTTCTAACATTTCTGTCTTTTTAGCAATATAGCCACCAAATCAAAGTTACTTTCTACCCCATTAACAATACTCAGTAATTGTAAATATTTTATGAATGTTCGCTGTTGAAAAAATAAGATGAGATCTAAAATCATTACAACTCTGCCTCTCACATGGAGTCTTTATTGTACCATTAGTAACACAATGTTTGAGTTTACAAAGAAATGCCTGAGTTTATAAACAAAAGTATCTGACCACAAACTTTTCTATTTGAAAAAATTCATATACCTTCTCACTCTTGCACTCTATATTAATTATTTGTAACTAATAACTAACACTAATAGTTAACATTACTTAATGGTTCTCATTTAAATTGGTAAGGATATGGAGGAATGGTTACCATTTCACGGGCCTTGCTGCTAAGAGTACAAACTGGTACAAACATGTTAGGGACCAGTCTGGCATAGGGATTAAGTACAGCATGTGTATTTCCTATGACAGCCAATGCCTCTGCTGATTATACACCACAGGAAAGGTTTCATATAGCTGCAAAAAGTACCATCTTTGCAGAGGCAAACACTGGAAATAGATAAGTAACCTGTGGTATATGCACTTAAAGACACACTTAAAGAGAATACATGGTCAAAAGTCACGAACTGAACGTGCATATATATGAGTAGAAAAATTTTATTTAAAGGAATGACATTTACACTACAGAATTCTTTATATAAAAATTTAAAACCACACTCAAAACTACATTTTCATGGATACAAGCATGGAAATAAAGATATCTGGGTTGGAAAGTGGGCTGGAAGAACATACACTGAACAAATAAGAATGAGGGCCTAATATAATGGGAGAAGAGGACAGTGCTCTGGACTGAACTGTGTCTCCCCAAATTTCGTATGATGAAGCACTAACCCACAATGTGATGGTATTTGGATATGGGCCTTGGGGAGGTAATTAGGTTTAGATGAGTTCATGAAGGTGGGGTCTTCAAGATGAGATTAGTGCCATTATAAGAAGAGAAACCAGAGAGCTTGCTTGTTCTGCCTCTCTTGCTGTCTCTCCAACATGTGAGGACACAGTGAGAAGACAGCCAGGAAGAAAGGAAGCCAGGAAGATAGCCCTTACCAGGAATCTTGATCTTGGATTTTACAACTTCCAGAACAAGGAGAAGTTAAATGTGTGTTGTTTAAGCCACCCACTCTATGTGGATGTGGCCCAAACAGACTAAGACAGACACGAAGGAATAAAAAATGAAGAACAAAGTAGGGCCTTGTACAGACTGACAATGATAATATGCCATGTATTAAGCAGTATTTTCAACTCAATTCTATGTACCTATCGCCCAAAAAACAAACAACAATCAACCACCTAGTTAAATGGAACTTCCGCTATTTAAATACAAAATTAGGGATTCCTAAAATTCTGTAGAAAAAAAATTATAGTGACAGGAGAGCCAAATTTGGCAAATGCCAAAGATACATAAAATTGACAAAATTTCAGTCGAATTACATAGATATTTGACAGTGTTAAACACAACAAAATCAACAAGACCTGATCAAACTTTCAGAAGAATCATGCAACAAGCAGTACACACTGGAAGGGATCAAGATTGGAGGGAAGAATACTACTAAAGAAGTGACTGTCAATAACTTGAGTCAAATAAGTACCCAAACTATAAATTTTGCTATTTTCAGTATACAAACTACCACAAGTGTAAACAGGAAGTGATAAACTCACCTTGGCTGCCTAATAGTAGTCCCAGATACAGGTAGAGTGTTTCTCATGAATTAAAAACTGGTAAGAAGAAACCCCTTTTTCCCTGTCTCCTCCCACTCACCACCCCACCCCCAATTACACATAATATAGAAGTGGATTAAGGTCTCACTGTTATGAGGTAAATATGTAACATCCCACCACAAGTGAAATAACCACACAGAGTGAGAAAAGATCAGTATATGTCACAGTGGATGGGGGTGAATGAATGGGAGCATCAGCGGCCAGAGAATCTCACAAGGCAGGGTCATTTAGGGTCATCAAACTTAACTCTTGCAGCAATGTTAACATTAACCTTTTTTATTTGAGAATTTCATACCATTCTTTAAAAAAAATTACTCTAATAAATTTATAAGCCCTAAGTTCTCCTAATTCTTGAACCAAATTCAGAGTTATTTGAGGGCAGGAAACCATGTCATTTCCCAATAGTCGCAAAAACACCGTTGCCTCTAACTTTCCAGAACACCAAAAGGTCCATTTCTCTGCAAGCAAATATCCAATCAATGGGACTTCCTGGCAGGAAGACCAGGAATAGGATTTCTATAAGATGATGATAACATTTATCCCGAATTTTCCATATGTCAAGATACGAGGCATTTAAGATACATGAAGTCAGCACCACATGCACTCTGCAATTATTTATATAAAATATCTATTTTACATGTCTCTAAGTATGTATAATAGGGTAGTCATATATGCTCTTTCTATATATATGTATGCATACATAAATATATAAAAATAAATAGCATAAATATGAACACATATAAAATATATATTTACATATCTGTATATAGACAGATATAAAGCTACATAAAGATACACATGTATATATAGAAGAGAAAGATAAGAGGAAGATGAGATAATTTCTTATTATACGTAGCTCACTGACTGCCCACAGTACTGTTTTTAACTTATAAGGCCATTAGAACAATTTCACAGGTGTTTCATAAAGAAAAAATACCATAGTTATATAGTTTACATAGCTTATTACATACGACTATCACTTTTTTCCATTTTTTAATTGTGGTAAAATATGAGTAAATATTGGGGCCCGTGCCGGGGGTGGTGGAGAATGAACAGACACAAGAGACAAAGACAAACAGAGAACATGGCGGCCGCGCCTAGAGCCTCCGCCTCACTTTATTTATACTCCATAAATCCCACGTCAGCAAAATAACACAATGCAAAACAAACTTTCTGCACCCAGATGTAACCTTCTGCTTAGTTCCTTGTCTCTAAGTTCTTTCTTATTTTGTCTGCCTTCTTGGCGCCTACTAGAGTTCATTAAAAGTTCAACTAGAGATAGTCCTTGACTACTGGAGTTCATGGAAAGTGCAACTAGCTAGAGATACTGTCCTTGAGCCTTATCTATTCTTAGCATATTATTTTTAATGGCCCCTGCAAGTAAACATAAAATTTACCTTCTTAACCATTTTTCAGTGTACAGTTCAAAGGTATTAAATACCTTTATAATGTGTAAAACCATCACCACCATCCATCTCCCGAACACTTTTCATCTTGTGTAAGTAAACCACAACCACTACACACTAATTTCCCCTTCCCCATGCCCCCAGCTCCTAGCAGCTATCATTTCACTTTCTGTCTCCATGATCTTAACTATTCTAAGTACTTCATGCAAGTGGAAATATACAGTATTTTTCTTTTTGTGACTGGCTTATTTCACTTAAGCAAAATGTCCTGATTCATCCAGGTTGTATCATATGTCAGAATTTCCTTCCTTTTTAAGGCTTACTAATGCTCCTTACACATTTTCTCATCTATTCATCCTTCAATGGGCACTTAGGTTGCTTCCATGTTTTAGCTATTGTGAATAATACTGCTATTATCATGCAGTATTTATATATTTGCATGATATATGCAAAGAGGGATTTATATCCCTCTTTGAAAGCATCCTTTGAATTCTTTTGGGTATACACCCAGAAATGGAATTGCTGAATAATACAGTAACTGTATTTTTAAGACACTGCTATGCTGTTTTCCACAGTGGTTATATTATTTAACATCGCCATCAACAGTGCACAAGAGTTCCAGTTTCCCCACATTCTTGCCAACACCTATCACTTTGTTTTTGTCTTTTAGAGTAGCCATTCTAATGAGTGTGAGGTATACCTCACTGTAGTTTCGATTTGTATTTTCCTAATAGTTAGTGGTGTTAAGTATCTTTGTATGTACTTCTTAGCCATTTGTATATCTTCTTTGGAGGAATGTTTATTCAAGTCCTTTGCCAATTTTTGAATCAGGTTGTTTTTTAGTTGTTGAGTTTTAAGCGCTCTCTATATATTCTGGTTATTAATCCCTTATCAGATATGTAATTTGGAAATATTTTCTCCCATTCTGTTAGTTGCCTTTTTACTGTGCTGATAGTGTCTTTTGATCCAAGAAAACTTAAAATTTTCATGAAGTTCAATTTGTCTATGTTTTTCTTTTATTGTCTGTGCCATATCCAAGAAATCAAAACTTTTGCCCTATGTTATTGGGTTTTATTGGGGTTTTTTTTTTTTTAGAGTTTTATTTTATTTTATTTTTTTAAGTTTTAAGAAATGGGGTCTTGCTTTGTTGCCCAGGCTGGCAGGCAATGACACAATCACAGTTCACTGCTGCGATGAATTCCTGTGCTCAAGCCATCCTCCCAACCCAGCCTCCTGAGTAGCTGGGACTACTGGTAGTACCACAGCCTTTGTTTGTTTGTTTGTTTTTGTAGAGACAAGGTCTCGCCATCTTGCCCAGGTTGGTCTCACACACCTGGGCTCAAGCAATCCTCCCTCCTCAGCCTCCCAAAGTACTGGGATTACAAGCATGAGCCACCACATCTGACTAGAGTTTTATTGTCTTAGGTTTCACATCTACATCTTTAATCCATTTTAAGGTAAATTTTGTATACGGTGTTAGGTAGGGTCCAACTTCATTCTTTTGAATGTGGATATACAGTTTTATCAGTACCATTTGTTGAAAGGGCTGTCCTTTCCCCATTAAATGGCTTTAGCATCCTTACAAAAAATCATTTGACCATATATGCAAAAGTTCACTTCTAGGCTCTCTATTCTACTTCCATTGATCTACATTTCTGACTTTATGCCAGTACCGTATTATTTTGATTACTGTAGCTTTGTAATAAATTTTGAAATTGGGAAGTGTGAGTCCTACAGTTTTGCTCTCCTTTTTCAAGGCTGTTGTGACGATGTAGAGTCCCTAGACATTCTATATGAATTTCAGGATGGGTTTTTTCTTTTTATGCAAAAGAAAAAAAAAGCCATTTGGATTTTGATAGTTGTTGCACTGAATCTGTAGATCCGTTTGGGTCCTGTTGACATTTTAACCATATTAAATCTTCTGATTCATGGACACAGGATATGCTTCCATCAATTCATGACTTCAGTTTCTTTCAGCAATGTGCTACAGCTTTCACTGAACAAGACTTTTTTACCTCTTGGTTAATTCCTAAGTATTTTATTCCTTTTGATGATATTATAAACGTAATTTCTTCATAATCTTTTCACATTATCTGTTAGTGTACAGAAATGCAACTGATTTTTGTATACTCACTTTTATTCTACTTTGCTCAATTCATTTGTTACTTGCTTGTGTGTGTGTAATCTGTAAGGTTTTCTATATATAAGATTATATAATCTGCCTTTTAAGTATTTTACTTGCTTAATTGCTCTGACTTGACCTTCCAGTACTACAATGCACAGAAGTGGTAAAAGCTGGCATCCTTGCCTTGTTCCTGGTACTAGAGGAAAAGTGCTCAGTCTTTCACCGTTGAGTATAATGTTCAGTGTGAATTTTTCACGTACAGCTCATATCATGTTGAGGTAGCTTCCTTTCATTTATAATTTGCTGAGTGTTTTTATGATGAAAGGGTGATGAATTTTGACAGGTTTTTTTCTGTGTCGATTGAGATGAACATGTCTTTTTCTCTTCATTCTGTTAATGTGGTATATTACAACAATTTATTTTCATACGTTGAACCATGCTTGCATTTCAGGAATAAAAGGTAATAATAAACATGGTAAATAAATAAAATAACTTGGTCATGGAATATAATCCCATTAATATGCTGTTGAATTTGGGTTGCTAGTATTTTCTGAATAATGTTTGCACAAAGATCACAAGAGATATTGGTGTGTAGTTTTCTTTATAGTGTTTGTCTGGCTTTGATACTGGGGTAACGCTGGCCTCACACAGAATGAGTTAGGAAGTGTTTCCTCCACTTCAATGGTTTTGAAAAGTTTTAGAGGGAGTGGTATCAGTTCTTAAATTGTTTGGTAGAATTAACCAGTAAAGCCATCAGGTCCTGGACTTTTTTTTTTTTTTTATTTAATCAACAGCTTTTTGATTACTGATTCAATCTCCTTAGTTGTATGTCTAGTCAGATTTTCTATTTCTTCATGATTTAATCTTTGTAGATTTTATGTAAGAATTGATCCAGTTCATCTAGGTTATCTGATTTATTGGCATACAATTATGTTCACAGTACTCTTATAAATAAAAGTACTACTTTTTTTTTCTGTAGAATCAGTGGTAGTAATATCCCTACTTTCTTTTCTAATTTTATCAACTTAAGTCTGCTCCCTTTTTTTTTTCTTAGTCCACCTAGCTAAAGGTTTGCCAATTTGGTTGATCTTTTCAAAGAATCAAACTCTTGGATTTATTATTTTTGCTATATGTTTTATTCTCTATTTTGTGTATCTCTGCCCCCACTCTTTTATTTCCTTCCTTTTGCCAGCTTTGGGTTTAGTTCTTCTTTTTCTAGTTCCTTAGGTTGTTGGTTTAAGATCTTTCTTGTTTTTTAAGGTAGGCATTTATAGCTATTAAATTTCCCCTTACTACTGCTTTTGCTGTTTCCCATAAGTTTTGGTATGTTATGTTTTCATTTTCTTTTGTCTCTAGGTATTTTCTAATTTATCTTGTAATTTCTTCCTTGAGCCAATAGAAGTTTAAAGAGTGTGTTGTTTAGTTTCCACTATTTTGTGAAATGTCCAGTTTTACTTCTGTCTCTCATTTCTAACTTCACCCCATTGTGCCTGGAGAATACGCTTTGTATATCTATCTTTAAAAATCTACTGAGACTTAATCTGTGGCCTAACAGATTGCCTATCCTGGAAAATGTCCCATGTGTACTTGAGAAGAATGTGTATACTTTTGTTGGGTAGAATATTCTGTAAATGTATCTGTTAGACCTAGTTAGTTTATTAAGGCCTCTGTTTCCTTACTTATCTTCTATCCACCATTGAGAGGGGGTATAAATCTCCAACTTCATTATCACAGAACTGTCTATCTCTCCCTATCAGTTTTTTCCTTTCATGTATTTTGATGGTCTGTCATTTGGTACATAAATGCTTATAACTGTTTTATCTTCCTGCTGTCGTGAATTCTGTACTAATATAAAATCTCCTTCTTTATCTCTTGATTTAATTTGGGAAGATTTCAGGCATTATTTCTTCAAATATGCTCTCTCTTCGCTGCTTCTCCTTCTGGAACTCCCACAATGCATATGTTGGTCCTCTTAATGGAGTCACACAGGTCGTGTAAACCCTGTTCACTTTTCTTCAACCCTTTCTCTTCCTCAGACTTGATACCATTATCCATTGTCCTTTAGGTTTTTAGGTTTTCTATCTCTTAATTGACATTTCCATTTTGTTTGTTTCTAGATCTTTTTTGTTGTTTTTGGTTTGTTTTTACTTTTTCCACATCTTCCTTTAATTTTTTAAGCATGTTTAAGATAGCTGTTGTTTAAAAGTCTTTATCTAGTTGACCTGCCATCAGGTCTTTTTCAAGGAATATGTGTTAATTTATTTTTGAATGCACCACATTTTCCTGTTTCTATGTCTTGTGATTTTTGTTGAAAACTGCACATTTGAATCTAATAATGTAGTAACTCTAGAAATCAGATTCTTCTTCTCCCCTGGGGTTTGCTACTTTTTGTTATTGCGTGTCTGTGTGTAGGTTTTTGTTACAGACTGTACCAAGGATGAGCCTGAGATGTAAACTGAGTCTTCTCAGGTCTTTTCTGAGCCTTTACCTTTCCCTGGGCATGAGCAATCACTTTCTAATACTTCCCATACATGCAGTTGTTTTTTAATATCCTACACTTGAATGCCCTTTTCTAAAAAAGGATAAAGAGGTAGTAGCTTTTTAAATCTGCCAGAAGTGACTCTAGATGGGGGGAAAGGGGTTTGTGACAATGGGAGAAAGAACAATGACGACTACCCATCTCCTTGCCTATATCTCTCTTTTTACTGTTGTTGTTGAGACAGGGTCTTACTCTGTCACTCAGGCTGGAGTGCAGTGGTACAATCACAGCTCACTGCAGCCTTGACCTCCTGGGCTCAGGTGATCCTCCCACCACAGTCTCCAAAGTAGCTGGGACTAAAGGTATGTGCAACCATGCCCAGCTAAGTTTCTACATTTTTTATAGAGATAGGCTTTCGCCATGTTGCCCAGGCTGGTCTAGAACTCCTGGACTCAACTGGCCCTCCAGCCCTGGCCTCCCAAAGTGCTGGGATTGCAGGCATGAGCCAACGTGCCTGGCTACCTATACCTCTTTGATCAGAAGTAGCAATCAGTGATCAGAGCACAGATTCCCAAAATCTGGAGGGCAGGGTCTTTTTTGGCCCACCCTGGCTCCCTCAAGCTGTGTGCAAGCTGCTCCCAGAACACATACACAGCTTCCTGGCAGGAAGCTGGGGGTGGAGGATGGGCGGCTACTAATGTGCTAAGAGTGAAATTGACTGAAACTAACTGCAACTTACTTCCAAATCTTCCCCTGGAACTTATAAGCCTTCAACAGACTCCAGCGTTCCAAAATATCTGTTACACAGGACAGACTCTGCCAGTGCAACTGGTTATATAGAGACAGACAAGTTCCTGGTGCTTCCTACTCTGCCATCTTCCCAGAATCCTGATTGTCCTTAAAATGGCAATTTTTTAAAGTAATAATGACCTCACGACAATGTATTATTATTCCCATTTTATATGAGAGAGCAAAGACTTAAAGAATCCAAAGTAACATGGCTAGAAAGCAAGCCTCCACTTCAAACCCAGGCAGTCAGATTCCAGAAAACATCCTCAACCACAATGCTACATTGGTTCCACAGAGAGGAAAGAAATGTGACTATCAACTCTTTTAAAAATTGCTACCATTTAAAATTGTCTTAGGTAGCTTCACTATAGCCATAAATGGACAATGTAATGAAGGAACATCCCCTCCCCTATCTACATGAGCTATTTAATAGACTATATTTTTGCTTATCATTAATACGTGCGTATACACACACACCACACACTCACACACACACTGATTCATCCTCCTCCCTGCTCTTGTCAGTACTTGTCTAACTGATCTGGCAATGAACAGAGACATAAGCTGTCAGAAGCCTTCATTTAAAGCTGTTGTTATATATTCTACGAACACCACAAAGGATGAAAGACCTTACAAAAGATAAAGTTTCAAGCTTTATTTGTATCGTTCACATATCTATGATCTTTAAAGCTAAAAAGTAAGAGGTGAAAATTTTTAATTGTGTATAAAACTATGATTTAACAAATTATACAGTGAGTGCTTTCAAGCCAAAAAAAAAAAAAACACAACAGACTACAGAAAAGCAGAGAAATATCCGTGACTATCAGAATTAGACTAATCCCAGAATGTGAAGGTAGTGGTGTGTCTGAAATTGGTGGGTTCTTGGTCTCGCTGACTTCAAGAATGAAGCCACAGACCCTCGTTAGTGGGTTCTTGGTCTCGCTGACTTCAAGAATGAAGCCCTAGACCCTCACAGTGAGTGTTACAGTTCTTAAAGATGGTGTGTCCGGAGTTTGTTTTTTCTTCCCAGTGGGTTTGTGGTCTTGCTGGCTACAGAAATGAAGCGAAGCTGCAGACCTTCTGGGTGAGTGTTATAGCTCTTAAAGGCAGCATGGACCCAAAGAGTGTGCACCAGTAAGATTTACTGCAAAGAGGGAAAGAACATAGCTTCCACAGGGTGGAAGGATACCGGAGTGGGTTGCCATTGCTGGCTGGGGCAGCCTGGTTTTATTCCCTTATCTGACCCCACTCACATCCTGCTGATTGGTCCATTTTACAGAGAGCTGACTGGTCTATTTTACAGAGAGCTGATTGTCCATTTTGACAGAGCACTGATTGATGTGTTTGCAATCCTTGGGCTAGACAGAGTGCTAGACAGAGAAGTTCTCCAAGTCCCCACTAGGTTAGCTAGATACAGAGTACCAACTGGTGTATTTACAAACCTTGAACTAGACACAGAGTACTGATTGGTGTATTTACAAACCCTAAGCTAGACACAGAGCGCTGATTGGTGCGTTTACAATCCTTGAGCTAGACAGAGTGCTAGACAGAAAAGTTCTCCAAGTCCCCACTAGGTTAGCTAGATACAGAGTAACAACTGGTGTATTTACAAACCTTGAGCTAGACACAGTGCTGATTGGTGCATTTATGATCCCTTAGCTAAACATAAAAGTTCCCCAAGTCCCCACAAGACTCAGGAGCCCAGCTGGCCTCACCCAGTGGATCCCGCAGGGGGCTACAGGAGGAGCTGTCCGCCAGTCCTGCACCGTGCAAGCACNATTTACAAACCTTGAACTAGACACAGAGTACTGATTGGTGTATTTACAAACCCTAAGCTAGACACAGAGCGCTGATTGGTGCGTTTACAATCCTTGAGCTAGACAGAGTGCTAGACAGAAAAGTTCTCCAAGTCCCCACTAGGTTAGCTAGATACAGAGTACCAATTGGTGTATTTACAAACCTTGAACTAGACACAGAGTACTGATTGGTGTATTTACAAACCCTAAGCTAGACACAGTGCTGATTGGTGCATTTATGATCCCTTAGCTAAACATAAAAGTTCCCCAAGTCCCCACAAGACTCAGGAGCCCAGCTGGCCTCACCCAGTGGATCCCGCAGGGGGCTACAGGAGGAGCTGTCCGCCAGTCCTGCACCGTGCAAGCACTCCTCAGCCCTTGAGTGGTCGATGGGACCCTGCACCATGGAGCAGGGGGTGGCGCCCGTCGGGAAGGCTCGGGCCACGCGGGAGCCCACCGCCGCTGGGGGTGGGGTGGGTGCTCGGACGTGGCGGGCGGCAGGTCCCGAGCCCTGCCCCGCGGGAGGCAGCTGAGGCCTGGCGAGAAGTCGAGCGCAGTGCCGGCCCGCCAGCACCCTCTGCAGCTGCTGGCCCGGGTGCTAAGCCCCGAGCCCGAGCCCGAGCCCGAGCCCGAGTCCGCGCCCGCCAGCCGGAACTCACACGGGCCCGCTGGCCTGCGAGTGCCATGCGCAGCCCCGGTTCCCGCTCGCCTCTCTCCCTCCACACCTTCCCGCAAGCAGAGGGAGGCAGCTCCGGCCTTGGCCAGCCCAGAGTGAGGGGCTCCCACAGTGCCGTGGCAGGCTGAAGGGCTCCTCAAGCCCTGCCAGAGTGGACGCCGAGGCCGAGGAGGCGCAGAGAGCGAGGGCTGCTAGCACGTTGCCACCTCTCAGTGTGAAAAATTAATTTCCAACTAGGTCATAAAAATAGGCATAAATAAATTTAGATTCTCTACTGAAAAAAAGCAGACATTAATATCTCCTATATGTTTGATGAGCTTTGCTAGCAATATTAAGTTGATTTTTATACTTTTAAAGACCTAAATACTTCTAAATGACAATTACTGTATAAAAGACCATACAGAAATAATCTGTATCATGTATTACTAATACCAATTTGTGATTAAGCACCTATAAAATTTGTCCTGTATGAACATCTGGAGAAAAGATCAATTGCCAGAAGACAGTTATCCGAATATAATGAATGTATTTTTATGACTACAGAGCAGGTAAAGCATGGACTACTATAATGCCAAATTTCCCATATTACACGTCTCTGGACTTGCAAGTCTAGCATGGTGATTCCATGGATATCTTTTGCCTTCATTTCTATTATTACAATCTCAAGATGAAACATACATATACACCTAATTCTAAGAATGAAAATACCTGCATGAATGTCAACTCTGCAATTACATATCTGTTGGAATTTAAGTGATTTAAATATGAAACAGACCTATAAAGAACTACAAACATCAAAACTATTTCACCCCAGTAACCTAATTTTTCAAAATGTATTAGCCATAGCTACAGTTAACTTGTATTTTAATGTTTGATTTATTTCTTTAAATAGAGCTAAAAGCAAATAATTTAGATGGATGATGTTAACAGAAACTTAGAAATGTTCTTAGTAACTGTATTTCTCAGAAGAGACCTATTCTGAAAGTTATATGTAGGGCAATTTAGACAAAATTATTTCCTAAGGCTTATCACCAAAATAAAATCTGGGAAAAGAAAAATAAATAAAGTTAAAAACATCTTGTGAATAAGAGGTTAAAATGATGGCCATCCATGGCATGATAGAAAATTAATACCTGCAGCAGCTCTCAGAGATCTTTTCCTCAGCCTTAAAACTCTGGATTAGCAAAGCGGTTGGAATCAAAGTAACAGAAGAGTCAAGGATCTGCTTCCATGCTTAGAAATTCTAAACCTTTGTCCTATCCCCTCAATCCAGTCACCGCGTTGTCAGACCCTCAAAACTTGCCAAACTCTGTGGTTCACCATTTACCCAACCTGGACATCATTTTCTTTTTCTCCTTTATTCCATCTATCTACTCAGTTATCAAATCCCTGTTCTCCGACCTACTGTCACCCCTTGTCCACATCACCTCCTTTCTGAGTTAAAGAAGTAGATATTTAACAGTTCTCCTTATCCCCAATTCCACCTTACTTCATTCAGTTCACTCACAACAATTACATCAAGTCACTCTCCTCGAATCAACAGCTTCATGACATCACTCGATCTCTCTGAAGTTCATTTACTAATCTGAAAAGTGATACTATTAACATACACTTTGGAGAGTAAATATGGTAACACATGTACATCTCCCAAGCATAGCTTGCTACATACCAAATTCCCTGAAATGTGTAAAGGAAAATGGATTTTAGTCCCATATCCCAATTAAACTACTAGACATTATTTACTGTTCCACTTGCATCTCAAACTTATGTCTAAAACCCAAATACGTCTTCCCTACTTGTCTATTTATGTTAGTAATAGCCCCTATTTCACATTCAACTAGACATAAAAGTTCATAAACTTTTTATCCATTTCTTAAGAATTGGTCTGAGTCAAAATATTATCAATCTTCACCTCGTTTCCATCTCGTTTTTGCCACCCTACTTGAGATGATCACGTGTAGTAGGCCTCTTTTTCATTCTTTGTACTTAGCACATAGTACTAAGTACATATACACATCTATAATGTGCTACATACTATGACTAGTGATGGAGATATCAAGAAAAAACTCTACCAAGCCCTTGCCTTTAAGGTAGTCACAATCTAAGTGAAGAGAATAAAATAAAAATAATAGAAGGTACAAATTCATGTTCTAGGTGAAACAATAACCAATCTGACCTGGGAGCTAACTAGATGGAAGGTGAAAATCATGTGTCAAAAACAGCCAAGTAATTGATTTCAGGACAATCAGCTTGATATAACAGCATTTACATAGTAATATATCCAGTGAAGAAGTAAAGAAATGAAGACTAGGGACCAAGATGCAAATTGCAGACACAGGAATCAACTGTACGTGACATCTGAAGCTATTAAACAAGGGAAATTTATAAGGAAATTTATTAAATGTACACAGTGCTGAGTACCAATACAGTACTACGCTCACATTCCAGAAACATAAAGAAGAATCAAAACAAGATGAGCACAGAAGCAAGAGGGCACACAAGGAGGAGCAGACCTTAGAAAGCAGACACCCCTTTGTGTCCAGAATTGGTTCTTTCCGGTGGGTTCTTGGTCTCGCTGACTTCAAGAATGAAGCCGCGGACCTTCGAGGTGAGTGTTACAGTTCTTAAAGATGGTGTGTCTGGGGTTTGTTACTTCAGATGTTCAGATGTGTGCGGAGTTTCTTCCTTCCGGAGGGTTCGTGGTCTCACTGACTTCAGGAGTGAAGCCGCAGACCTTCACAGTGAGTGTTACAGCTCTTAAAGGTGGCGCATCCAGAGTTGTTCATTCCTCCTGGTGGGTTCACCGTCTCGCTGACTTCAGGAATGAAGCTGCAGACCCTCGCAGTGAGTGTTACAGCGCATAAAGGTAGTGCAGACCCAAAGAGTGAGCAGTAGCAAGATTTATTGTGAAGAGCAAAAGAACAAAGCTTCCACGGTGTGGAAGGGCACCCAAGCGGGTTGCCGCTGCTGACTGGGGTGGCCAACTTTTATTCCCTTATTTGTCCCCGCCCACGTCCTGCTGATTGGTCCATTTTACAGAGTGTTCATTGGCTCATTTTACAGAGTGCTGACTGGTGCGTTTACAATCCCTTAGCTAGACACAGAGCACTGATTGGTGCGTTTTTACAGAGTGCTGATTGGTGCATTTACAATCCTTTAGTTAGACAAAAAAGTTCTCCAAGTCCCCACTCGACCCAGGAAGTCCAGATGGTTTCACCTCTCACCTTTAGGACGCAGTGACAAGTATTTGTTATTAGAGAGCTTAGCATCAGATGCTACTGGTTAACCACTCAACATCCATTCTTCCTGATTCTTTATAGAATGCTTATTTTCTCCAGGTTTATCTACTTTTACCTAATGTAACTATGTGTCACAAAAGACAATGGGTCAGACTGACCTGAAGATAATCTTACTTCTTTTGTCTGTGATTGTTTCAGAAACAGGCTATGAACCAATTCCAGCCAATGATGATGAGATAAAGACTACTGGGGAAGCTTTCATTACCATAAAAGAGAATGAGAGGGAGAGGAGGAGGTGAGGAAGACAGGGAGAGGAAGCAGGAGGCTTACTTTCTCAGGAATTACATGGCCCCGTTGCCTGTGGTAACTATTTTGTATCTATGAGAAAGACCTGTTCTCAGGATGAAGTTGATGCTAAGGATAACAGATACAGAGAGGAAAAGAATCTGGAATATTAGTGACATCAATGAGGTACTGTGGCTAAGAGTAATGTAACTAGAAGTTGCCTGAAATCATGACTTAATGGTTTTGTGAGATATTAAAATCTCCTTATGGTTTAAATCACTCTGAGTCAGAATTTCCTATTATTTGCAGCCAAATGCATCCTAATAGACAAGAACTTAATAAATATTTTTTTATTTATTTGGGGAAGAGAAGGAAGAAAGGAAAGAGAAAGAAGTAGGGGAAGAGTAAGTGGAGAAGAACAAAAATATATGGTAAAGGAAAGAAAATGTGAGATCTTTCACAAGGTATGTTACAAAGAATTAAGGTGAAAAAAGGCAGAATGAGAAAAATCTCTGCTAGGTGGCCCCATTTTCTTTTTCAGTAAAATATACAGTGAGTCCATTTATTCAAAAATTTTTAATGCACAGCTACCATTTTCAAGATTTTGTTACAGATGTTAGAAATCCGCAGTCTGTAAGACACCAGCTTCCTAAGGGGAAAAACAATAAAATACAAAAAACAAAAAACAAAAGAGGTTGGTGCTTGCTTAAGTGGAACTGAAAATCAATTTGAAGCATAGTGAACAGGACAAATGGGTGGGGAGGAGGGCAAAGCACAAATCACCCAGGATTTACAGGGCATGTCAAAGATGTTTGAGTAATCATAAAATCTAACAAGGCAAAGCCAACAGAGAGATTTGAACAAAGTAACTTTGAGAAGATCACAACCAGTTGCTATGTGAAGAAAAACTGAAACTGAGGGAAATACAATGTAGAACAGAGGTCCACAACCCCCAGGGCCTCAGACCACGGCCTGTTAGGAACTGGGCTGCACAACACCAGGTGAGCAGCAGGCGAGAAGCTTCATCTGTATTTATAGCCACTCCCTATAGCTCACATTACCATCTGAACTCCGCCTCCTGTCAGATCAGCAGTGACATTAGATTCTCATAGGAGAGCGAACCCTAATGTGAACAGCATGTGAGGGATCTAGGTTGCACACTCCTTATGAGACTCTAATGCCTAATGAACTGTCACTGTCCCCCATCAATCTCCGATGGGACCATCTAGTTGCAAGAAAAAAAGCTCAGGGCTAAGTCCACAATAAATATAATGCATGTGAATCATCCCGAAACCACCCCTCGCCCACATTGGTCCATGGAAAAACGGACCAGCCCATGGTGCTAAAATGGTTGGGGACCACTGACATACAGGGAACAAGTTAAAAACGTATGGCTCACAAACACTTGTACAATTTCACTCATATGAGGTACTCATAGTAGTCAAATACATACACAGAGAGCAGATAGTGGTGGCCGGGGCCAAGGAGACAAGAGAAAGGTTAGTTAGTAGTTACTGGGTCGATAGTTTCAGTTTTGCAGGACGAAGAAAGCTGTAGATAGATGGTGGTGATAGTTGCACAATGATGTGAATGTACTTAATACCACTAAGCTGTATAATTAAAAAGATGGTAAGGCTGGGCACAGTGGTTCATGACTGTAATTCCAGCACTTTCGGAGGCCGAGGCAGGCGGATCACCTGAGGTCAGGAGTTCGAGACCAGCCTGGCCAACATGGTGAAACCCCATCTCTACTAAAAATACAAAAAAATTAGCCAGACATGGTGGCGTGTGCCTGTAATCCCCGCTACCTGGGAGGCTGAGGCTGCAGTGAGCCAAGATCACACCACTGCACTCTAGTCTGGGCGACAGAGCAAGACTCTGTCTCAAAAATAAATCAATAAATAAAATAAAAACTAAAAAGATGGTAAGATGGTAAATTTTACATTACGGTCCTGAACACAGAACAGATATCTGGGCTGGGATATAAATGTGACAGTACTCAGCACATTCATGGTATCTCGAGCCTAGAATTGGGGGATAACACTTAGGGAGAGAATGCAGGGAGAGGAAAGGAGGGTCTGGAATCCAGGCAGGTTGTGTTCCAGCTATGAGGAACTTTGGGGTAGAAGAAGGAATTCTCATAGGAGAATGAAAAGAAAAAGTCATATATATAAAATAAAAACCACTGAAGTATAATAATTCAAAAGCTAAAAGAAAAAAATATTTCAGGAGAAAATTGGTAAAATATAAAATGATGTTGATAATGACACGAGATGACAGGAGGTGTTTACTAAATACTATATTCCTAGCACTGTTGTAAGTACAGGAAACTGCTGATTCATTTCTTTCTCACAACAATCCTCTAAGAAAGCTTCTTTATTTGTCCCCACTTTACAATTGAACAAGTTAAGGTCTAGAGAAGGTAAGTAACTTGTTCAAGGTCACACCGCTAGCAAACCAGGCAGCTTCCAGAACCTGAATTTGCAGCCATTATGTGATACTGACTCTGTAAGTGTCCAGTGGGTTTATGGTGACATTAGCAAGTGCAGTTACGTGGAACGAGGGAGGCAGAAGCCAAATTGGAGCGGGCTGAAGAGGAAATGGAAAGCGAGGAACTAGAAGCAGTATGAACAAACAACTCTTCTAAAAGATATGCCTGTAAGAAAAGGTGAAAGGGTGGTGACTTGAAGAAGATTCAGTGCCCAGAAAAACTTCCATTGTTAAATTTGTTACTAGAGGTAGAATAGCAAACTCAAATATCTACCAAGATCAGGAAGGTAATTTATATAATACTAACAGTGACCAAAACTTATGTACATTTATAATATGCCAGTTACTCTTGAAAGCATATCTTATCTATTAACATATGTAATGCTGATAGCCAAGTGGCCCATTTTGCAGATGAGAAAACTGATGTAAAGAGAGTTCTGGTATTTGGCCAAGGTCACAGAGCTAGCTGGGATTTAAACCTGTCCCGAGTTCCCTCTATAAGAGAAAGGGTCAAAGATGGACATGTGATAAGAGGACTCTGGTGTCTACCTATACCTCCAACTATGGTTGGTACTGTCCAACGCAGCACTCTGAGAGATCGAAATGTCCTATGTCTGCTCTGCCCAATACAGTAGTCACCAGCCTCATGAGAGTATGGAGCACCGGAAATGAGGCTCGTGTGACTGAGGGACTGAACTTTACACTTATTTCACTTTATTTAAACAGACACATGTAGTTAGTGGCTATTGCACTGCACAGCACAACTCTAGAAAATTGTTTGCGAATGTATCAACTGTTTAAGGATAAGCCACAAATACTTTAATGGGAAATCTAATTTTTAAATGCTGGTTTCTTTAAAAACAACAACAACAATTGTGTATCTGCTTATCAAACAATCCAAACATCCATCAAGAGGAAAATAAGCTTACAAGTTACAATGGAATTGATAGCAATAAAATGAGTAAGGTACAGCTACATGTATCAACATGTATTTCACAAAAAACAATGCTTTTAAGTTGTAAAAAACTTTTAAGTTGCAGAATAAGCATTATCAGATACCATTCTTAAGAAGTTTAAACATGCACAGCAATGCATGTCTTTTAGAGATATGTACATCTATACATTGTATAGAAGTATAAAGGCATTCATACAAAATATAACACAAGCATGCTGCTTATTTCTAGGGTGAGAGATCTACATCGATCAGGGAGGGTGTATTAGTTTTCTACTGCTGCTATAACAAATGACCACAAACTTGGCTTAAAGCAACACCAATTTGTATTCTTATGGATTTATGGGTAGGAAGCACAGCATCGGTCTCACTAAGCTAAAATCATGGCACCAGCAGGACTGCATGCTTCTCTGGAGTCCCCAGGGGATCATCAATTGTCTTGCCTTTTCCACCTTTAAGGGAGGCCACCACAATTCTTTGCTCATGAACCTCTTCCTCCATGTTCAAAGCAAGAAACAGTGGGCCAAGTTCTCACATAATATCACACTGACCTTGCTTCTGCTGTCATACCTCCTTCTCTGACTTTTCTATCTCCCTCTTCTACTTTTAGGCACCCTGGTGATTATGTAGAGCCAACCTACATAAACCAGAATAATCTTCCTCTTCTGAGACCAGCTGATTAGAAACCATAATTCCATCTGGAACTTTAATATCCCCTTGCCATATTCAAAACCTTCAGGGATTAGAACATGCTTGGGGGTGGTGGGGTGTCTCATCTCCTCTACCAAAGAAATGTATTTGAGGAGCTATAACTTTGCTAATGTTTCATTCTTCAAGTAGAGGATAAAGGTGCTCATTATGTTCTTAGTATGTCTTTCTATATGCCCCAAATGTTGAAAAGCTTTTAATATGAGTTTCTCTCCTAAGACAACTTTTAAAAACTTTCATAGAGTCCTAAAATTTCAGTAAGATCACTCAAGAGTAATAAGGGAGGCTGGGCATGGTGGCTCACGCCTGTAATCCCAGCATTTCGGGAGGCCGAGGCGGACAGATTACTTGAGGTTAGAAGTTGAAGACCAGCCTGGCCAACCCGGTGAAACCCTGTCTCTACTAAAAATACAAAAATTAGTCGGGTGTGGTGGCAGGTGCCTGTAGTCCCAGCTACTCGGGAGGCTGAGGAAGGCGAATCCCTTGAACCCAGGAGGCAGAGGCTGCAGTGAGCCGAGATCATGCCACTGCACTCCAGCCTGGGCGACAGAATGAGACTCCATCTCGAGAAAAAGGAAAAGAACAATAAGGGGCAAAGGGAGGGAAGCAGGGAAGAGCCAAGGCCTTGGTCTCGCTTCAGTCTGAACAGATTCTCTTCTCATTGCCTTTTACAAAACAATTCTTTTAAAAAGAAAGAAAAGGATTCAAATTATTTTAAATAAATGAAAAAGTAGAATATCACTAGCATTAGACTATAAGCAAAACTGTAACTAAATTAACCTATATGATACAAGAAGTAAATAACAAGCTAACTCGGAATTTAATGAGAGTCAAAGAAATATGTTCAGTCCCACAAAAGAGACTATTAAGAAGCTGAATGATGCCTCTGATAGCCTTGTAGGGCTCAGGAGATAAAAATTTAGTCCAGAAACCACTAATGCCAGGGAAGATGCAGGAAAGGATGCAAGGAAATGCCCATGGACTTTTGGTTGAGACCCTGAAGAGAAGACCTCTAACAGTAATATGAACAAAAAATACACTGACTCTGTAGGGACTGCAGTTCAGCTTCAAATATCAAAGACTGAAAATAGACTAATGTAGCCCTAGATTGCTAACTATTTCAGGCACCAAATAAAAGTGCTCATTGTTAGAAGATACTATCTCCTAAGTATCAAGTTATTTTTCAAGAAAAATTCCAAATACAACGTAAATAAATAAATAAATAAATAAAATAACCAGGCACATGAAGAGAGAAGACAACCAGCAAAAGCCACAAGCAATAAAGAGACTTGTAAGGGCTCCAAATAGAGGAGCAGTCTTTATTGCACATTATATATTTATATATAGTATTACATACTTATTGCACAATATTCAATGTGATAAAGACTGAGAATTCTAACAGAGTACCCTGAGATAGAACACAGATTTTTGAGGAGAAAAAAAATTCTAAAACTGCAAAATATAGCAACTGTATTTAATAACACAACTGACAGGTTTAAAAGCAAACGTTGTACGGCAGAAGAAATGATAAATCCACTGGAAGCGATACTAGAGGAAAACATTAAAAATATTGGAATGACAAAATGATGAAAACCATGAAGCAGAGGACAAGAAACAATAAACAATACACATAAGAAGGGCTAATATACATTCTGAATCCCATAAAGAGAGGAGAGAGGGACAAGAAAGAGAAAGGGCGTATAAGCAATATTTAAAGAGACAGTGACTAAGAATTTTCTAAAACTAATGACATCGAATTACAGATTCAGAAGCATTATGAATGACAGCAGCATAAGAAAACCACACTTAGGTACTTCTTAGAAAAATTATTTTAAAAAAACAAAGAGAAAAGGTTAAAAGCAGCCAGGAGAAAAGTACATTACCTGAAAACAGTTAGTTTCAACTGATTGACAGTTGATTTATTAATAAAAACAACAGAAATCAGAAAGATTAGATTATCTTTAAAATTCTGAAAGAAAACATTGCTAACCTAGAATTCTACACCAAGAGAAATATCCTTCAAGATTAAAGGTGAAATAGAGACATTTTCAGACAAAACTAAAATAGAATTTGTTGACAGTACCACACTAAACAACACACTAAAGGGTTTTCTTCAGCCAGAAAAAATAATTCCAAAAGGAAGCATGATAACGCAGGAAGAAATAAGAAACTGTAAAAGTGAAAGTAATTCTAAATGAATACTGACGGTATACAACAATAATATTTTGTAAGCTACAAGCCTACAGAATTAAAATATAATTATCAGGCCAAGCACAGTGGCTCACACCTGTAATCCCAGCAGTTTGGGAGGCTGAGGCAGGGGGATCACTTGAGGCCAGGAGTTGAAGAATGGCCTGGGCTACATAGTGAGACCCTCATCTCTATAAAATAATTATAATAATTTAAAAATTTAAAATTAAAAAAATTTTAATTAGCTGGGTATGGTA
The DNA here is from genome assembly GCF_001698545.2 of Rhinopithecus bieti. Taxonomy (NCBI): domain Eukaryota; kingdom Metazoa; phylum Chordata; class Mammalia; order Primates; family Cercopithecidae; genus Rhinopithecus; species Rhinopithecus bieti. The sequence continues at coordinate 3,578,745 of NW_016813480.1, forward strand.
GTGTGCACCTGCAGTCCCAGCTACTTGGGAGGCTGAGGCAGGAGAACCCCTTGAGCCCCGGATTTCGAGTTTACAGTGAACTCTGATCACCCCACTGCATTCCAGCCTGGGCAAAAGAGGGAGACACTGTCACTAAAAATTATTTTAAAAAAACATAATTGTCATATCAAGTCAAGGCTGGGGGAGTAAATGGAGTTAAAGTTTGGAAAAGGGTATATGCACCAATTAACATTAGTCACAGGTAAGTTTTTAAAAAATGCATGTTTTAATCTCTAGAAAAAACATTAAAGGAGTAGCAAGAATATAAAGCATCCAAGTTAACAGGAGGAGAAAATAGAATAATACACAATATAAAAGTAGAAGACAAAACATAAAGCTGGAGAGATAAATAGAAAGCATGAAAGATTTAAATGAAATACTAGATAAAATAAATACGTTTATCAGGCTTGACTTTTAAAATTTAACTTACATATTGCATGCAAGAGATGAAAATAAAAGGATTTCTTTTTTTTCTTTTCTTTTCTTTTTTTTTTTGTTTTTGAGACAGTCTCGCTCTGTCGCTCAGGCTGGAGTGTATCGGCTCACTGTAACCTCTGCCTCAGCCTCCTGAGCAGCTGGAATTACAGGTGCCCGCCACCACACCTGACTTGAACTCCTGACCTCAGGTAATCCACCCGCCTCGGCCTCCCAAAGTGCTGGGATTACAGGCATGAGCCACTGCCCCCAGCCTAGAAATATATTTCATAATTTCCCTTCTTATTACTGATTTTTAGCTTAATTTCACTTTGGCCAGCCAGAGAACATACATGAACATTTATGATCTTACATAGAAAACATTTATGATTTCAGTTCCATGAAATTTATTAAAACTTGCTTTTATGATCCAGGATATGGCCAAATTTTATAAATTTTTTTTGTGTTTAAAAAGCATGTACACTCTGCAGTTGTTGAGTAATTTTTTATAGGTATCCGGGCAAATTTAGTTAAAATGATATCATTATAAACTTCACAATTTAGTAATGCCTTTTGCCTTAAATATTACTTTGTCTGTTATTAACCCAGCTACACTTGATTCCTGTTGCTTTGATGTTTGCCATAGTGTACCATTTCCCCTCCTTTAACTCTTTTGAAATTATTTTATTGGCTGGGCTCAGTGGCTCACGCTTGTAATCCCAGCACTTTGGGGAGGCCAAGGCAGATGGATCACAAGGTCAGGAGTTCAAGACCAGCCTGGCCACAATGGTGAAACCCCGTCTTTACTAAAAAACACAAAAATTAGCCAGGCATGGTGGCAAGCGCCTATAATCCCAGCTACTTGGAGGACTGAGGCAGAAAAATTGCTTGAACCCAGGAGGCAGAGGTTGCAATGAACTGAGATCATGCCACTGCACTCCATCCTGGGCGACAGAACAAGACCTGTCTCAAAAAAAAAAAGAAAAGAAAGAAATCTATTTCTAGATAATCCAAGCATCAATAATAAAAAAATCAGAAAGGAAATTAGAAAAAAATGTGAAAAAAATGAAAATGAAATTACTGCAAATAAAAATGTATGGAAAGCAACTAAAGCTATAGTTAGTAAAGAGAAAAAAATTAAACTAAAAGGAGATAAAAAAGAAAAAATATAACAGCCAAAGATATACATGCATACATAACACAGAAAGGAAACACAATATGCCTGCATACATAAAATAGAAAAGAAATATAAAATAAAAAGGACCAACAATTCCAAACACTGACTCATTAAAAATACCAACAAACCAGCCGGGTACAGTGGCTCATGCCAGTAATTCTAGCTACTCAAGAGGATCGCTTGAGCCCAGGAGTTCGAAGCCAGCTTGGGCAACACAGCAAGCAAGATCCCAGCTCTAAAAAACAAAACAAAACAATAAACCTCATAAACTTCTGGATTAATCAAGGACTATGCAATTTAAAGTACCCATAAAACACCCCTGCAGAATTTTAAGTTAACAGTTACGTTATGTGCAGTTGAACTTCAAACTTGTAACTTGGCTTAGGGATGTCTCTTGGGGATACTCTCCCCCATCAATATCTCTCTCCTAAACTATAACAATGATCTGTCTTATTTCTTGTCTCCACACTTGCCCATCCAATCTGCTCTCCATTCGAGCCAGAGGGACCTTTCTAAAAGACAAAGATAAGACAACCACACATGATGAAAGACAAAGCTGCAAAAAAGCAGCTACAGGAAAGGGTTAGAGTGACTGTAAAATACCAAGAACAGAAACTTAGTCCTCTGGGTCCCAATTTCCTTAGTTGTCCTATCTGTCCCATGAAAAGATCCTTCCAAATGAATTGTGAAACTTTTAGAATATATAATCCCAGGTTCCCAGATCCATATCAATTGGTTCATATATAGGAAACTCAAATGCAAAAAAATTGGAAAGACCCTATGGGTGAAACCTTGAATTTTACAGGAAACCAAAGAGTTTTAGAAATACTACAGATGTTGTAAGTTTTGGAAGAATTCACAGTTTCTCTTTTGGAAATCGACTGAACTCTAATTCAGTTCATAAGCAAATAAAGAAGGCACCCATTGCAGAATTCTATTGGGGTGTTTTATGGGTACTTTAAATTGCATAATCCTTGATTAATCCAGAGGTTTATCAGTTTATTGCTTGGTTCTGTTTTGTTTTGTTTTGTTTTGTTTTGTTTTTAGAGCTGGGCTCTTGCTTGCTGTGTTGGCCAGGCTCATTAACACCTGCAGACAGCATTCAGGAGATTCTGACGCAGATGGAGTCGCACTCTCTCCTCACTTTCTGTGAACCATCTTAAGTCAGAAATAGAGGATGTAATATGCAAGTAAAAACTAGAGTGGGAAATAGCCCCACAGACTGACTACCAACTTCTCACTGAACAAAAGCAGGATAAGACTCAGAATACAATGATGGCGTTTTACATTTTAAAAACTGGGTGCCCACATTCCAGTCATTAATTACCACAGCAAGGAGTCTCTTGATGAAGACACTTGTAAATACCATCATCAGGGAAGGGAACTGGAATAAAATTAGTTCCACTGTTAGATAAGAGCGTAATCAAAGGTGACATTATGGGGAATGCCCCATCCAATCCTTAAACTCACAGGGAGAAATTTCTTTAAATATTAAAGGACAACTTTGCAGAATCTATATTGATACCAATGCTCTAATGTCAACTTTAAACTCTACCAATGTTACAAAACCTCTCCAGTGGAGCCAACAAATTACTCAGATGGTGGCATCTCTCATAATGCTCAGACATTTCCCACATACCACTCTTAAGTCTCACCCTCAGGCCTCTAACAGAGTAATATTCTTTCTTCCTCTGTGATACCATACCATAAATTACCGTAACAGGTAATTTAACAGGGAGGAACTAATTATTGTAAAAAAGAAATTAATTACCAGATTAAATTTTGCCTAATGGCCCTTTCCTTGAAATCCCCAAGTTCTCCCCTATTCAACAATGAGGCCATAGCTAATTTGGACATTGACTACTGGTGTTCTTAATTTACATCAAGCCCACACTGAACATCTCTAGAAGTTTGACTTTTTGTAGGCAAAAAAAAAAAAAAAAAAAAGTCTACTGATAATGGCAGATTTATTGGAGCTGAACCCAACAAGGCTCAGATTGATTCACCCAAAGCAAACATCTACCAGAATTTGAACAATTATCTCTAGTTGCAGAAGTGAAAAGGACTAAAACCAACAGTTGAAGACCTAATACAGAAAGGACTCATTACTTCACATTTATCTTCGCAATACTCCCGTCTTCCTGATCAAAAACAAAATCACCACAATGGAAAGGATACAGCTTTGTTAAGGATCCCAGGACTACAAATAGACTATTTATTTCTCTCCCCACCTCCACTTTCCTACAGAACCAAACTCAAATATTATTTTATCTTTACCATCTCTTGAAGCTACATATTTCACATTTGTAAACCTGTGTCTTAATTTAGTGTCTTTTTAGAGTGGGATAACCAATACCTGTTTGCTTTGGAAAAATCAATAATACATCTGGACAGTTATGCCCTAGAGTTTACTGAGACACTCTCCAATTTTTCAACAAGTCCTCAACTAGTACCTCAAGGATCTTAAATTTCCCTGTGTTTCTACTCTAATCTAATATCTGGATGACCTTTTGTTGGTCTGAAAAATAAGTAAGTTCCAAGACTGATTACATTTTTCTACTTTAACTCAGACAGGACATAAGCAAAGAGAAGTTATAGTCTTATTCAAGTATACAGTAATCCCCTGCCCAGTCCATGGTTGGCTTTCTGCCATATCAGTTACCTGTGGTCAACCATGGTCAACCTCAGTCTGAAAATATTAAATGGAAACTTCCAGAAATAAACAATTCATAAGTTTTAAATGGTGTGCCATTCTGAGTAGCATGACAAAATCTTGTGCCCCCCCACCTCCATACCCCCTAGAATGTGACTCATCCCTTCGTCCAGGTTACCCACGTTGTATACTCTACTCACCCATTCGTCACTTAGTAGCTGTCTTGGTTATGAGATTAAAAAAATATATTGATAGTTTATACAAAGCTCATGGTTTCAGGCATCCACTGGGGGTCCTAACCTAGTGCATGATTTATCCTAAGGAGGTATGCCTCTTACTCTGGGCGGATTACACACCATTCAAACCTTTCTGAGGTAACAAAGAAAATCATGAAGATTCCTTGATCTCATTGACTACTGAAGGTAGTAGGTCCCCATTTTTCTGTAATTATATAATTATTAAAGGATTTAACCAAGTTCAGCCCATGGCTCATTTTGCACTGACCGTGAGCTAAGAATAGTTTTATATTTTCAAAGAATTGTTTTTAAAAATGAGTAACAGAGACTATACATGGCCCACCAAGCCTAAAACATTTACTATCCGGCCCTTTACAGAAAAGGGTTTGTTGACCCTTGCTACTCCTCTATTTCTTAAAAAGCAGGAAACTATTGTCAGTAAACTATGTCCTATATAGTCTTACCAGAAACTCCTCTAGAAAATTCAGATTCAATCTTGGTTGTTGATGGGTCATGTCTTCAGATGAAACAAGAAAGTATGAGGCCGACTTTGATGGAACAGATCTCAACTCACACCCGGAATGAAACCCCATGCTAGAGGCAAGATATGCCAAGATGACTGAAATCACTGTATTCAGCAGAGCTTGCCAGTGAACTGTGTAGCTAGTGTGAAAGGTTAATACAGTCACATACTGCATATTGATGTTTCTGTCAACAAAGAACCACATATACAACAGTGGCATCACAACTGCCTACAAGATTCAGGACAGCACCATGTACAGAACAGATGCATAGCCTAGGAGCACTAGGCTGTACCATATAGCCTAGGTGTGTAGCAGGCTATCCCATCTAGGTTTATTTAAGTATACTACTCTATGATGTTTGCACAATGACAAAATCACCTAACAATGCATTTCTCAGGCTGTATCCCCATGGTTAACTCACAAGTAACTGTATCTATAAAACTGAGAATGGATCAGTTTTAAGAGTAGTCATGGCCGGGCGCAGTGGCTCACGCCTGTAATCCCAGCACTTTGGGAGGCCAAGGCAGGTGGATCACAAGGTCAGGAGATCAAGGCCATCCTGGCTAACTCGGTGAAACCCTGTCTCTACTAAAAATACAAAAAATTAGCCGGGCGTGGTGGCGGGCGCCTGTAGTCCTGGCTACTCGGGAAGCTGAGGCAGGAGAATGGTGTGAACCCAGGAGGCGGAGCTTGCAGTGAGCCGAGATCGCGCCACTGCACTCCAGCCCAGGCGACAGAGCAAGACTCCGTCTCAAAAAAAAAAAAAGAGTAGTCATGATTTTGGGATGCTTTGAAAATAACGATGGTTCCTGACTTTAGCATTAATCCTTCCTAAGGAGGTAACGATTCTAAAGATGTGCCGACAAAAAAAAAGAAATAACATGAAGAATTAAGAATACGCCCTGACTGATCATTATGTCAGACAAGAAGCACCCTTTACTAATATCTTAACCTTTATGGTAGTTCAAAAGACCAAATCTTTTAAGAGGTCCAAAGAGAATGCCAACAACTGGCTCTAGCATTAGAAAAGCATATTGGATGAAATCCAGGGGCAAATTACCACAGTTAACCACTGGTGCTCTTGGGACACGGTTTCTTGGTGGCATCAGAGATCCTGAGTGGAACCTGGGATATTTTTTGCATAAAACTGTATACCCTGGCAAGACAAATTGGTCAGTCAAGTCTATTAACACTACTGGGAAAGCATCACTAAAATTGCCAAGGGTGCCATGGTCTACGTCTCCTTTCTCACCAGCATAATTTTTGACAGTAAAGGTGGAACACAGACAGGAGTAGAGACCTCAAGGTCTCTCTGGGTGCCACAAACGGTTTTTGTACAACTAGTCCCCTGCTGTGGGTTTTGACTATGTCCTGGTCATCATTTGCTTGCTCTTGTGTAAGACTTAAGCCTTTCCTTGTTGGAAATCTACAGCTTAAACACTAGGAAAAAACTCAATTTTGTGTGTTCATCCTAAGGAATTCCAACCTTTCTTTGAGGGGCACCCACTTTGCTAGAGCTGTTATTAAAGAGCTTTGCAAAGTCTTTCTACTTACAGAAGTTTCACTGTCCACATCACCTCAAGAAAGGTAGAAAGAACAAAGGGAATTCTGAGACTAATATGAGCAAAGGTAGAGTCTCTTGAACTTCTGTGGCCTAAGATATTGCCACTGGCTTTAAGAACAATGAGATCAATTCTTTCTGGGGCTCAACCATTCCCCAATAATAGTATAGGCTTGCCCACATACCTAGAAATATTACCTCTGATTATAGACTCCACACTACTGTAGGCAGACATGGCCATATATGTACTGCCTGCCAAGAACTCATAATGTTACGGACGAAATATTTGTATCCCTGCAAAATTAATGTGCTGAAATCCTAAACTCCAATGTGATGGCACGAGGAGGAAGTGGGGCTTTGGGGAAGTATTAGGATGATACAAAAGTAATTGCAGTTTTAATAATTAGTCATGAGGGTGGAAGAGGCTTTAATAGGGGTAATGGGATATTGCCCCTATAAAAGAGATTCCAGAGAGCTCTCCTGCCTCTTTCCACCACGTGAGGATATAGTGAGAGGACAGCATCCTATAACCCTGAGGGGGACTCTCACCAGAACCCAATCATGCTGGTACCCTGATCTCTTTCAGCTTTCAAAAGTGTGAGAAATAATCTGTGTTGTTTATAAGCCACTCTGTCTATGATATTTTGTTTTAGCAGCCCAAACTAAGACACATGCAATATATCCAGCATTACTACCAACAGGTATAAGTAGCCTTTCCTTAACATCCTCCTAAATGACCCCTGTATGATCTGAAACCTGGAGACATGGCCTTTTGGAAAACAGAGAAAGACAGTCCTCGAACTTCAGAGAAAGGAACTTGTCAGGTACTGTTAATAACTATTATGGCAGTAAAACTCCTTATACTCACATCTCTCAATTTAAAAAAGCCTAAGTCAGCCTTGAATCACTGCAAGACCATCCCAATTAGAAACCTGAAGTTGACAATTCTCAGCAATCTTCTAGAAGCAGAAGGTCTTTGGAAGGAGAGAGCTTCAATCAAAGATCTCCAGACCAAGATCCATAGAACAAGGTTAGTGACTGTCACGCTTTAATCTCTATTATTCTGCTCTTTATTTTCCTAACTATCTTCTTTCCTCTTTTGCTATTAAGGTTGCCTTTTCAGTTATATTTTACTTTAAAGGCCCCTATTCTTAATATTGGCCTTTCCATTCCATTTGTAGAAGCCCAATGCCTGATTAAAATTTATTCACAATTGGCCGGGCGCGGTGGCTCATGCCTGTAATCCCAGCACTTTGGGAGGCCGAGACGGGCGGATCACGAGGTCAGGAGATCAAGACAATCCTGGCTAACACAGTGAAACNAGCCTTGAATCACTGCAAGACCATCCCAATTAGAAACCTGAAGTTGACAATTCTCAGCAATCTTCTAGAAGCAGAAGGTCTTTGGAAGGAGAGAGCTTCAATCAAAGATCTCCAGACCAAGATCCATAGAACAAGGTTAGTGACTGTCACGCTTTAATCTCTATTATTCTGTTCTTTATTTTCCTAACTATCTTCTTTCCTCTTTTGCTATTAAGGTTACCTTTTCAGTTATATTACTTTAAAGGCCCCTATTCTTAATATTGGCCTTTCCATTCCATTTGTAGAAGCCCAATGCCTGATTAAAATTTATTCACAATTGGCTGGGCACGGTGGCTCACGCCTGTAATCCCAGCACTTTGGGAGGCCGAGACGGGCGTATCACGAGGTCAGGAGATCAAGACAATCCTGGCTAACACAGTGAAACCCCGTCTCTACTAAAAATACAAAAAATTAGTCAGGCGTGGTGGCGGGCACCTGTAGTCCCAGCTACTCGGGAGGCTGAGGCAGGAGAAATGGCGTGAACCTGCGAAGTGGAGTTTGCAGTGAGCTGAGATCGTGCCACTGCACTCCAGCCTGGGCGACAGAGCGAGACTCTGTCTCAAAATAATAAATAAATAATAAAATGTATTCATGATTTGACTAAAGCATACAATCAGACTGACTGTTGGGTTTATAAACATTTTCCTTTGGGAGCCACCCCGTTTCCCTTGGTAATGGTTCCTTGTAACTAATCAATTTGTTTCCTGGGTAAATGACTTGACTGTTTAGTAACTTTTTAAATGGCAACCCTAACGACAGGCCATCTATTGTGTCATTCAAAGGAAAGGAGGTTCTTATCTCCACTGAAACATTACTAATGGATCTTAGAAGAGGACTGGAAGTCCTAGTCCTTGGTTAGTCCTTTATTACTACAAAGACCTCTAGTCTTCCAGTCCTTAGAAGAGGACTTAATGTTGGGTCCTTTTAGAAATAAGAGGTCCTTTTAGTAGTAAAAGGTGTGTATTTGGAGGCAGTCTCACTTCCATAGACCTAACAGTAAAACCAGACAAATTAAACCCCATGCTCTTGTGCTTTACAGCTACCTAATGATACTGGCGCTACAAATTTCATTACCTGGCACTGGATCATTCCCTGTAAGTTATAAATACTCTTTGACAACCCCAATGGAGGTATTTCACCTCAATAGATAAATGTTAACTTTATGGCACAGAAGTCTACTAGCTACTACTTGCAAACTAATCAGGGATTTATCTTGGTAAACTGATGCCTCCCTTCAGGACAGTATCCGATATCACCTAGAGCCCGTTTTGGCCCATCAGTTCCTGCTTTTGGAAACAATCTGAGAATCTGATTCCCCAACCACTTGAGAGGATTCTGAATTGCTTCCTTTTGACATCAACCTTCTTTACTTCCAGCTCTACAAAAGGTCTAGAAAGTAGGAAGATTTCTACATGCTAAAGTTTAGAGAGGAGCAAGGAAATTAGGTAACCCAAAGATAACCAAAGAGCTCTTTGTCCAAAAAGTTTGTGAAGCCAGATAAGGCGGCAGCTCAGAAGAGTCACTTTAACTACATTTGTCTGTCTTAGGGGAGGTGCGCTTATAACCTTTCAATCCTCTCTGGTATCTTTGCCATTACGAAAAAGGTTAGAAAAGCAAGCAAAATACTCATAAAATTAGGTGATGCTGACAACACCCCCACATTTGTTTTTGTGGGGTCTTCGGATGGGGCAGAATCAATTCTCCTGGCTTAATTTTGGCATTCTTGGCTCCTGGCTAAAAAGTAGAGTACAGACTCTAATCATAATCCTTTTTTTAGTACCTGTCTGTGGTGCAGTGCTCTGGGGTGTAGCCAGAGTACTGAATGCTGCTGTACAGCCACTGTCCAGTCAAATGATCCAACAAATGATCATGATACGAAAGGAGAGGAATCTCTAATGCTTATAAAGATTGAACTGATCATCTCCATCTTCTCCCCACCCCCAGCCTGTTACCTGACCACTGAGACCTCATACAGTCATAAATAACTGGATTGATCACATTCTCAGATGTTAATGCTTGGAGAAAGGAGGCTGAGAACTAAAACCATTAACAATCACATACTATCTATATTTACATGGTTCTACTCTTTGACTTAAAATGACTTTACTATTCCAGGAACTCCTGCCCAGGAAGACGAAGTTTTAAATTGTCTAGTTGGATTCAGGAACGTCTCCAAAATATATTTATCTGAGAAACAGACTACTCATTACCCCTGCCCAGGACAATAACTCATTCAACAAAGTTCTTCAAAGACTCTTCACTCGGTAAGACTCATTTAAAACCCTTGCTGATTGTCATGATCCTGCCGTATTCCAATCAGGCCTTTGCAGTGAAAAGATCTGCATTAAACCAAACCCAAAAGCCTCATAAATATCCCTCTTTTGCCTTCCTCTCTGAGACACTACTAAGATTCTGTAAAGACAGGAGACTCCCTTATTATAAGATATTTTGGTCAACTGGGAAGCCCAAGAGAAAAAATCTACACATACCAAAGGCTAAGGGATCCCAAAAAAAGGGCCTGTTCCTTACCTGATCTCCCTATATGCAAAGGATCTGCCAGACAGACAGACCATTCAGTCAGTGTTTGGTACTTTACTCTTAACACATTTCCCAGAGTCACCATGTTTAAGAAAAATCTTTAATAAGAAAAGACCAAAATAGCTTGGAAGAAAGAGAGACAATGCACAAAGAAAACACTACCGGCCGGGCGCGGTGGCTCACGCCTGTAATCCCAGCACTTTGGGAAGCCGAGAAGGGCGGATCAAGAGGGCAGAAGATGGAGACCATCCTGGCTAACACGGCGAAACCCCGTCTCTACTAAAAATACAAAAAACTAGCCGGGCGAGGTGGCGGGCGCCTGTAGTCCCAGCTACTCGGGAGGCTGAGGCAGGAGAATGGCGTGAACTCGGGAGGCGGAGCTTGCAGTGAGCTGAGATGCGGCCACTGCACTCCAGCCTGGGCCAGAGCGAGACTCCGTCTCAAAAAAAAAAAAAAAGAATACTAGGTGATGGTAAGCCATCTTACAGCACAAAAATAAAGGTAAACCCTAAGCCAGCTCTTAACAAACAAATGAGTCACTGGGCTCCAGTAGGTCTGGGCTGGTCCTGAGATTCTGCATTTCTAATAAGCTCCCAAGTGATGCTGCTGCTCTTTCTGGGAACCCCACTCTGAGTAGTGAAGTCTGAGAGTAGAAAATGGCGTCAGAACAAGGTAGAAGGCTCCTGCACCCCTGGATGACTGGAAAAAATATCTTCATTGTTTAAGCCACTGACATACATACACATACACACTTTATTTTTCAAGTATTTTAAATTTAAATACATGAAATAACTATCTTTCCCTAAAACTTCTGAAATACTCCAATTTTCTTTCTGCTTTGTTTATATACATTCTATGAACCTAATGTATGACGCTGATGTGTGAAATACAAAGTTATGAATTAATATAAAATTGAATAGACTTTTTTTTAAACATGCAAGGACTCAGGGAAGTATGCCAGCAAAATTAGGGAGTAAACCCAGAAAGATGATGGAGACCTAGGAATCAAACTCCAACACAAGACAGAAGTAATGGGAATATCCAGGATGAAGGTATATGGAAGTTCTAAGAGTTCTTATGAAGATGGGGAAAGAAAGTATGCATATATGTGAGGATGGGGAAAACTATGTAACAGAACCAAATCATTCATATTCCATGACAGCAAATTGCAACAGATTACTCTAAATTTAAAAATAGGAGAAAGAATACCATGTTACGCTGAAATTAGAAAAAATATCCAAGATCTGAAAGTCCTTGCTTCTTATAATCAAAAATCATGAGGTAGAGAGAATTGGGCCCAAAGTTGCTGTTTTGTTGTAAACTTTACAGTGCAATTGAACTTTTAAAAATCTGAACATATATTATTTTGATTTTTAAAAAATTTGAGCAGTTGGCATTTTATTGTTCCTATTCAAATTCTTATTCATATGGCTCCCAATTTCAGAATTCTACCAAAAGACCAGTGTAACAACAACTCTTTCTATATGTACATACATACATCTATGTATAGTCATGCGTTGCTTAGCAATGGGGATATGTTCTGAGAAATGTATCAGTAGACAATTTCGCTGCTGTGCAAACATCACAGAGTGTACTTACACAAATCTAGATGGTATAGCCTACTGTACACCTAGGCTATATTATATAGCTCATTGTTCCTAGGCTACAAACCTGTACAGCATGTTACTGAACACTACACACAACTGTAACACAGTGAGTACTTGTATACCTAAACATGCAGAATTTTTTTTTTTTTTGAGACAGAGGCTCACTCTGTCACCCAGGCTGGAGTGCAATGGCACGATCTTGGCTCACTGCAACCTCCATCTCCTGGGTTCAAGCAATTCTCCTGCCTCAGCCTCCCGAATAGCTGGGACTACAAGCAGGTGTCACTATGCTCTGCTAATTTTTGTATTTTTTTTAGCAGAGACAGGGTTTCACCATGTTGGCCAGGCTGGTCTCGAACTCTTGACCTCATGACCCACCTGCCTCGGCCTCCCAAAGTGCTGGGATTACAGGTGTGAGCCACTGTGCCTGGCCCAGAACTTTTTTTTTTTTTTTTTTTTGCACACCCATGCTTTTGACTGCTTAAAGTAATAGCATGATCATGACACTGAATAAATTTCTTCTTTTAAAAATGTTTTTTCTTTAGAAACCCAAATACCAATATAATGATGAGGTATCTCAACTCACTTCAATGTCAACTAATCAGTGAAAAGAAAGCAAAAAGAGATCTAAAGTAAACAAGAAATCTATTTATAGGAACCCAGGAGAAAAGGGGTGTGTGGGGGGGTGGGGTGTGTGTGTGAACTATTCAGCAATCACACTCCAATTGCTCTTTTAATATATATCATAGGGTCTTCCTCCAGTCTGGGTGTGATGACCCTTTTCTTAGCTCCTATAGCACACAGAGCATACGATAATCAGGTGAGTTTCACTCTATTACAACCACATACCTGTTTTCCAATCCCCACTCTTTCGCTTGTTGAAAACTAAAATCTCTGAGTACTTAAATGCCTGGCATGACAGGCACTTTATAAATGCTTGATAAATTAATAATAAGTGAAAGAAAATTAAGTGTATTTCTGAAAAGTGTGAATTAGCATGATTTTCACAAATCAGAATTATAGCTTTCAAAACAACTTCAACACTTTTTAATACAGAGTTATACTCTGTATTTATTTCTAGATGAAATAAATATACTCTATAGTTATTTCTAGAAGTTATTTCTAGAAGAATGCTCATGCTAAGAATTAGCAACTTCCTGGATCTAATTTAATTTTGCTATAAGAAATCACATTTAATACAGCATTTGGACTACTACCTATACATGATAAGGTCAAAGTTTATAATGTTATTTTTACATCAAATATTTGTGACTTCTGATCTAAATGCAAAAGAGTACTCAAGAAAATCTAATCAGTTTTACAAAAACTGTTTAGTGCATTAAATTACAGTAGAAAGATCTTAGGTCAGAAATAAAACCAAGAATAATTAGATGAATCCTTAAAAAATAATCAAAATTAAGAAGCAAATTTCAGCCAGGTGCAGCGGCTCACGCCTGTAATCCCAGCACTCTGGGAGGCCGAGGCGGGCGGATCATGAGGTCAGGAGTTCGAGACCATCCTGGCTAACACAATGAAACCCCATCTCTACTAAAAATACAAAAAATTAGCTGGGCGTGGTGGCGGGCGCCTGTAGTCCCAGCTACTCAGGAGGCTGAGGCAGGAGAATGGCGTTAACCTGGGAGGCGGAGCTTGCAGTGAGCCGAGATCGTGCCACTGCACTCCAGCCTGGGCGACAGAGCGAGACTCCGTCTCCAAAAAAAAAAAAAAAAACTGTAACCTTACAGTAGGTAACAATTTCCTAAATAATACAAAAAAACTCACTGCTCATAAAGTGATAAATTAAGTTGCACTAGGCCAGGCCCAGTGGCTCACACCTGTAATCCCAGCACTTTGGGAGGCCGAGACAGGCAGATCACAAGGTCAGGAGTTCAAGATCAGCCTGGCCAGCATGGTGAAATCCTGTCTTTACCAAAAATACAAAAAATTAGCCAGGCATGGTGGTACGCGCCTATAATCCCAGCTACTCGGGAGGCTGAGGCAGGAGAATTGCTTGAGCTGGAGAGGTGGAGGTTGCAGTGAGCCGAGATTGTGCCACTGCACTCCAGCCTGGGCAACAGAGCGAGACTCTGTCTTAAAAAATAAAAAAATTAAGTTGCACTAAAATTAAGAACTTCTGCTCATTAAAAGACAACATTACAAGGGTAAAAACACAAGTCACAGGATAGTAGAAAATATCTGATATATATGTGTGTGTATTTTTTCCAGAATATAGCACTTCATTGTCTTAAAACTGGGATTTCCTAGCATCCTACGTGTCATACGTTATTATTACTTTTGACCTCTTTCAACAATTCACTTTTTTTAGAATTATTTCATCTACTTATTTATATTTTTACTTCAATAGTTTTGAGGGAACAGGTGGTGTCTGGTTGCATGGAAAAGTTATTTAATGGTGATTTCTGAGATTTTGACGCACCCATCACCTGAGCAGTGTACACTGTACCCAATATGTAGTCTTTTATCCCTCGCCCCTCTCCCACCTTTCCCAAGTCCCCAAAAGTCCATTATATCACTCTTATGCCTTTGCATCCTCACAGCTTTGCTCCCGCTTACAAGTAAAACATAAGATGTTTGGTTTTCCATTCTTGAGTTACTGAACTTAGAAAAATGGTCCCCAACTCCATCCAGTTTGCTGTGAATGCCATTATTTCATTCCTTTTTACGGCTGAACAGTACTCCATGGTGTGTGTGTGTGTATATAAATATATATCCACTTGTTTGTTGGTGGGCATTTAGGCTGGCTCCATTTTTTTGCAACTGTGTAGTGTGCTGCTATAAACGTGCGTGCAAGTGTCTTTTTCAAATAATGACTTCTTTTCTTCTGAGTAGATACCCAGAACTGGGATTGCTGGATCAAATGGTAGTTCTATTTTAGTTCTTCAAGGAATCTCCATACTGTTTTCCACAGTGGTTTACTTTCCCACCAGCATTGTAAAAGTGTTCCCTTTTTACCACATCCACACCAACGTCTGCTGTTTTTGATTTTTAAATTATAGCCATTCTTCCAAGAGTAAGGTGGTATCTCCTTATGGTTTTGATTTGCATTTTCCTGATAATTAGTGATACTGAGCATTTTTTCATATGTCTGCTGGCCATTTGTATATTTTCTTTTGAGAACTGTCTATTCATGTCCCTTGCCCACTTTTTGATGGCATTGTTTTTTTATCTTGCTGATTTGAATTCCTTGTAGATTCTGGATATTAGTCCTTTGTCAGATGCACAGTTTGAGAATATTGTTTTTCCCACTCTGTGGGTTGTCTGTTTACTCTGCTGATTATTTCTTTACTGTGCAGAAGCTTTTTAGTTTAATAATCTACTTATCCTTGTTTTTTGCTGCAGTTGCTTTTGGATTATTGGTCGTGAAGTCTTTATGTAAGCCAATGTCCAGAAGGGTTTTTCCGATGTTATCTTCTAGAATTTTTATAATTTCAGGTCTTAGATTTAAGTCTTTAATCCATCTTGGGTTGATTTTTGTATAAGGTGAGAAATGAGGATCCAGTTTCATTCTTCTACATGTGGCTTGCCAATTATCCCAGCACCACTTGTTGAATGGGATGTCCTTTCCCCCACTTAATGCTTTTGTTTGCTTTGTCAAAGATCAGTTGGCTGTAAGCATTTGGCTTTATTTCTGGGTTCTCTCATCTGTTCCATGGGTCTACATGCCTATCTTTATACCAGTACCACGCTGCTTTGGTAACTATAGCCTTGTGTATACAGTTTGAAGTCAGGTAATGTGATGCCTCCAGATTTGTTCTTTTTGCTTAGTCTTGCTTTGGCTATGTGGGCTCTTTTTTGGTTCCATATAAACTTGAGGATTGTTTTTTCTAGTTCTATGAGGAATGACAATGGTATTTTGATGAGAATTGCACTGAATCTGTAGATTGCTTTTAGCAATATGGTCATTTTCACAATATTGATCCTACCCACCCATGAGCATGGCATGTGTTTCCATTCGTTTGAGTCATCTATGATTTCTTTCAGCAATGTTTTGTAGTTTTCCATGTAGAGATCGTTCACCTCCTTTGATTAGGTATATTCCTAAGTGTTGTATGTATTTACTTATTGCAGCTGTTGTAAAGGGGTTTTGGTCCTTGATTTGATTCTCGGCTTCATTACTGCTGGTGTTTAGCAGTGCTTCTGATTTGTGTAGGCTGATTTTGTATCCTGACACTTTACTAAATCCATTTATCAGATCAAGGAGCTTTCTGGGTCTTTAGAGTTTTCTAGATATATGATCATACCATTGGTGAACAGTGACAGTTTGACTTTGTCTTTACCAATGTGGATCCGCTTTATTTCCTTCTCTCGTCTGACTGCTCTGGCTGGGACTTCTAGTACAATGTTGAATGGAAGTGGTGAAAGTGAGCATCCTTGTCTTGTTCCAGTTCTCAGGGGAAATGTTTTCAACTTTTCCTCATTCAGTATAATGTTGGCTGTGGGTTTATCATAGATGGCTTTTGTTACTTCGAGGTTATCTCCCTTCTATACCGATTTTGCTAAGGGTTTTAATCATACTGTTAAATGCTTTTTCTGCAACTACTGATATGATCATATGATTTTTGTTTGTAATTCTGTTTATGTAATGGATCACATTTATTGACTTAAATGTGTTAAACATTCCTACATCCCTGTTATGAAACCCACTTGATCATGGCATATTATCTTTTTGATAAGCTACTGAATTTGGTAGCTAGTTTTTTTTGTTTTGTTTTGTTTTGTTTTTTGAGATGGAGTTTTGCTCTTGTTGCCCAGGATGGGGTACAGTGGCATGATCTCAGCTCACTCCACCTCCTGGGTTCAAGCGATTCTCCTGCCTCAGCCTCCTGAGTAGCTGGAATTACAGGCGTGTGCCTCCACGCCCGGCTAACTTTTGCGTTTTTAGTAGAGACAGGGTTTCACCACGCTGGCCAGGCTGGTCTCAAACTCCTGATCTCAGGTAATCCACCCACGTCAGCCTTCCAAAGTGCTGGGATTACACTCATGAGCCACTGCACCCAGCCTTTTTTTTTTTTTTTTTTTTTTTTGAGGATTTTGCATTTTGTTCATCAGGGATATTGGTATGTGGTTTTCTTTTTCTCCCTCCCCAATCTCTCTCCCCAACTTCCCGCCTCCTTCCTTCTTTCCTTCCTTCCTTCTTTTTGTTTTTGTTGTTGTTGTTAGTATATCCTTTCTGGATGTTGGTAATAGGGTGATACTGGTTTCAAAGACTTATTTGGGGAGGACACCCTCCTTCTCTATCTTGTGGAATAGTTTTAGTGAGACTGATACCAATTCTTCTCTGAATGCCTGATAGAATCCAGCTGTGAATCCATCTAGTCCTGGACTTTTTTTTGTTGGCAATTTTTTCATTACTGTTTCAGTCTTGCTACTTGTTACCGGTCTGTTCAGAGTTTCTATTTCTTCTAACTTAATCTAGAAGGGTAGTATATTTCCAGGAATTTATCCATCTCTAGAGTGTCTAGTTTGTGCACACAAAGGTGTTCACAGTAAACTTGAATAATCTTTTACATTTCTGTGGTATCATTGTAGTATTTCCCATTTCGTTTCTAATTGAGCTTATTTAGATATTCTCTCTTCTTGATTAGTCTTACTAATGGTCTTTCAATGTTGTTTATCTTTTCAAATAAACAGCTTTTTGATTCATTTACCTTTTGTATTTTTTATCTGTTTCAAGTTCCTTTAGTTCTGCTCTAATCTTTGTTATTTATTTTCTTCTGCTGGGTTTGGGTTTGGTTTGTTCTTGTTTCTTTAGTTTCTTGAGGTGTAACCTGAGATTTTGTGCTCTTTCAGACTTTTTGATGTAGGCATTTAATGCTATATGACCTTTCTTCTTAGCACCACATTTGCTATATTCCAGAGGTTTTGATAAGTTATGTCACTATTACTGTTCAGTTGCAAGAATTTTTAAATTTCCACCTTGATTTCATTGTTAAGCCAAAGATCATTCAGAAGCAGATTTTTTAATTTCCATGTATTTGTACAGTTCTGATGGTTCCTTTTGGAGTTGATTTCCAATCTTATTCCACTGTGGTCTGAGAAGGTACTTAATTTTGATTTTGGTACTTTTTTTTTTGAGATGGAGTCTTTCTCTGTCGCCAGGCTACAGTGTGGTGATGCGATCTCGGCTCACTGCAACCTCCACCTCCCGTCCCGGGTTCAAGCGATTCCCCTGGCTTAGCCTCCCGAGTAGCTGGGACTACAGGCGCATGCCACCACACCCAGCTAATTCTTTGTATTTTAGTAGAGAAAGAGTTTCACCAAATTGGCCAGGCTGGTCTCGAACTCCTGAGCTCGTGATCTGCCCACCTCAGCCTCCCAAAGTGCTGGGATTACAGGCATGAGCCACTGTGTCTGGCCTATTTTTTTTTTGAGATGGAGTCTCATTCTGTCACCCAGGCTGGGGTGCTGTGGCACAATCTTGGCTCACTGCAACCTCTGCCTCCCAGGTTCAAGCAATTCTCCTCCCTCAGTCTCCAGAGTAGCTGGGACTACAGGTGCGTGGCCACCACGCCCGCCTAATTTTTTGCTTTTTAGTAGAGACGGAGTTTCACCGCATTAGCCAGGAAGGTCTTGATCTCCTGACCTTGTAATCCGCCCACCTCAGCCTCCCAAAGTGGTGGAATTACAGGCATGAGCCACCGTGCCCAGCCAATTTTGTTGCATTTATTGAGACCTGTTTCATGACCTACCATATGGTCTCTCTCAGAGAATGTTCCACGTGCTGACAAGAACGTATATTCTGCAGTTGTTGGGTAGAATATTATGCAAGTATCTGTTAAGTCCATTTGTTCTATGGTATAGTTTAAGTCCATTCTTTGTTGACTTTCTGTCTTAATGACCTGTGCTGTCAATGGAGTATTAAAGTAATAAGACTATTACTGTGTTGCCATCTATCTCATTTCTTAAGTCTAGTAGTAACTGTTTTATAAATTTGGAACTCCAATGTTAGGTCCACATATATTTATGACCGCGACGTTTTCCTGCTGGATTCTTTTATTATTATATAATGTCCTTCTTTGTCTTTTTTAACTGTTGTTGCTTTAAAGTTTGTTTTGTCTGATATAATAGCTATTCCTGCTCACTTTTGATGTCTATTTGCATGAAATATCTTTTTCCACCCCTTTACCTTAAGTTTATGGGAGTCCTTATGTGTTAGATGAGTCTCTTGAAGACAGCAAACACTTGGGTTGCTGGATTTGTATCCATTCTGCCATTATGTGTATTTTAAGAGGAGCATTTAGGCCATTTACATTCAATGTTGGTATTGACATGTGAGGAACTGTTTTACTCATCATGCTAGTTGTTGCCTGAATACCTTTTTTCTTCCACTGAGTTACTGTTTTGTAGGTCCTGTCAGATTTATGCTTTTAGAAGGTTCTATTTTGGTGTATTTCAAGGTTTTGCTTCAACATTTAGAACTCCTTTTAGCATTTCTTGTAGTGCTGGTGTGGTGATGGTGAATCCTCTCAGCATTTGTTTGTCTGAGAAAGACTTTATCTTCCCATTTATGAAGGTTAGTTTTGCTCAATACAAAATTCTTGGCTAGTAATTATTTTGTTTGAGGAGGCTAAAGATAGGATCTGAATCCCTTCAGGCTTGTAGGGCTTCTGCTGAGAAATCTGCTGTTAATCTGATAGGTTTTCCTTTATAGGTTACTTGATGCTTTTGCTTGATAGCTCTTAAGATTCTTTCCTTTGTTTTGCCTTTAGATAACCTGACAAATATGTGAGTGGGTGATGATCTTTCTGTGATGAATTTCCCAGGTGTTCTTTTAGCTTCTTGTATTTGGATACCTAGATCTCTTGTGAAGCCGGGGAAGTTTTCTTAATTATTCCCTGAAATATGTTTTCCAAACTTTTATATTTCTCGTCTTCCTCAGGACCACCAAGTATAGTTAGGTTTGGCCATTTA
Organism: Rhinopithecus bieti; assembly: GCF_001698545.2. Lineage (NCBI taxonomy): Eukaryota > Metazoa > Chordata > Mammalia > Primates > Cercopithecidae > Rhinopithecus > Rhinopithecus bieti. The sequence continues at coordinate 3,598,787 of NW_016813480.1, forward strand.
ACATAATCTCGAACTTTGTGGAGGCTTTGTTCATTTTTTTTAATTCTTTTTGCTCTGTCTTTGTCTGACTGGGTTAATTTGTAAGCCTTGTCTTTGAGCTCTGAAGTTCTTTCTTCTATGTGTTCTAGTCTATTGTGGGAATTCCAGTGCATTGTATATTTCTCTGTGTTTTTCATTTCCAGAAGTTGTGATTTTTTTTCCTCTTTATGATATTTATTTCTCTGCAATACAATATTTATTCTCTGGAATAAATATTATCTCTGATATTTACTTCTCTGGAGTAAATATCCTTCTGGAGCATTCTTCATCCATATCTCGAATTTTTTTAAATTTCTTTAAGTTGGTTTTCACCTTTCCCTGGTATCTCCCTGAGTAGCTTAATAATCAATCTTCTGAATTATTTATTTCACAATTCAGAGACTTCCTCTTGGTTTGGATCCATTGCTGGGGAGATAGTGTGGTCTTTGGGGGATGTTATAGAACCTTGTTTTGTCATATTCCCAGAATTACTTTTCTGATTCCATCTCATTTGGGTAGACTATTTCAGTTGAAAAATCTGGAACTCAAGTGTTGTTGTTCAGATTCTTTTGTACCACGTTGGTGGTCCCTAGATGTAATGCACTCCCCCTTAGGGATGGGGCTTCCTGCAAGCCACACTGCTGTGATTGTTATTGCTCTACTGGGTCTAACCACTCAGTGGGGCTACCAGACTCTGAGCTGGTACTTGCAAATGTCTGCAAAGAGTGCTGTGATGCAATCTGTCTTCAGGTCTCCCAGCTGTGGATACCAGTATCTGTTCTGGTGGAGATGGTAAGGGAGTGAAGTAGACTCTGTGAGAGTCCTTGGTTGTAGATAATGTTTAGTGTGCTGGCTTTCTTGGATGCTGATTATGCTAGCAGTGATGTCACATGGAGAGACTCAGGACCACTGGTTGGCCAGGATGTTGCAGGCAGTGGAATTAGCTATTGTTTTCTCCTTCCTTGAAGCAGAGTTATCCTGTCATGAGTTACTGTAATGTTGTGCGTTGGTTGGCCTCCAGCCAGAAGGTGGCAGTTTTGAGAGAGCACCAGAGTTTTCTGCCAGTCTCACAGAATTTGCAGCAGCCTGCTGCTTCTTTCAAAGGATCTGTGAATTCTTTTAGTTTTTCCAGTACACTCCTGTGGTGGCTCTTGGGGCAAAAAGTCCACGGTGTGAGTCTCCACATGCTGTTCTGTCCATCTAAGTAAGAGCTGCAGGTCAGCCTTGTCTCCTATCCACCATCTTCAACAATCATGCCAGAAGGCAAAGAGGAATCAGGCAAGTCTATGAGGACAGAGAAGGAGGCAGAAAGCTGTGCATACATTTTATATTCAACAAGACAGGAAATCTCGCATATCAATAAGAAAAAGGTAGACAATACAGTAGAAAAATAGGCAAAAGACATGAACAGGTATTTCACAAAAGAAGATACTCAGTGGCCATTAATCATATAAAAAGATGCTGACATTCATTATTTTTCAGTGAAACAAAACTAAAACTACTTTGAGGTACCACTATATATCACTGGAATGGCTTTAATCATAGATAAGTTACACCAAGTTCCCATGTTGAGTCACTATGAGCTACTTACTGTTATGGAGCCCTGGGACCTGTCCAGTTGCCAGTGAATTCAGTCTTCTGAATGAGACTAAGAGACTCCAGAGAGGAATGGGTAAAATGTTTATAAGGTTATAAAGTCACGCAAGGTTACTTTTAGTGGTATTTCAGTTACAGTATAGGTTTAAATTAATATTTGGAAGTTCATTTAAGGTTCTTAGCCACCATTTATAAAATAGCCCCTAAGTATTCTCACTGAAAATTTTACACATAATTATTTAACAAATTGTTATATACAGCCATGTGGAATTACAATGTAGTCATTAAAATCATGTTTTGAAAATGTCACATTTAAAAATGTTTAAACCTAATAAGAAATTGAAGGATGTATAATAAACATCTATATATCCTTCATCTATATTGTTAACATTTTACCACATCTTTACACACACACACACATTTTCTTCTGAACCACTTGAAACTAATTTATAGCACACGATCCATGTGGTGATGTCAGAAGAAAACAAAAGTAATTTGTCATGCCACTTCATTCTGAAATACTTCTTCTGAGAATAAGGACATTTTCCTATATAATTAAAATATCATTTATAAAACACCCCTCAAAAATAACATTTTCATAAACTCATCTGTTGTATAATTCATACTCAAATGTTACAAAATGTTCCAAAAATGTCTTTTATATGAGATTTTATTAAATCCAAATTTACTGAACTTAATTTTTATTAATCCACTGAATTTGGTTGGTAAGCCTCCTTAGTCTTTCTTTAATTGAATCCCTCCGCCACTACCACAAAGCTTTTCAGGATACTTTCTTGAAGAGACTAGGCCAATGGTCACTTAAAACAGCACAAATTCTAGATCTGATTGTTCCACCATGATTAGGTTTAAATTAAACATTTTTGGTGGGACAACTATACCAGTGATTTTTTTTTTCTTACTGCACCCCATGGAAGGCAAAAATAATGGGCCGGCCCACTGTTTGATGCTAAGATTGATCATTTTGTTAAGCTGATGATTGCCAGACTCTCAATTACAAAGGTACATTTTCTCTTTTGCAGTTAGTAAGTAATTTGTGAGGTGATACTTTTAAACCAATAAATATTTAATTTTCCAACAAACTTTCACCATCAATGATTTTGCCTGAATCAATTTTACACTGAGTTACAAAATGGTTTTCTGATTCTATCATTCCTTCTACATTTTATCAACTGGCATTCTTCTGTAAAGAACCACCCCCGCCCTACCTTTTTTATCATCAAGATGGACTCATGGATTCTTTATAGGACAAATTATAATATACAGCCCTCTTCAATATCTATCAGACACATTGGTTCCAGGACCTCCCAGCAGATACCAAAATGCACAGATGCTCAAGTCCCTTACATAAAATGATGTGGTATCTGCATGAAACCTACACACACCATCTCATATACTTTAAATCACTTTCAATTACTTATGATACTTAATAAATACAATGTAAATACTGCATAAATAATTGTTATATTGTTTAGGGGAAAATGAAAAGAAAAAAGTCTGTACTCCTTCAGTATGGACACAACTACAGAACACTTTGGATCTGTGGTTGGCTGAATCTGCATATATGGAACCCACAGATAGACAGGGTCAATTGTATATTCTGTCTAATATCCAAATTATCCCAAATCTGGCCAACAAAAACCTCTCCAAGTCAATGTCTATTACTTCTGGAATAATTTAACATATTTGAAGACAAAATGTCACTAAAGCACAAACAGAATTCAAGGCCTAAATAATTCAATCAGACAAACAATATAAGACAATTCAGGAAGATTGCTCTGCATAGCTTCCTGTTCTTGCAAGGTTTTTTTTGAGACAGAGTCTCGCTCTGTTGCCCAGGCTGGAGTGCAGTGGCACAATCTCGGTTCACTGCAAGCTCCACCTCCCATGCCATTCTCCTGCTTCAGCCTCCAGAGTAGCCGGGACTACAGGCACCCACCCCCAAGCCCAGCTAATTTTTTGTATTTTTAGTAGAGACAGGGTTTCACCATGTGAGCCAGGATGGTCTTGATCTCCTGACTTCGTGATCCGCCCACCTCGGCCTCCCAAAGTGCTGGGATTACAGGCGTGAGCCACCGCCCAGCCACAAGTTTTATCCCATCTCTCAGTTAATGGCACTGCCACTGCTGAGTCAATTATTCAAGCCAAAAAACAAAGACTAATTCTCAACACCCCTCTTTCCCTCACTACTAGTTCATGCCCTTCTATACTGTCTATATTTCTTCCATGACCATTTCACTTTTAAAGAGCATTATTTTAAAAATGTAAAATGAGGCTATGGTTCATCAACTTTTAAAGGCAAAACAGCCATCTCCACATTTCAGCAGAATTTCTTGTACTTTTTTTGGATTTGTAGCCCATTCAGGCCGATGTTCTCTAAGAAATAGTGGTTCCTGACACTTTATCATAAAATCTCAGAACTGGTAGGACCATACAAGTCACCCAATCCAAACATCCATCCAATACGTGAATTTCTTCCACAACAACTCCACCAAATTGTCATTTAGGACATGCTGAAACCATTTGTAGAAAGAACAAATTCCCCTTTTTCCATTCCATCATCTGCACTACTTCGTTACAAAGTTCCTCCCTATGTTTAGTGCCAAAGTCACTAGTCCCAGTTCTACACTTGGGGTCACATAACAGTAAGTATTTGAACCAGTGCCCATAAGGTAGAATATGCTTACGCTGCCCCTTGATTTATACCTCAGAAGGCTGAGGATACAACCTTAAAATAGCTTCATGCCACTTAGTAACTAATTACTAATCTATCATTCGTAAACATACCTAAACTTTTAGAGAATTAACTACATTTTCAGTTTCAAAATAAAGTCCTTCTATCCAACTGCCTTATTTCAAGACTGGGGTAAAATAAACAGAGAATTAATT
>NW_016813480.1:3603562-3637124 GCF_001698545.2 Rhinopithecus bieti
TACATTTTCAGTTTCAAAATAAAGTCCTTCTATCCAACTGTCTTATTTCAAGACTGGGGGTAAAAATAAACAACAGTTCATCAGGCTGAGATGTAAAAACAAGTTCAACTTACCTATATGATCACAGTCTTCTATACTTCAAATTCATCCCTTTAACTTCCAAGTTGAAACACCCAAACCCTTTTAGTTAATACACTATGGTACCTTTCTCCTAGTCAATTTGTTTGCCTTTCTCCAAACCTGCTCTAGTTCTTATTTTCCTATAATGTAACAACACCTGTCAAAAGTAAAAATACACTATGACTTTGCATAATAGTAGGATTACATTTTTCTACTTTGTTTTGAACCAGTATCCAATAAGTACAGTTTACTGAGCCAGGCTTGAATACCTAGCCAGAGCAATAACAGTAAGCTTCAATGAGCCTCAATATTTGAAATGAGTCATCTGACCATTTGCAATCAACAAGTGTTTATTAATACAATACTTACTATTTACCCTGTACTAGCAAATATAGACAAGTCTCTTACAGCATGAGTTTTTATAACATAATGTAGATATAATACCACCAATTGGGGGAAAACTCAGCACACTAAAGCATTATTACTACAATGCCAACTGGAATTAGCACAACGTAAATAGGAAAAATAATAGTTGTAACCAAGAATAGGCACACAGAGCTGCATTGTTTGTCTGTGTGCTCTTCTGATATAGAATTGTTTTGTTAATCAAGCACTCTTTTATTCTTTTGTTTACCACTGGCAGTTGTGAACAGTTCTGCAAGTAAAACTGCATGGTCAAGGACAAATGTGATAGGAGAAGCTAAGAACCTTCTGAGTACGTGGATGGACTCAAGGGTGAAGGAGGAAAATTTGGTTTGTTTTATTGAATTTAGTCAGTATATTTATTATGTTTAGAGTAAAGCTACATAAATACTTATATTATGTCAGTCCTACAGAAACTCTCCAGTCCTCTTTCTCCAATGAAACTTCTGTTTTCATAAGAGATTTTCGTAACAAGAGATTTGGCAGAAAACAACCATGACATTACAGCAGAAACAGTCATAGGTTGCTATCTGTAAACAGACATATTTAGGATAATCATCTACCACTAAGCATCTTAAATTCTTCTTAAAAAAAATATAAATCAGGATAACTGGGCACCGGAGAAATAGGTAATCTCAAATGACTGAACAAGAGAGATTAATCAAACTTATTAAAGTACATGTAACTTACATGCCCTTATGATAGCTTGAAAACTTGTTTTGCATACATTGTCTTATGCTACAAAAAGATCTCTGTGGGATGAATTCATTTTACAGATGAAACATTAGAAGTGCTCAGAGAGACTGAATGAATTGCTCAAGCTCAAGAGCTCATAAATCACAAACAAGATGTCAATCCCAAATCTAATAATATCAGGAAAACAAAAACAGAGCTTGTAAATCATGTATGTCAATCCCAAATCTAATAACATTAGGAAAACAAAATTTAATAAGAACTCTTATATAACAGGGAAATACTAGAAATATTCCCATTTAAAAATCAAGACAGAAATATCTCCAACAGTGCCAGTAAGAATGTAAAGTTATTAAAAAGTTATTTAAAAGTTACAACCGGTGGCTCATGCCTGTAATCCCAGCACTTTGGGAGGCCGAGGCGGGCAGATCATGAGGTCAAGAGACCGAGACCATCCTAACCAACATGGTGAAACTCCATCTCTACTAAAAAAATAAAAATTAACTGGCCGTGGTGGCGCACACCTGTAGTCCCAGCTACTTGGGACATTGAGGCGGGAGAACTGCTTGAACCCGGGAGGCAGAAGTTGCAGTGAGCTGAGATGGTGCCACTGCACTCCAGCCTGGCGACAGAGTGAGACTGTCTCCCCCCTCAAAAAAAAAAAAAAAAAAGTTAGAGTCAATGCAATAACACCAAATTTTCCTCAAGCTGAAGTACTAGAAAAGAATAAAACTATTAATGTATAACATGAACATCTACCTGGAAAATCTAAGACAGCAAGCTAAAAAATGAGCAATAAAAAATTCAAACTACCTCTGTAAGAAATCCAGAACGTTTATTTGAGATAAATAGTCTATTTGAGATGGTGGGTTAATGAGGGTTTACTGGACTGTCTCTACTTTGGAGTATTTTTTTTTAATTCCATAATAGTTAAAAAAAATGCACAGGGTTACCAGATTTAGCAAATGAAACACAAGATGCCCAGATAAATCTGCATTTCAGATAAACAATGTAAAAAATTTTAGGATGTCACAAATATTACATGAGACATACAGGTGCACAAACCTGTACACAATACTACTAAAATGAAATAAAATACCTTGTCATAGGCAATATGTAGGACTCATATGAAAAACACTACAGGGTTTCATCAGGGTTCTAAAGATAAAATCTGAATAAAAAACATAACTATATTGCTGAGTATGGAGAGTAATTCATCTATACATTTAATACAATTCAAACAAAATCTCAAAATACTTTTTAGACCTTGAGTTGTTGATTTTAGAGCTTACCTGGAATAAATGGGTAAGAAAACTGTATTTTCAAAGAGTAACACAAAGGTTCCAGTCTTACCCCAAATATTGTAAATCTTTATTATAAATTCGTAAAACAAGAGGAGTAACACAGAAATAGACAGATCAATGGACTAACACAGAAAGTCCAGAAATAAATTCAAGTTGGGAACGTACAGTAATGATAAAAGTAGCATTTTAAATCAATTGAGAAAGAATCTATTCAACAGCACTAAAAGGAGTAGAAAAACTAGTTAGAACCCTACCTAACAGGTTTTAACAAATAAATTTAAGATTAAATAAAATTTTAACTGTAATTTTAAAAACTATAAAAAATTAGGAGAAAATGTAAGTAAAAGGCATATAATGGAGAAAACTCAGAAGCAATAAAAGACTGATACATTTGATTACACATTTAAGAAGTCATAAATATAAAAACAAAGAATTGGAAATTCTTACAACATGAATAAAAAAATGAATATCCCAATAAACAGAGCACTTACCAAAAGAAATTTTAAGAAAATGTAACAGAAAACACATAAAATACGATTGGGTAAATCACAAAAGAAATTAAATGATGAATAAATATGAAACTAAAAATTTAAATATTAAACAAATGTAAATAAAACCAAAATTCCATAGGTTGCCTACCAAATTTGCAAAGATGAAAGACAACAAGAATAAAACTATTGATCAAGGAGGAGGCAAACATTACTCTTGCTCATTATGAAAGACATTACAAATTACTTCAAACCTTCTAGGAGAAAATCTGGCTTTATATATCAAAACCTTAAAATGGATCCAGCAAATCCACTTCTAAAATCTTTCCTAAACATAAAATCATGAGTGTCTACAAAGATGCGGCAACAAAATTTTCAATGCAATGAAAAACTGAAACTATGCTAAATGTTTTTTAAAGTACAATTGTACAATACAATAAATACAGACATTAAAACTTAATAGAAAGACTTAGAAAGCTGATTAGTGACACAGAATATATACAATCTATGCGGGTTTCAAAACTATGTGCACAATATAATCTAATTTTAAAACATGCCTTAAAAAAGTCTGTGTGGCTAAATTAGGGTAAATTTTATTTTCTTCTTAGACTTTATTTGTATTTTCTACAATTGATACTTATTCTGTAATTTAAAAGTATAAAACTTTTTTTTTTTTTAAGTAACAGCCAACAATAAGGAGAAGAATGAAGGAAAACACCATAGGTAGATGAACTCCGAAGACCTAGCTATTTAGTACAAAAGCCAATAGCAAGATATATATATATTTTTAAAGCACCTGGAAGTAACATATGATGGCTAACGTTTTACAATAATGAGTATGAACTGCACAGAAAAAGCTAAACTGTGTTCTAAGTATATCATATATGTGTACATACAATTTTTATTACATAATACCGAATAAATGACTTTCATTCACAATGATTAAAATAAAGATTTAGTGAATAAAAAGTAAATCAGCTACCCAGAAAACTTTAATTACCTGGAACTATACATACATATACGTTTCTAACATATCCAACATTATAATCTATTAGAGAAGTGAAAAATAATACCAGATGTGTTTGAACTTCATGAACTACAAAAAAGTCAAAACAATCTTGGAAAAGAAGAAAGCTGTAAGACTTATACTTCCAAGTTTCAAAACTAACTATAAAGCTACAGCAATGAAGACAGTGTAGTACTAGCTTAAGGACAGATATATTGAGAGACCAGAAAAGCATCCTATATTTATGGCCAACTGATTTTTAACAAAGTATGCCCAAACAATTCAGAGGCTGAGACAACTTTATATCCACTACCAAAAGAAAGAAGTTCAACCCTTTAGATACCTAAATCTAGGAGTTAAAACTATAAAACTCTTAGGAAAAAAACACAGACGTTTTTGTGTCTTGGGTTAAGCAATATTCTTTAATATATAATACCAAAACACAGCCACAAAAGCAAAATAGATGCACTGGACTATACCAAAATTAAAAACTTTTGTGCTACAAACAATACCAACAAGAAAGTAAAAAGACAAGCCAAATACAGTCATGCACCATGTAATGATGTTTCACTTGAAGACCACAGCGTTACAGGTAGGTTGTCCCATAAGATTAAATAGAGCTGAAAAACTCCTCTCACCTAGTGACACTGTAGCCATAGTCACTTCATAGTGAATGTTTGTGGTGATGCTGGTGTGAAGAAACCTACTGCACTGCCCATCATGTATAGCACATACAGTTATGTACGGTACATAATACTTGATAATAAATGACCATGTTACTGGTGTACCTATATGCTATACTATGGTTTTTATCATTAAGAGTGTACTTCTTTCTTCATCCCTGAGAGGTCAATAAAAAGGAAAGAGTGTATTCCCCACTGACTTATTTTTTTAAAAGTTAACTGTAAAACAGCCTCAGGCAGGTCCTTCAGGAGGTATTCCACATCAAGGCATTATCATCATAGGAGACGACAGCTCCATGTGTGCACTACTCCTGCAGAGCTTCCAGTGGGACAAAATGTGTAAGTGGAAGACAGTGATACTGATGATCCTGACCCTGTGTAGGCCTAGGCTAACATAACAAACACATTTAAAAAGCAAAAAATAAAAACTTTTTTTTCCTTTATCTTAAAAAAAAAAAGAGAGTTTGGTCTTGAACTCCTGCCTCAAGCAATCCTCCCATCTCAGCCTCCCAAAGTGCTGGGATTACAGGTGTGAGTTACTATGCCAAAAACTTTTAAAAATAGAAAAAAGCTTACAGAATAAGGATATAAAGAAAATGTTTTTATACACCTATACAATGTGTTTTAAGCTAAGTTATTATACAAGAATCAGGGAGTTTTAAAAACTGAAAAGTTTAAAGTACACAGTTACAGTAGGCTAAGGTTAATTTATTATTGAAGAAAAAATTTAAATAAATTTAGGGTAGCCTAAGTGTACAGTGTTTATAAAGTCTACAGTGGTGTAGAGTAATGTCCTAGGCCTTCACATTCACTTATTCACTTACCACTCACTGACTCACCCAGAGCAACTTCTAGTCCTGTAAGTTCCATTCATGGTAAGTACCCTATACAGGTATACCATTTTTAATGTCTCTATTTTTTGGGAAAAAAAAAAAAAAAAAAAAAAAAGACAGGGTCTCACTCTGTCCCCCAGGCCAGAGTACAGTGGCACAGTTACAGCTCACCACCGCCTCAAACTTCTGGCCTCAAGCAATCCTACCGCCTCGGTCTCCTGAGTAGCTGGGACTACAGGCAAACGCCACCAAGCCCAGCTAATTCTTTAATTTTTTTGTGAAGATGGGGTATCAACTATACTGCCCAGGCTGGTCTCAAACTCCTGTGTCCTCAAGCAATCCTCCCACCTCAGACTCCCAAAATGCTGGAATCGCAACCATGAGTCACTGTGCCCAGCTCATTTTTTATCTTTTATGCCATATTTTTACTATACCTTTTCTATATTAAAATGTGTTTAGATACACAAATACTAACCACTGTGTTACAATTGCCTGTAACAGTCAATACAATAACATGCTGTACAGGTTTGTAGACTAAGCAATAGGCTACACCATACAGCCTAGGTGTGTTATAGGCTATACCATCTAGGTGTCTGAGTATGCTCTATGACGTTCATGCAATCATAAAGTTGCCTAATGCTGCATTTCTCAGAAAGTATCCCTGTCATTAAGTAACACACAACTGTACTTGCAAATCATGTATCTGACAAGGGTTCAGTATTCAGAATATACAAAGAAATCCCACAGCTCACTAATAAAAAGACAACCTAATTTTAAAAAGCAAAGTATTTGAATATATTTTCCCACAAAGACACACAAATGGTCAATAAGCACATAAAAAGATACTCAACATCAATAGTTATTAGAGAAATATAAATCAAAATCACAATAAGACACCATTTAATACCCTTAAGGATTCCTATTATCAAAAAGGCAGAACACAAGTGTTGGCAAGTACATGGAGAAATTGCAACCCTGGTGCACTGCTGGTGGGAACGCGAAATGGTGTAGCAGCCGTGGAAAACAGTTTGGCGGTTACTCAAAAAGTTAAACATGAGCCAGTAATTCCACTCTTGGTTATAATGAACACCCAGGAATTGAAAGCAGAGACTCGGGTAGTTGTATACCCATGTTCATAGCAGCATTATTCATAACAACCAAAAAGTAGAAACAATCCAAATACCCATCAGGAATGAACAAAATGTGATACATGCTACAACATGGACGAGCCTTGAAAACATTTCATTAAGTGAAGGAAGTCAGTCACAAAAGAACACATATTGTACGACTTCATCATTTCTATGAAATGTCCAAAATAGGCAAATGGAGAGACAGAAAGGAGATTCCTGGTTGCCTAGGACTGAGGATTAGAGGAAACACAGAGTGACTGCTAATGGGTACAGGGTTTCTCTTTTTTTTTTTTTTTTTGAGACAGTCTTGCTCTGTTGCCCAGGCTGGAGTGCAGTGGCGCAATCTCAGCTCACTGCAAGCTCCACCCGCCAGGTTCACGCCATTCTCCTCCTCAGCCTCCCGAGTAGCTGGGACTACAGGCGCCCGCCACCATGCCCAGCTATTTTTTTGTATTTTTAGTAGAGACGGGGTTTCACCGTGTTAGCCAGGATGGTCTCGAACTCCTGACCTCGTGATTCGCCCACCTCAGCCTCCCAAAGTGCTGGGATCACAGGCATGAGCCACCACGCCCAGCCCAAAATTACTTTTTAAACACTTAAACAACTATCAAGTTCTTCTGCTCTAAAAAATTAATTAATTTAAAAAAAGTAACTAGTAGCAAATGTTATCTTACATTCCAAAACTTTTCAATGACATAGTACAGAATTTCACTAAGAAAAAAACCTAACTGCACTACATTCTGATTTGAAAACCACCAAGCACATTTTGAATTCAGTGAGTTCAGTTACTCAAAGTGCAATAGAAATAGAGAAAAGACACTCCATGATCAAAGTCAAAGCAAGATTTTTTTAAAGTGACATATACTTAGTATTTTTTGCTTGCATTAGAAATTTCACGTACTTAGGAACATCAGACTGAATCACCTTTTAGAATAGAATGGTCCCATCCAAAAAAAAAAAACCCCTGAAGAGAAATAGATCAAGTAAGAGAGGTATATGCTACTTTGATAGATTTCCTTAAGTTTTTCACTTACATACTTCCAAATTCAGCTTATGCCACAAACTTAAAAGAGGATCTGTGGAGGTCAGCTAGTCTTGACTAAAACACCGACAATACCGACTTTCAGCTCCAGGATATCTGGTTTAAATTCTCAAGCAGAGCTGGATTCATTTGTACTAAAATAGATTTTAGATAAAAGATAAAGACATATGTGTACTTCAGCTTCCTACCTATAAGGAGTACTTTCCATAGTCTGTTAAGCAGTCATTGTATCTATGAAAAAATATGTTTATCAGTACCTAAAACTTTAAAAGTTTCTTCAGAAGTAACAAAATACATCAGAGCTGTCTTACAATCACCTGGCTGCTTACCTAATATGAATGAATACCTCTGTTAAACATGAAAAGTCAAGCAATTCTACTGGCACCAGAAAGGGCTCCAGCCTGTCATTCTATGGAGGCAAGCCCATAAGTGAACGCAACTGAGAAAGGCAACAATAAACATTGTCAAAGCCGGAATCAGTATGAAACAGAAAAAGCAAGCCAAGAAGTCGGGAGAAAGGAAAAAAATCAGGAGTAGGAATGTCAGTGCTGGGCAGGAAATGAGAGGATGACCAAGGCCAACCAACAAGAAACGGAAAGAGAGACGATCTAAGCAGGAGTAAGAGAGCTACGGGTCAGTGCTAAATAAAGTGGATGGAGGTAGACAGAATACATCAAGGGCGTCAATCATTTGTCACAAATTGTAGCAACATTATCAAGTTGGACTAGAGAAATCTGATGAAAGCAAATATAAAATAAGATGTAAAAATAATGAAATAACTGTAATTTTAAATACCTATATGGCTCTCAAGTTTTTTTTAATCCCCACCAATAATCTAAAATACACAAGATTAGGGCGTGGTGGCATAGTCCTGTGGTCTGTGCCTGTACTCCTAGCTACTCAGGAGGCTGAGGCCGGAGAAACGCTTGAGCTCAGGAGTTCTAGACCAGCCTGGACAACATGACAAAACCACGTCTCTACAAAAAAATACAATAATTAGCCAGATGTGGTGACACACGCCTGTAATCCCAGCCATTTAGGAGTCCGAGACGGGAGGATGGGTTAATAAGCCCAAGATCAAGGCTGCAGTGAGCCATGACTGCACTACTGCACTCCAGCCTGGGTGACAGAACAAGACCTTGTCTCAAAATAAAATAAAATACACTGGACTGTGTTTGTGTGTATATGTGTGTGTGTGTTGGCAGGGGGGGAGGGGGGGCGGAGGCAAAGCAAAACTTTCAAAAAAAGAATCTGAACAATTCTGACTTTACAATGTATTTAACGCCATGATTCAAACATGTCATTATTATATTTACTCCCATTTCTTCTTTCCAAAAAGTTTTGTTTTTGGAGTTTTGATGTGAGCATAACTGGTGCAACATTTTTAGAGGACAAAGATTAGACCTCAAAAGAGTCTGGCCCAGGCCTGGGAAGAGATATTCTTAGGAAACTGACCTGCTTGCAGTGATGTGTTGGGGTTGTTACCAGTTACTTGTACGTGGGCATGGTGATCAGAGTTTCTAGAACCATTGAAGGAAGCCTGCAGGGATAAAACTCCCTGTGGATTTACAAAGGAGCTTCTCTTGCATGCTGGAAACCTCACTTCCTGTCAGTGTATCATCCACGGCAAACGTCTCCATGGAGAACTTTGGGAGCCTGGGAAGTTCTACCTCCATCAGATAGCATGTTGTATACAAAGATAGATGCAAAGTACATTTATTGCAGTTATGTTTCAATAGTGTAAAAAATGAAAACAACCTAAATGTCCTCGCATTGGACCAGTATATCATACACATAAAACAAAACAATGAGCTGATAAAATGAATTGAGTTACAGATGCTGATATAGAACTCGGAAACACATGAACTGAAAAAAGCAAAGCACAGAATACATATTTAAATTTTTTTCCACGGGCATGTATTATCTGCTCAAAAAGAATAAAGTACTAAAGTAAATTTTAAAGTCTACCCATATATATTTGCTTCTATATGCAGACACACAAGGAGCCACCGGTAATAATTATCCCTACAAAGTAGAAGGTCAATCTGAGGTAAAGGGGAACTTAGAATTTCCTGGGTGTCCTTATGTATAATTTAAATGTTTTATCATGAGACTATATTAATTTCATAGTCCCATCTTATTTTATAATGAAATATAGTTGTTGAAAGTGTATGACCTTTGACCTGAAATTCTACTTCAAGGATTTCATATAACATTAGAGAACTGCAGGCATATTTACTGACATCCCTTGCTAACTGTAATGGCTGTAATTTGAAGATTACGTCAACATCTATCCCTAGAACACTGGTTGACTACATATTTATTAATATAGCATACATATCATGTGATACTCTGCAACAATTAAAAACGGTGATTTAGAGCTACATTTACCAACATGGAAAGATGCATAATATTTTTGAATGAAAAAATATAAGATCATAGATGTTATTAATGTATACATATATTCATAGAGTCATCTGGAAAGATAAGGAAAATATTAATTGTCTCCTAATTGTAGAGTTAGGGGTTTTAATTTAAGAATACATTTCTAGACTGTTTGAATTCATCACAATGAAGAGTCATTATTTGTATAATCAGAAAAGAAAAGCTATTCTCTTTTTTTAAAAAAATGAGAACTATCCGGAATAGCATGGAGTAAAAAATAAATAAATGGCATCTACAGGTTTAGCTTCAATCACACAGTCAGTAGAAAACCAGAAATGGCAGTGAAGCTTTTCATCGCTTTGCTCTGAATAAGGCTAACCATCAAAGTATCAGAAATGCTGAATAAAACCTACAAAGTGTCTTATGACTTAAGCTTTGGTGTCCAAAAATCTTTAGCTGAAGTTTTATTTCATTTATTTTATTTAACCCAGACACTTTGTTATCTCCCTTGCCCTCTGAGCCACATGTGACACTTCCTATCTCTGAGTCCTGGAAAGACTCTCTTCCTGGCTGTTATTCTACCTACAAGGTCCTCATATTTCTCCAAGCTGCCCCCCTGCACAGCCAGTAAGCTGCACACTCCACGGTTCCTATTATACAACAGAGCAACCTTGGGTTTTCTCCTCTCTAGACTCAATTTTTGGCTCCTAGGTAGACATCTCTTTCTTTGCACTCTATACAAGGCCCTTGTCTTGCTCTATACACTCTCCCTAGGCAATTTCATCACCACTCAAAGCTACTACTTTAAGTACTTTAGTACATAGTCTAACTCTAGCCAGACTCCTCTCTTCAACATTAGATATACGTATCTGCCTAATGCACATGTCTTCTCAGATGTTTAATAGGTACCTAAAATTCAACATATCAAAGCTCAATCATCTTCCACCTCAAGCTTGCTCCTCTTTCTGTTTTGGCTATGTGAATGGCAATATCCAGCTACCCAAGCCAGAAACCTGGGCATCATCCTTGGTTCTCACTCGTTCATCCATCACATCCAATAAATCAACAAGTCCTATCAATTCTCCCTCCTCATCCCCTCTCTCACATACCTAATTCAAGTCACTAGCATCTCTCACCTGGATTACTACCACATTCTCCTAACCACAGCTTCCTATGGCCATTCTGACTGTGTTACCAAGCAATCTTTTTAAATGAGAAATCGGAACTATCTGCTTAAAACCCTACGCATGGTCCCCGCTGCCTTCGGAACAAAGTACAAGAAAGTAAAAAGTCCATGACACGATTTACAACAATCTGCTTACTTCCCCAACATGATTATTTATACCCCCTCCTCCACCCCTCCAAGATCTGGCACCGACAAAATTCTTTCAATTGTCTCACTGCATATACCATCTTTCCTTCATGTCTTTGTGCATGCTACTCAGTGGCAGCTCCAAAGGATAGCTTCCCCCCATAACACACAAGCTCCCAAAATTACCTCAAACAATTTCAGTTGCAACTTGCTTACTACACATTACTGCACTGCCTCTTCATCTAGACAGCAGCTTCTTTCTTATAAAGTAATTCTGGAGCCAAGAGTGATACTACCTCTCTCACCTGCACTATTTAACTCCTCAAGCCCCCACTAACTCTTATTTATTGCCCATTCACAATTTCTAATTATCTTTCAGGTCACAAGTGAAATATACTTGAGCCCCCCCAGGGCAGATTAGGTACTTCCATGGCAACCTACAATTTTCCCTAATGCAGCCCTTATCCTACTATATTATAATTGTTTACCTGCCTGTGCCCCTCAAAAGTCTGTTAAGTTCCCTAAAGAGTTATTAGACCATCATGGGCTGTTCACTGCTGAATCACCTACATCTGGCACAGAACCTAGCATAGCTGGTGGGAATGTAAACTAGTGCAGCCACTATAGAAAACAGTATGAAGATTTCTCAAAAAGCTAAAAATAGAATTACCATTCAATCCAGCAATCAAAGAGATACTGGGTATCTCTACCCAAAGGAAAAGAAATCCGTATATCAAAGGGATACCTGCACTCACATGTTTATGGCAACACTATTTACAAGAGCAAAGATATGGCATCAATCTAAGTGTCCATCAGCAGATGAACGGATAAGGAAAATGTGGCATATATTCACAATGGAATACTATTCAGCCACAAAAAAGAAGGAAATCATGTCATTTGCAGCAATGTGAATGGAACTTGAGGTCCTTATGTTAACTGAAATAAGCCAGGCACAAAAAGACAAATATCATATGTTCTCATTCACACGTGAGAGCTACAAAAAAATGAACACATGGATGTAGAGAGTGAAAAACAGATACGGGGACTAGGAAGGTGAGTGGGGAAGAAGAAGAGGATGCGAAGTCAGTTAAAGGGTGCAGACATAGATTAAGATAATAGAAATCAATTCAATGTTTGATAGCAGAGTAGGAGTACTAAACAAAAATGCACTGTAGTCTGGTGATAAACTTCCTAAGTAATCTGACTTGACCACTATGCCTTACATACATGTAACAAAATTTCTCCTGTGTCCCATAAATTTGTACAAGTAAGAACCTAGCATATAAGAGGCATTCAGTAAACAGTTACCAAATAAATCATAAGCACACAAATTTACAAAGAGAACTGCAGCTACTGGGAGGGGTGGCGTGCTAGTCCTACCCACTTGGGAGGCTAAGGTGGGAGGATCACTTGAGCCCAGGAATTGAAGGCTGAAGTGAGCCATGATCACACCACAGCACTCCAGCCTGGGCAACAAAGTGAGACCCTGTCTCAGTAAAATTAACTAATTAATTAATTTTAAGAAAAAACGGCAGCTAAAGGGAAACCATAATGAAATGCCAATATTTAAATAATTTAATTTTACATTTAAAAAAATCAACATTAAGTCAGCATTAAAAAACAAATTACTTGTGTCTTGCTTTCTGTTTGACATTTTCTTGGAAATTAGGTATAAACTTAATTTTTGCAAAGTAAGTCACATAACAAAGCACTAGGAGACGCATTTACTTAAAGGGAGTCTTCTGGCCGGGCGCAGTGGCTCACACCTGCAATCCCAGCACTTTGGGAGGCCAAAGAGGGCGGATCACGAGGCCAGGAGTGTGAGAACAGCCTGACCAACATAGTGAAATCCCCTCTCTACTAAAAATACAAAAAAATTAGCCAGGTGTGGTGGCGGGAGCCTGTATCCCTAGGAGAGGCTTAGGCAAGAGAATCCCTTGAACCTGGCAGGCGGAGGCTGCAGCGAGCCCAGGCACCAGCCCAGGCAACAGTGCAAGACTCGTCTCAAAAAAAATTTTTTAAAAAGTCTTTGATAAGGTAAAGAAAACTCCAAATTTATCTATCCCATATGAACCTAAATTTTCACATGACTTATTGGTTTTCCTTCAAACAGAAGCCTTATAAAAAGTATTTTTTGCCAGGCATGGTGGCTCACAGCACTTTGGGAGGCTGAGGCAGGCGGATCACCTAAGGTCAGGAAAAAAATTAGCCGGGCGAGGTGGTGGGTGCCTGTAGTCCCAGCTACTCAGGAGGCTGAGGCAGGAGAATGGCGTGAACCCAGAAGGTGGAGCTTGCAGTAAGCCGAGATCGCACCACTGCACTCCAGCCTGGGTGACAGAGCAAGACTCCGTTTCAAAAAAAAAACATATACCTACTCCACCTTTCCTCAAAAATATGACTTCTTTAATATAAACTACATTAGCACAACTTGACAAGTTTTCCTTTTATTCAATCCCTTTAATCCTTTAGACAACCTATAAATTCAAATGTCTAGAAACACCCAGAGTAGGCCCTTCACCATGATGTAAAAATTCCTCTCTGTAGGAGGTTATTTGTTAGAATTCATGGACTATAATGAAGTTATAGACTTTAAAGAACTTGTCTAGTGAGATGAGTAACTGAGTTACCTTGAATAGAAGTCAGTCTAAACAATTTTTTACTCATGTAACAAAAGGTAAATTTCAAATAAAACGATCATGCTATATAAACAAGTAATTTTTAGCAAAATTAAATGCCAACTGATTCAGAAACTAGTTATGTTTTTCTTAATTTTAGAAATACAGATTTGATCCGCATTTAAAAGGATTCATTTTCAAAGTATATTTCAAAAAAATATTATTTCTAGTGGCTCAATTTTCAAATACCTTGGCCTTCCATTTCAGTTCAGCCGACTATCATGGTAGCTTGCTCTTGCCTTTGGGCTCTGGTACTGTTCAGTGCCGTTCTGGGTACAAATATAGCAAACCCATCAAATTGTGCTTCTCCTGGTATTTTCACAGGTATGACTTTTCTACTCTTCCTGTAATATGCCTCAAGTTTTAATGTTAGCAAGTTTAGAAAAAAAGATTTTCAAATATGAACTTCAGATATACACACACACAAAGTACTGAATACCTGCCAACATTTGACAATATGCCAAGAGCTGAGGCGAACGCAATCATTGCCCTAGAGGAAATCTATAATTTTAACCCATAAACATTCACCTGAAAGACCCAAAGGACATATAAACATTAGCCACATACACACTGAAGTAGTTATGTATCAGTGAAGGACTATGTTTTGCAGGGTGACAGGTAAAGTGGGAATTATTGGAGTTGTACGTTAAGATATGTAGTTAGGATTTTTTCTGAGACTGTTAGTACATTTCAGCTGAGAAAAAAAAAAAAATTCCAGCACAAGGTGCTGCCTGAGAAAACAGTCCGAGTGCTCTGAGTTGATGGAGGAGGAGTAGCTGTATGAATTTCTGTTTCAGAATTACTACAATAGATTATGGTGTGAGCACTGTCCTGGAATAAAATAGACTAGTCAGGTCTTGCAGACAAAGGACGAAGAACTTGGTCCTAAACCAGAGTCAATGTAAAGTCACTCAAAATTGGTTCTCAGCTGCTTTGGATATGATCCAGAAATTCCATTCCCAGGTATATACTGAAAACATACTTCCACCTAATAAGTTACACGTGAATGTTTACAGAAGCATTATTCACTTTAGCCAAAAAGTGGAAACAACCCAAATGCCCAACTGATGAATGTATAAACAAAATGTGGTATATCTATACAATGCAATATGATCCAGCCAGAGAAAGGTATGAAATATTGATACATGTACTACATGGATGAACCTCGAAAACATTAAACAAAGAAACACAAACACAAAAGGCCACATGTTGTATTAGTCCATTTATATGAAATGTCCAGAATAGGCAAATCCACTGAGACAGAAAGTAGATTAGTGCTTGTCAATCGTTGGGGGCCGGGGAGAGAGGGGAATGGCAGTGACTGCTTAATGGGTTTCTTTTTGGGGTCATGAAAATGTCCTAGAATTAGACAGTGATGGTGGTTGCACAGCCTCGTCAATCTACTAAAAATCACTATGTTGATCACACACTTTTAAAAGGGTGAATTTTATGGTATGTGACTTATATCTCAATTTTTAAAAAGGAGTTCTCAGTATTTTTTCTGCCGCCATACTTCTGAAGAACAGAACTCCATCAGCAAAGGCAGCTTACTACAGCAGGGGCTGGTTTTGGGACTTTGACAATAACTGTATCAAAGAATATTCAGAATCATGATACCAAGAAGTCTTTAAGTATTAAGGTCAAAAAACAGGTAAAAGCCACCTTTTAGTGACATCAAGAGCTGCCTTGAGGTGACAAAAGATCGCTAAAGAGAAAAGATAATTGAAGTAACATGACCAAGGCTACGTAATCTGGTGTGAAGGAAAAATTCACAGTGTTCTGAAGGAGGAAAGGATAACAGGAGTTTTATTTTCTAGCAGCAGCTAAGAACATAAAAAGAGTCAAGAGACAATGAGGATTGGATTCAATAGTGAAAGAGACAATGAGGATTGGATTCAATAGTGAAAGGCACTACAAGAAAGATTAACAGCAGTCACAGGGAATCAAATGTACTTATCAACACTGACTTGCCATACACAGTTTCCATCTGACAAATGAATCACATTTCAAATTTTATAAATCAGAATTAGAACACATTTGCCCAAAGAATTAATTGTCAAAGTAGTTAAGTTTGCAAATGGCCTGCAATTATAATTTTTCATTATTTCTGTTTTCCTAGCTGAAATTCAGTATGCCAGAAGCCCTGTCCCTATTTCCATCTTTCCGCACATCAGAGCCCCAACAAGAGAAATTCCGTTACTTCCTAAACTTTAAGTAGCAAAAGAACTTCTTTCCCCCTCCAATTTGTTACCATCCATCACCTCAGCAGCATACAAAATTCTGACTCCTTACTCCTCATGGAGGTGAGACCAAAGCAGAATCATCTGCCAACCAGAACTCCAGGCAAAACAGAGTTCTGCCATGGCAGTTTTACACATGAGAGAGTCTTAAATCAGACTCCTGGATTTCAGAGGCTGCTTTTCTTGAATGGCCAATGTTCTCATGATTGAAAACTGACACACATACATTCACGGTGTTCAGTGCAAACACTGATAAATCTATCTCCACTGTTAAATAATGGGTACCTCACCATGTCCAATGGGTGCAATGGAGCATTTGTAGTGCAAATATATACTACTACACATACAACACGAGCTCAAGAAATGCTGGCCAGGGAAAACAAGGTGAGAAGAAAGGCATGGAAAGAAAAAAATTAAAACCCACAAAATTTGCTGGGGTCTGCAGAAAACACAATTAAAAAAAATTCCTTTGTCCTATTCCTGTTGGAATGTCTTTTCTGATGAGATGTTCCCTGTCTTCCATGATCCAAACCAAATACTGTAAACTTTTGAGACTTTTCCTAAAAACCTTAACCAATTGGGGGCTTCCTTCTCTGTGTTGCCATAATACCTTGTATTATTATAGTGCTTACTGAATTGCAACAATTTATTTACATATTTGTTTCCCCAGTAGAGATCTCCTCAAATAATGGAATATTTTATTCATCTTTGCATTCCCAATACCTTGGACAGTGCTTGAAACACAGAAGCGTCCAATAAATACTTGTTGAATGAATAACTGACTTCTTCAAATGTTCAAAGACACAGTAAAAGTAATAACCCACATGAACAAATCCCAAACGAATTGATTTCCCAGTATTACTACTAAAAAAAATGAAATTTAAGCATGAAATCTCCAAGTGGCCAAACAGTAGATCTAAATGCACTGATATCTAAGGAAGGTAACTTCAACCACACGGAGATAAGAAATACACAGCAAATACAGTCAGTATGCACAGTATCCCTCAGTATCCACAAGGGGTGCGTTCCAGGACCGCCCCCTAAAATCCACAGATGCTCAGGTTTCTAATATAAAATGGTGTCCTATTTGCATATAACCTACGCATATCTTCCCACACACTTTAAATCATCTCTAGATCACTTATAATACCTAATAAAATGTAAGTGCTATGTAAACAGTTGTTATACTATTTTTTTAGGAAATAATGACAAGAAAAAAAAATCTGTACATATTCAGTAGAGATGCAACTATCCTTCCCCCATACCCCCTTGAAAATTTTTGATCCACAGTTGCTTGAATCTACAGATGCAGGACCTGCAGATACAGGGGACTAACTGTCCCTTTCTGTCACATTTTTAGAAGGTTATAAGGAATACTCTTTATTGCATACATGACTATTCCAGTGACAGAAATTACATGTTGTATTTGGCATTTCTGACATAACTAAAGAAATATTTAAATCAAAATGAACTTAGATGCAGCACTCAGCCATATTCAGAAGAGGAAAAAGGTAATGGGACGCTCCAATGCACGTTGAATCAGAAGAGTCCCTTTGTGCTGCCCACCAAATGGTTCAAGGGAGTGGGAACAGGCACTAGCCCATAAATCCTCAACACCTTAAGAGAGAAATACAGAGGAATGGCAAGGTAGCATAAGATATGGTGGGTTAAGCAACTGATAGGTCTTTGGAAGTTACCAAGCTTTTTGGCAGTTGATGAGAACCAACGTTAAAGCATGAGACTAAAAAATATGGAAATATATCATCATCTAAAGTACAATATTTTAGTGGTTGTTTGCCTAATCTTGCAAAAAAAACTACATTTTATGTTCATAATTTTTACTTCCTCAAATCATAACACTAGAAAAGACCCTAAAAATTATCTGCTGAAACTCCCCTACTAAGATCTATAAGGGCAAATGACTTGCCCAAGGTCATACTGCTATCAGAAGCACAGTCTGAAATCAAATTCAGGTTTCCAGGATCACTCATCTAGAGTTCCTTCCACTAGATGAAGTGCTTCCACATGGCTTTCATTAGAGTTTAGTCCTACACACACACACACACACACACCCGTAGATACACAAGTATGTTTGTGTATATACATATAGACATACCCATATATCTACATAAACAGTTTTATAGCACTTGAAAAACCTAGGGCGCTTCAGTAATATACCCAGAAAGTACACCAGTGTATTGAAACAAATATTAATAGTTTTACAAGGTATTTATGTTTTTGAGTAACCCACTAGAAATCAAACTCCACAACTATGTTTCTACTTATTCAATATATTAATCATATGAAACATAATGGTTAAGAGCATGGACTATGGAGTACAAAAAACTGCACCTAATCCTCTAATCCTAGCTGACATTTAAGTAGCTGTGTACTCATGGGTAAATTTGCTTAACCTTTCTAAGCCTCAGTTTCCTCACCTGGAAAACTGAAAAATAACAGTATTGACTTGATGTACTTCAGGTGAGGATTAAATAGATGATGAACGTAAAGTGCTTTACTCTGGACCTGAAACTCAGTAATTTAGCTGTTATTGCCATTATCACTGCCTACTAATCATCTCTGGGCTCTCAACAAATGTGCCCCAAAGAAGGTTGGCAGTATATTTCTCTCTCTCTCTCTCTCTCTCGCTCTCGCTCTCGCTCTCGCTCTCGTGCTCTCTCACACACACAAACACACACTCATTCCTTACTCATAATTATCTATTCTTTGGAATATAGATTATAACAGATTAAAAACCCTATTAAGAAATTTCCTTTTGTTTTCTTTTTTGAAGAAAATCTCTTATCCCAAATTGATATTTTAAATTATCCAAACATCCAGTGCAAATATTGGAAGTCTAGAATTGAAAAACACAAATTGTTTTCTGTCTTGTAACGCTTTCCCACTCTTTAAAACAAAATTAGTTTTGGTTGCCTAAATTCTGCAAAGACGAGATACAATCAACTCAGAAAGAAAATGAACCCCCCTGATTCCCACTGAGTACCCTTTAAGTGTTCAGACACAAAGGACACTATCTCATTTATGGCGACACTAGTGAGAAGAAATTAATCCCAGGATGTATTGTGTATGTCTTTAAACTTTATTATAATCTGAAATTCACACAGTAATAAAAGGTCCCTTTTCCCTACCATGCAATCATGCCTCAAGGAAGTCAAAGAAATGAATCTTTCAAGCTATTTTATTTCCTAAAACTTAATAATTTAAGCAGCTAACTCCTCTGGTCTAAATTATTTTACCAGTTATTCATGTTCTATGCTCACTGGGGCAACTGAAAGGATACAACGTTTACATAAATTCATTTCAATAGTCAAATATGTCCAAACCAAGCTTATTTGTGTTACTTCCTTTTATAGAAATTCTCAGGTTCTCCTTGAAGGTGTTACCGTCTGAGTTCCTAGAGAACAAATCTCAGCTGCAGAATATATAATGTAATTTGAAAGTAAATCAATACTAGAAACAAATTATTTGATCATCATCTTATTATAAAAGATTAAACAGCCACAAATTTTATTTTACCAGGACTAAAATGCATTAAATTACATTTCACTGACATAAGATCAAAAGAACCTCATAAATAGCATGCGATATTTTACCAGAGTGAGGTTACAAAAAAGAAGTCAAACCGAAAAAAATCCCTGTAATTTTAAAACTCTGAAACTGAAAAATCCCTGTAATTTTAAAACTCTCTAAAACTATCTCTAAAAGATAGTAATTTTAAAACTCTCTTGACATTTGATCCATTAAAACAGAAGTTCATCACATAAAGAGAATCATTAAAGACTGATGGAAAACAAACCCCAAGGATTATAAATAATAATAAGCTCTTTTTTCCAAAATGCAATGTTACTTTTCAGCTGTCACGGATGACTAAGAATGTCCATACATTATACCTTCAACTATCTTTAAATTCAAAGATATTGAAATTATTCTTTCAAATTATTCTTAACAACCTAAATTAAAACCTGACCATGGAGATATAAAATATGCTTAAGTACCTCCTGCCAATACACAGTATTAGTTTTCTAATAAAAGTACAACATTAAAACAAATATGCATATTTTATTAGCTTAAGTTCGTAGTTTTTGAAAACAGAAGCGGCTTCTCTCACACAGATTAAAATAATGCAAAGGCGCTAGAATTTTATATAACATGACAGTGTGGTCAAATGCACTGTAATGTGTAATCTCATGGGATTGGGGATTTTATGAATATGCCCAAAATTACATAATACTGGGGGAAGGGGAGATGGTTTAAAGCTTTTGAGAAATATTGTATGGTAAGTTATCAAACATAATTTTTAAAATTATGTCATTACAGAGTAAAACTTCAACAATAAGTCTAATTAGACATCAACAGAGTCAGCAGTATCTCCAGACGCTGATTTCTCCAGTGCTAAAAAGTACTTTTAAATACGTGCGGCGCCCAGAGTATCAAGTTTTCAAATCCAAATCCCTACCTTCTGCCGATCTGTTCCACTTTACTGTGGCATAAAAGCACTAAAATACATATTCCAAATTAATTAGAACTCCTATCTTCCTCGTAGAGTCAATTGTAAATACTTTTAGAAAGATATTTCAGTAAATCTAAGAAAAATGTTGAATAAATACACACTTTCCTTTCCAACATCCAGAATACTAAAGTATTTATAAATATGCGCCCCCCTCCCCCACACCAGGGAACTTCAGCTTTATGAATTTTTTTTCGTGCTAATGTAGTCTGAACATACTCTCCTAATTTGAAATTTTAAGTGATTAAACATCATACAGCAGGTAACTAAACTGGGATGTTCAAGTACAGCTACTTCGTTTCTAATAAAATCCAAAGATTATATAATAAGCTTTGACTTTTCAATAATTTTCTATTCTGTCAAAGGCAACAGAAACATCCATTTTACAAGAAAACATGGAGTTAATAAAATATATATTATTCCCCCCAACTAAGAACTGCCTTCTCTTTTGTCAATATTACAAGACATTCATCTACTGACAAAGAGAAAAAATGAACAATTCACTTGCCTGTTAAGAAACTAAATTGGAAGCATTACCACTCATAGGTTTAATTAAGTTGTTACTAGGGAAGAATATTTAAAGCAAAGGGATTATTTAAAGTTCACTGCCAGCCGCTAAATTTGGGGAAACAGCCTCAACGAGATAGTCCCTATGTCACTTGTCTTCTTCCCCACCACCCACCCTGCACCAAACCCCCATTGTTCTATGTAAAAATTCACAGCTAATAATATCTAAATAGCAACTGCAACATTTATGATGCAGATGATCCCTATGGGGAACTCTCTCCAGAACCACATTCACTCGTTGCCTTCCTTCCCTCAAATAAAATACAAATTTGATAAAAAATCGATCACAAACTGGTGGGGGAAAGGATCACAGCCTTCCTTCTAGACCGATGGATGACACTCCAGAGGCGGGTGAGGAAATCCCCAGAAGGTTACCATAATAAATTGACCAAAGAAAAAACACACACACACAGAAACATTTAAGCCGGCGTTTTAGACCGCATTTTTTCATAAATCAGCTTTGAAATCCTTGAAAAGTATACAGCCTACGGTGCAGAGGCTCCTCTTCCCTCTTACCACCAGAGCAAAACACAGATGCGGCACGCAGGATTTCTTGTGGGTTTGGATCCCTCGTACACCACTTCCTCCCCAAACCTTGCTGGCGGAGCCAGAGGCCGGCGTCGAGGAAGTCAGAGCCCGGCACCCCGGCGGCCCGCTCTCCCTCCGGGCTACCTGCCTCGGCCTGCGGGAGCGCCGCCCAGCGCGGACACCGGCCCAGACGCACACACTCACCCATCTTTCCTCTTGGCTTTGTAGACGTGACCATAAGTGCCTCGGCCAACTTTGCAGCCCTCGTATTCAAACAGGTCCTCGACCCGCTCCCGCTCGCTGCTCAGCTTCACTTTAAAGTCATAGTCCATTGTCACAGCCTCCGAGGCCGGAGAGCTGGGTCGGGGGACCGGGGGACAGGGGTGGGGACCGGGGAAGCACGGGCAGCCGCAGCCCCCGGGAACCCGCCCGCTCTACGCCCGCCGGCCGCAGCACCAGCCCGACTGATGCGGCAAGAGCAGGAGGAGGCCCCGCGAAAGCGCCGGGGACATCCAGGGGGACAGCGGGGCAGAGGCCGGCCGGGGGTGGAGGAACGGGGAGGATCCCCCGGCGAAGCAGAGCCGAGGGACGAGGGCTGGGGGTGGGGAGCGGTGTCTCTGCCCTTGTCCCCGCGGGCTCCCTGGGCGCCGGCTCCGCCGCTCTCTCAGGTCGCGCGTTCTGCTCCTGCTGCGGCGAGAGCGACGGGGCGGCCAGGCGGGCTCTCGTCCTCTCACACGCGCACTCACGCCTCACGCGCTCACACACACGCTCACACTCACTCACTCACTCACTCTCCCATACACTCAGAAAGGCAGCGCCGCACAACAGCCGGTACCTCCTCAAAGAGAGGAGGAGGGAGGGCACTCGCGGAACACGGCCGCGGCTGTCGCAAAAACGTCGCGAAGCCTCGGGCTGCCTCCGGACCACCCTCCAACCCTCTCCCGCGGTGGCTGGCCGCCCCTGCTGGCGCAGGCACCCTGAGGACCGTGTGGAGGGAGCAGGAGAGCCGCTGCCCAAAGCTGCCGCCAAATGCACCACGTGGGACCAGCCCCAGCCGTGGCCGGTTCCCAGACTACAATAACCAGAATGCATAGGCCGCCGCCGCTGCCGCCTCTTCTACGACTCCGCCCCACATGGTGGGAATATGGGAGCGTTGCATGATGGGACTCGTAGTCTAGGGTGAAATTCGTTTCAATCACTTGGGGAAATTTTTTTTATTTATTTTATTTTATTTTATTTTATAGCGATCTAACTAGAGTCTGATTTCAGCCATAAACTTGACCAAAGAGATGCACGTGGGCAGGAGGGTAGTTTTAGAAACACATTTTGTGCCACTCTGAACTCCAGATGTTAAAGGCCATCATCTATAAAAACCGATATATTTGTAAACAGCTCGCGGGCCAGCAGTTGGGGTACTCTTGGTGTTCACAATCTGATAAGGGCTGCACAATGATGTCAACATACTGACATTACAAGCTCCAATAAAAGTGAATCAATGACTACTGTCCAAGCTACTTCTAAACATTGTTACTCTTGTGACAGATGACCATCCAACCTTTCCTATCCATTTACAGGAAGTATTGAATACAGTACAGCCTTCTGCGATGCTCCCTATAAGAACACCGGTTTCTAGCTATGACTACAGAAAGGATCTAAATCCATGGGAACTAGTTTGTTAATAATTTTGCGGTAGCAATATGTCCTGCTTCAGGAGTCCTGCTTCAAGATTGATACTAATCTATCATTTTATCTTATCCCTCTTATTTGTCTGTTTTTAATTTTTGGTTTCCAATTGTTACCATTTCCACTAAAGCTCCCCACTTCCCAAAGGGAACTTTGCACTTTTAATGTAAACTTTTTAACACTTTTTTTCCACCTTTCCTGTGGTATTTATCAAATTCCGTTTCATCTTTTATCTCCTCTCCCTTGCTAGATCCTAAGTTGTTATAGGAAGTCATATTTGCATCTTCCATAAAACCTAGTGTCATGCCTTGATAATGATGCGCAGTAAACACTTGTTAAATTAATGAATGAATAAACATGTTTATCTCAAAAAAATCCATATGCATATGATGATGATGAAGATACCATCTTATGAAAAAACCTCCAAAGGGCTTTCTCTCATATAATTTTTCCTTGGGGAAAATTAGTGACTTCACCACTGTGTAAAATTAAATTGTTTTTACCTAGCATACTATATAATATAAGTATTTAGTATTTTAGTATACTGGGTTTGAATCCTGTATTATCATTTATTAGTGTGTTCTTGGAGCCTAGAATTTTTTCTTTGCAAAGTGCAAAGCACAAAACAAATGTAAGCTTTCATTAATGGCATATTATTTGTTTCCATTCAGTGATGTAAATTGGGTGACTCTAGCAGAACTGCTCCTTTGCATCCTTAAAGAATTACATCATTTTCTAAACACAGATTTACAAGATTCTTCCTTAGACAGTGTGTTTTGTATTTTTTGAGGAATGTGTCTTTTGTGCACGTATTTACACTCAGATCTTGAGAAATCAAGCTACCACACCAGAGGAGAAGTTGTGAAGGGGCCTGGGACTCAGCTTGGCCCTACACTGTATCGGGTTGCCCTTCCCCCACCTCCCGTACCAATTATACACGCTATTCTGGAACACTGAAGGTCTCAGACCTTTGTGTGTGTGTGTGTGTGTGTTTGTTTTGAGACAGGGTCTGGCTGTGTCACCCAGGCTGGAGTGCAGTGATGCGATCATGGCTTACTGCAACCTTGAACTCCTTCGCTCAAGCAATTCTCCTGCCCAGCCTCCTGAGTAGCTGGGACTACAGGCCTGTGCCACTACACCCAGCTAATTTTTTTTTTTTTTTTTTTTTTAGAGGCGGAGTCTCACTCTCTTGCCCAGGCTGGTCTTTAACTCCTGGGTTTAGGTGATCCTCCTGTCTCAACCTCCCAAAGTCCTGGGATTACAGGTGTGAGCCACATACCCAGCCTCAGACTTTTAAAAATGTACTTTCGTACACTGTTTTGGCTGGCTTCACTCTGGGTGAAGGTGAACTCTCCCTGAAGGAATTGAGTGTCCTCACTGTCAACTGAGTATCCTGAATGTCAATCCTGACTGTCAGTCTTTTCCTGGGGCAGGAAAAGAAGCTAACCTTGGTCTAAGGAAGAGTAAGGTCTGCTTTTCTCTTTGAAGCCAGGGTGAGAGTTAGAGGCCTAGACTATAGGTTGGAGAAATATGGTGGTAGGAGGTAAGCTGACCCTGTAAAATGGTATCAGGATGGGGAGCTGAGGAAGAAATAGCCACTAACGGCCCTTTATAGGAGAGCATGGCTAATGCTAGGAACAGTAGCATCTAATATTCAGTTTTAAGTGTCTCCTTTTGTGTGTGGTAATTCCCTGCTGCCATTCCCAAGCTATCAGCCTGGTCTTAGTTGTAAAGACTATGTGCATGCTTGCAGGAAAGAGAGAGGCAGCAGCCGGACACTCAATTATGCAGGATGGAAAATGGCCTACAGAGCCAAAGCAAGGAGCTAGGAAGGGTTTGTAGCACTTATTACCACTATTGCAAAAACTTAAGGAGTAGAACCTGCATGGAATCAACTTCCTAGAAATCATGAGATGGAGGTTCAGCATTGTTGTTTGAATGAACTGAGCACATCAGGGACACGGAGTTGTAATTTCAGTTTGATTTTCAACCCCAGATTATACTGATGTCCCATATCTCTTTGCTCTATCATGACCTCTCCAGTGATATTCTAGAGCCTAGGACCCTCTTTGGTCCATGTTCTAAACAATGCACAAATAATGGCTATGCTTCTGTGCATAAAATGTGGTTTGATTTACATTTTATATTTAACATCACCAGTGTTAACTTGCCTCCCAAAAGCCAGTCCCACATTTCAACTACCTCCTATACTACCTAAGGGGATATTCTACTGTCATCTCAAACAAAACTTCTGAAACTGAACATACCATTCTATTCCCTGAACCTCTCAATTCCTGTGATTAGTGATGCCAGTAAATAGTCATTTGGTTGTTTATTGCCAACTCCATTCATTTATGCCTTCATTACCTACACAATGTGCTTCATACTCATGCCAAATATGCTGTCCGGTTCTTAAGGACTAAGAAGCTTCCTCATACCATCTCTGACCTTTACAGTCCTACCCATCCCCCAAGTGCCTAATTTGGTCATGAAGCCTTTCCCAGTTCTTGCAACTCGATATGACCCTTCTTTACCATGAACATCTACCCCAGCCTTGGCACCATTGCACTTTATTTGTAACTCACTATAGCTACTTTGTATTTTAATCATTTATTTTATGTAATTAAAAAAATCTGCCCCTTAATAAATTTAATGACTAAGTTTCTACCTTAATCATCTCTATATCCCCTACAGTGCCAAGCACATATTGTTTGCAGAATTATATTTCATTAGAATGTGTTTAATTGGATTGATTTCAATAAATGTTGAAATGGACATTAATAATAATAAAGGTGGAGGACAGTCATTTTAAAACATTTAGTATCTTGCCTCAGTCTTGCCTCTAAAAAGGGCTTTTTATAACTGCAAAAGGACTGAGTGCTTCATGATATATTAATGCAAAAGCCCAAGTGGCTCTTATAGTTAACCACTGCAGTCTCTACAACTTTGAGTTCCACTGTCTCACTCATAACGCATGCTTTCAGTGGCAAGCAAGTAACCTCTCATTCTACAGATGGCATGTTCATCCCGCACATATTAACCATCTACGTGTGAGCACAGTGTTCGACACAAGGAAGAACAAGTTAGATTGATCAATCACAGAGCCTTTTTTAAATTTTTCATGTTTTTTTTCACTCTGTCTTTCTGGCCTGATTTTTTTAACATTTTCAAAGAAACTATAGATGCAAAAACTTCCTTACTAACTCTGCAAGCATCCAGAATATAATTTAGACCTTAGAAATAACCAGAATATTAAAAAAAAATACTTTCAAAAATATCTTACTCTTCTCCCCTTTACCATGTGGGTGTCATTTGCCTTTGTGGACTCATCTCCTCCACACAACGGGAAACATGACCACCAATAGTTGCTGAATATTGCATCAGACAATGGCTATCATTAGTGAAGAATTGACTGTTTCTCAGTTCTAGTTCTAAAAATCCCAAGAAGGGCTCTCGTATGGCTGAGTCAGGCCCATCCTAGGCCAACTAAGTGTAGGCACAGGGACAGGACCATGCAAGAATATGAGCGCTCCTTTATTAGGGGCATGAGGGAGATGGGGGTAGAGAGTTCACAGGAGGGAGAATGCCCCAAGTATTATAAAGGAAATAAAACAGGACAATGTGATAGAAAGTGGGACTAGGAGGAAATTCCTTTAGACTGGTAGATGGAGACAATGCTAAGGAGGCAATGCTTAAGCAGAGACTCGAATGTTGAGAAACAAAATCTGCTGTGGATGAGGGAACAGAGTAGTCCAGGCAGATTAAACAGACAGCAAGTGCAAAGGCCAAAGCTGGGAATGAAGGAACAGAAAGATGATAAGAATATAAAGAGTAAGAGGGGAAATTGTGTGAGGTGAAGACAGAGAGGTAGACGGGGACCAGCAGGTTATAAGGAGGGCAGTGACCAGATGTGATTTATGCTTTAAAAAGAATATCCTGGTGCTATGTGAAGAATTAATTGTAGAAGGCAAGGCGGATGGATGGATGGTGAGATAGATAGATAGATAGATAGATAGATAGATAGATAGATGAATGAATGGATGCATAATGGATATATAGATGGTTGAATAGATAATGGATGGATGGATGGATGGATGGATGGATGGATGGATAGATGAATGAATGGATGGATGGAGGGATGGATGGATGGATGAATGATAGATGGGTGAATGGATGGATGGATGGATGAATGGGTGAATTGATAGGGAAGGATGGAGATGGATGGATGGATAGATAGATAGATAGATAGATAGATAGATAGATAGATAGAGGTGGAGACAGAGATTTATGGAACATGCTGATCAGTTGGATGGGAAGTAAAGAAAAAGAAGTAATTAAGATGACTCCTGAGGATGTTGCCACTTACTGAGATGGGGAAGACTGAGAGTAACAAGTTTAGATGAAAAAAGTAAGTTCGATTTTGGACATGTCAAACATGCGATGCCTCAGAAATCCAAGTGAACATACCTGGTGGGCAGGTAGTTGTGGGAGTCTGAAGCTCAAAGGAAAGAGCAGGGCTGGAGAATCACCAGCTATAAGAGTTGGTTAGATTGCCTGCAAAATAAATATGTTACAGCAAGAAAGAACAAGTCCCTGAGGACCTCCAACATTCAAGGACTGAATATAGGAGAAAAGGCCAGAGGGTTATTTGGAAATCAGGGAATATGAAATCACAAAAGCCAAAGGAAGAACATGTTTTGCAAAGGAGGGATGGGCAATAGGACTGAATGCTGCCAAGAAGTCCAGCAAGATAAAGATTGTAGTGTTAAACGTATCACAGTTTCTCAACCTGTTTGAAAATGGTTTCCCTGCTAAGGAGAATGTTTAGATTGTTTTTCTGTCTGCCCCGCATGAAATGTTAATTTTACAGATACAGTGTAACTGTTTGTGTACTGTAGCACATTGGAGGACCGCATACCATTTTAGTGTCTTTTTTTTGAGCCCTTAAGAATCAGATTTTGCCTCTTAGTAAGTGATACTGTCCCACTGAGAATGCATGATTCGTTGATACATAAATGATTTTGGACAGTAACAACAGTAGTTGTGGCAGTGAAGCGGGGGTCGAAGCCAGTCTGCATTGGATTGAAGACTGAGTTTGAAGCAACGGAACCAGAAATATAGTTACATTTATAGCAGAAAGGTTGAGAGAACTGCCTCTGTAATCTGGCCTCTGCACTTGAACCTGCCCCTAATTAACAAGGCAAGCTGCTTTATTTGTCTCAGTTTCCTTCTTCATCTGTAAAAGTGGAATAATAGTAACTACCTCAAAAGGTTGTTGGAAGGGTTAAGAGAGTTGATGGCAATATATGTAAAATTTAGAATTGTGCCTGGTGTTAATACATGGTATATGTTCTAAGTTAGCAGTTATTCTTATGAATGACGATATTAGCTGTAAAATGGAGATGAAAGATAGGACCTGCTGAATGTAGTTCCTTATCAAAGAGGGGACTATCACAGGAGGTGAATGCGAAGTAGAAGGAAACATTAGTCAGGAGAGACTGGAGGTATTTCACTGCTGCTTAAATGGAACCACTTGCAAGAAGATACTGAGAACAATAGTTCTGTATGTCTAAAACAGGGAGAGGGAATGGTCCCAGGGCATAGGTGAAAGCATTGCTCTTAAGCAGGAAGAGGCACATCTCTTCCATGGCTAACAAACAGAAAGAAGAAAAGGATAGCAAGCCTTATCACATATCTATTTCTGCCCTACACACAATGCCCAAAGACAGGGATATAAAACAACAACAATTTATGATTTCTCATGATTCAGTAGGTTGGCTGGACTCAGCCAAGTGTTTCTGCTGGTCTCATCTGACATTACTCACATGGCTGTAAGTAGTTGCTAGACTGGGGCTGGAGGGTCTAAGATGACCTCGTATGTACGTCTGTGGCCTTGGTGCTAGCTCTTGGCTGGGCCTCTCTCTGAACATGGTTTTTCCTCATTCGGTAGTCAAGCTCAGACTTTCTTATCTGGTACTGACATGCTTTAAAAGGGCAAAGATAAAAGCCATAAGGTCTCCTGAGGTCTGGGCTCTGGAACTCACACATCACTTCCACCATATCTTAGTTAAAGCAAGTCACAAGACCAGCCCAGATTCAAGGAATGGGCAAATAGACTCCACTTCTTAATAGTAAGAAGTGCAAAATATTGTGGCCATGTTTTTCTCTGTCTCCCAAACATGGATGCATATAAATCTGTAGATCTGGTAAACGTTGAAGCAGTTCCCTTTCAAATGACTTTGGTTTTCCCTGTAAAGTAGAAAAGCTCACCTGCTGTGAAGCAGGGGAAGGAGTGGAAAGAGAGAAAGCAATGATTGCATATCTGAAAAGACTGCCGGTTTAAAACAGTGCTTGAGCAGAATGGGAGAGATAGCTGGCCGGATGCCATCAGAGGACTTCTAGCCAACGTACAGGGCCCATTTGCAGGTGCAGCCATGCGTTTATATCAATATCTATTTGTCTTGTTGTGTGATTTTCATCTCTAGTACTCAACAGCTCAGGTGGAGGCTGGGCAAAGACAGACACTGGATTCATCCAGGGTTGGGGCCTTGCCAGCTGGGTATGATGAAAAGAAAATCAGGCGAGGGAGGTTAGGATTGTTGGCAGGAGAGTAGTTAAAATGACAGACCATAACACTGAAGTTGAGTAGGGAATGAAATGGGGACAGGATTTCCCCTTTTACCTTTTAATACTAGCTTGAAAATGTTTACCTTTGTGCAAGATAATTTTAAAACAGTAACCTCATTCCCTGCTTCCTTAAGATTGGTAGCAATACACTTTCATCAAATACACACGAAGACAGCTGAAGTAATAATGCAAGTGATAGGTTTAAAATGATTTCTCCTTTTCTGGACTAGTAGATTCCTATTACTTTGACTGTTAAGGGCATCCCTGACTGAAATCTCTGAGATTTGTTGTTGGTGAATTCCATCCTCACATTCTGTAAGTATTAAGGAGAAGTTACCTCTTTAAAACGATATTTAGTACTATAATTTTGTGCTTTTTTCCGCTAGTGGACATCTTTTTAAAAATAAACGTACCACTTTACATTTTTCAGTTCCAAATGTATTTTGCTACACAAGGGTGTAGCAACTAATCCATAGGAGCACAGTGTAGTTTTGTGTTCAGTGTTTCAAGGCTTAATATATGGCTCTGGCTTCTCGTTTCAGTGTGTTTCGCCCTCCATTTAGTTGGACTGTGTTACTCAGGCCCAGTTGCCAGGAAAGCCAAGTCTTTTCCGGCTGGTTCCGGCACAAACACGTACCTCTCCTGTGAGCCACGCAGCTTTTTCTATCACACATACACATGGCTAGGTCACCTCTGCAACCACCTGATATTTGATATCCAGGGCTGTTTGTTTCCACGCAACCCCATGCCCAGAACCTCTGGGACTCTTTCTCCCTTAGCAGCCTTTTCCCTGCCCCCAAGGTCAGGTTCCATCAGATATCATCCTTCTCGCCCTGAAAGCCTACATCCTGTTTAAATTTCTTAATGTTTTATTTACATCATTCCTCTGCTTAAAAAATCTTTAAAGACCCTACATGATTTTCCATTGCCTACAGCTTAATTTAAATTCCTTCATCTAATATTTCAGGTCCCGTATTTACTTTAGCCTGGCTTAGGAAAATACTTTAAGGCAGCTTACAATAGAAATGTTAGAATTAAATTAGTTAGCTCCACGTAGCTAAGTTTTCCACAATCTGAGCTCTTCTGTATTTCCAGTATAGCTGTTGAACAGTTTCTCATAGGCTGCTTCCTATCCAATGAAACAGTGGTTCTCAACCTTGGTTGTCCATTGGAATTACTAGGGAATCCCCCCAGCAATCCCTTTTCCCCATTCTTAAAATTTGAATATATTTAATTGACAAAGATTATATATATTCAAGGCATGTAACATGATTATTTCATATATGTATACATTTTATAATGATTATCATGGTCAAATTAATTAATGCATCCTTCACCACCCATGGTGTACCTTAGATCCTCAGAAGTTGTTCATCTTTTTTTTTTTTTTGAGATGGAGTCTCACTCCATTGCCCAGGCTGGAGGGCAGCGGCGTGATCTCTGCTCGCTGAAACCTCTGCCTCTTGGGTTCAGGCGATTCTCCTGCCTCAGCCCCTTGAGTAGCTGGTATTACAGGCGCACATCACCAAGCCCGGCTAATTTTGGTATTTTTAGCAGAGACAGGGTTTTACCATGTTGGTCAGGCTGGTCTCAAACTCTTGACCTCATGTAATCTGCCTGCCTCAGCCTCCCATAATGCTGGGATTACAGGCGTGAGCCACCTTGCCTGGCCAGAACTTTTTTATCTTATAACT
The DNA here is from genome assembly GCF_001698545.2 of Rhinopithecus bieti. Taxonomy (NCBI): domain Eukaryota; kingdom Metazoa; phylum Chordata; class Mammalia; order Primates; family Cercopithecidae; genus Rhinopithecus; species Rhinopithecus bieti. The sequence continues at coordinate 3,635,524 of NW_016813480.1, forward strand.
GAAAGTTTGTATCCTTTGACCAACATCTCCCCATTTCCCTCACACCCCCAACCCCTGACAGCCACCATTCTACTCTGTTTCTGTGAATTGGACTTTTTTAGATTATACATAAATATGAGATCATACAGTACTTGTCTTTTGATTCTTGGCTTATTTCCCTTAACATAATAGCCTCCAGTTCCATCCATGTTGTTGCAAATGGCAGAATTTCCTTCTTTTTCTTTCTTTCTTGTTTTTTTTGAGACGGAGTTTCACTCTTGTCGCCCAAGCTGTAGTGCAGTGGTGTCATCTTGGCTCACTGCAACTTCCACCTACAGGGTTCAAGCGATTCTCCTGCCTCAGCCTCCCGAGTAACTGGGATTACAGGTGCCCATCACCACACCCAGCTAATTTTTGTATTTTTGGTAGAGATGGAGTTTCACCATGTTGGCCAGGCTGGTCTCAAACTCCTGACCTCAAGTAATCCGCCCTCCTCAGCCACCCAAAGGGCTGGGATTACAGGCATGAGCTACCATGCCCAGCCTTCCCTTCTTTTTCATAACTGAATAATATTCCTGTCTCTCTGTGTGTGTATACACACCACTTTTACATACACACATCACTTTTTCTTTATCCATTCATCCATTGATGGACATTTAGGTTATCTTCATCATCTTTGCTATTGTGAATAATCATGCAATAAACATGGAATACAGATATCTCTCTGAGATACCAATTTCATTTCCTTTGGGTATATGCCCAGAAATGGGATAGATGGATCATATGGTAGCTCTATTTTTAATTTTTTGAGGAACTGCCATACTGTTTTCCATAATAGCTGTACCAATTTACATCCGCACCAACAGTGTTCAAGGATTCCTTTTTCTCCACACCCTTGACAACACTTGTCATCTCTTATCTTTTTGATAACAGCTATCTTAACAGGTGTGATGCAGTATCTCTTAGTTTGGGTTTTCCTTTCCCTGAGGATTAGTGATGTTGAGCATCTTTTCATATACCTGTTGGCTATTTGTATGTCTTCTTTGGGAAAATGTCTATTCAGGTCCTGTGCCCATCTTTTAATCTGATTGTTTTTGTGCTTTTGGGTTGTGTGAATTCCTCATATATTTTGGATATTAAGCCCTTATCAGATATATGGTCTGCAAATATTTTCTTCCATTCTATAGGTTGCTTTTTCATTTTGTTGATTGTTTCCTTTGTGGGGCAAAAGTTTTTTGGTTTGATAAAATCCTATCTGTCTATTTTGGCCTTTGTTAACTGTGCTTTTGGGGCATAGCCAAAAATTACTGACAAAACCAATGTCAAGGAGTTTTTTTTTCCTATATTTTCTTATAGGAGTTTTGTAATTTCAGTAGAAATGTTAGAATTCAATTAGTTAGCTCCACGTAGCTAAGTTTTCCACAATCTGAGCTCTTCTATATTTCCAATATAGCTGCTGAACAATTTCTCATAGGCTGCCTCCTATCCAATGAAACAGTGGTTCTCAACCTTGGTTGTCCATTGGAATTACCTAGGGAATCCCCCCAGCAATCACTTTTCCCCCTTTCTTAACATTTTAATATATTTAATTATATATGTTTAATTTAATATAGTTAATATAT
>NW_016813480.1:3637473-3643523 GCF_001698545.2 Rhinopithecus bieti
ATTTAATTTAATAATTAAATTAATTAAATTTAATAATTTAATATATTTATATATATATTCAAGGCATGTAACATGATTATTTCATATATGTATATGTTGTATAATGATTATCATGGTCAAATTAATTAATACATCCATCGCCACCCATGGTGTACCTTAGATCCTCAGAACTTGTTCACTTTTTTTTTTGAGATGGAGTCTTGTTCCACCGCCAAAACCAACATACAAAAATCAGTTGTGTTTCTGTATACTAACGATGAACTATCCGAAAAGGCATCAAGAAAATAATCCCAAATTATGATAACATCAAAAAGAATAAAATACTTAAGAATAAATTTAAGAAAGGAGATGAAAGATCTATACACTGAAAACTATAAAACATTGATGGAAGAAACTGAAGACACAAATAAATGGAAAGATATCCATGTCCATGGACTAGAAGAATTAATATCGTTAAAGGGTCCCTACTACCAATTCAATGGAATCCCTATCAAAATTCCAATGGCATTTTCATAGAAATAGTTTTATCCTAAAATGTATATGGAACCACAAAAGATGCCAGATAGCCAAAGTAATCTTAACAAAGAAAAATAAAGCTAAAGGCATCAAAGTCCCTGGTTTCAAACTGTATTGCAAAGCTATGGTAATCAAAACAGTATGGTATTGACCTAAAAACATACATATAAGTCAATGAAACAAAATAGAAATCCCAGAAATAAGCTCATACATATATGGTCGATTAATCTTTGATAAGGGTGCCAAGAATACACAATGAAGAAAGAAAAATATCTTTGATAAATGGTGTTGGGAAAACTGGATATCCACAGGCAAAAGAATGAAGTTGGACTTATGTTTTATACCACATACGAAAATTAACTTGAAATGGATTAGAGACTTAAATATAAGATCTGAAAACAGCAATCCTGATGTAATTGAACTGGTTATAGGTGGGCACTGGGATTTTTAAAGGCTCTTGGTGATTTTAACATGAATTCAGAGCTGATAAGCACTACATTAGAAGTTTATTAATTCTCCATATAGCATTCACTGCTTTCCCCATTAATATTACTCTTTTCTTCTTTGCTTGTCTAACCCCCACCGACTCTTTGAGATCCAACTCAAAGTGACCAAAAGGATAGGTCACAGATCTCAACTCAAAGTGTCATATAGTGATCCAAACTCATAGATCCAACTCAAAGAGTACTATGGGATCTTTCTTTACCACCTAATGCCAATACGTTCCCATAGCATATACCTTGTTTACATTTATTTGGCTCTTAGCATATACTTATTTTACTTCTGTGTGTTCTTCCTGACTCTTCAAAAGTTTGAAGGTGTAGAAGGAAAGGGACTGTTATTTTACAGCTTTTTAAAAATCCCTAAAACCTAATATAATACCTTTCACACTATGTGCCATTTTTGTGTTTTACGGGAGGTGATGATGGTTACGATGATGATGATGATGATGATGATATAGCAGATGCCCATTCAATGCTGTGACCTAGCCACTTAAATTTCCTTATTTCTCTCTTTTTTTTTGTCCTTTATTTTGAGACAGAGTCTCACTCTGTCTCCAGGCTGGAGTGCAATGGCGCAATCTCCACTCACAGGAACCTATGCCTCCCAAGTTCAAGCGATTCTCCTGCCTTGGCCTCCGGAGTAGCTAGGATTACAGGCATGTGCCACCATGCCCAGCTAATTTGTGTGTTTTTAGTAGAGACAGGGTTTCACCGGGTTGGCCAGGATGGTCTTGATCTCTTGACCTCGTGATCCGCCTGCCTCGGCCTCCCAAAGTGCTGGGATTACAGGAGTGAACCACCGCGCCCGGCCCAATTTCCTTATTTCTTAATGGGGCTGCCCTGAGGCAACCGGAACAGACTCTACCTTTTTCTTTTCTTTTCTTTTTTTTTTTTTTTTTTGAGACAGAGTCTCGCTCAGTGGCCCAGGCTGAAGTGCAGTGGTGCGATCTCCGTTCACTGCAACCTCCGATTCCTGGGTTCAATCGATTTTCCTGCCTCAGCCTCCTGAGTAGCTGGGACTACAGGCATGCGCCACCATACCCAGCTAATTTTTGTATTTTTGGTAGAGATGGGGTTTCACCATGTTTGCCAGGCTGGTCTCAAACTGCTGATCTCAAGTGATCCACCTGCCTCAGCCTCCCAAAGTGCTAGGATTTCAGGCTTGAGCCACCGCGCCCAACCCAGACTCTACTTTTTACAGACAAAGCTGAAGTGTTTGGGAATTCAGCCACTCCCGCCTTAACTCAATGACTGTGAGTGCCCCCATTCTCCTGGCCCCCGGTTGGGACAACACTGGGGTGACCTGCACTGTCTCCTGTGTTTGAGTCAACTCGCCTCTGAGTTTGAGTCAGTTTAGATTATACCTCATTTAGGCTTATTTCCTTCTCAGTTCCATTCCCCACTCCCTTGCTGGTTTTCCTGGGAACACTTCCTAAATAAATCATTTTTACATAAATTATTGTCGAAGGTTCTGTCTATGGGGGAGTGAGGACAGGTAGCCAACCTAAGACAGATAACAGTAATATCGTAAGAGTAATAGTAATAGTGACTATTATTTATTGAATATTTTCTATGTACAAGGCATTAACTAATTTAATCCTCAGAATTCAATAGGTACTACAGTTATCCTCATTTTACACATGGGGAAACTGAGGCTTATAGAGGTTAAGTAGTTTGCTGAAGGTCACACAGATAATAAAAGAACAGCTGAGAAAAGGAGAAACAAGGACAGTAGAAGCTCAAATCAAATAAAAATTAATAAATGTCAACAAATGACCACTTTAATAAGCTTTGTGGGCTGGTTAGAAACTAAACCATCATGTGTACTTTTTTTGGCAAAATAACTTTTGAGTTCCAAAAAACAATTTACAAACATTTGAAACACAACAGCTTGTAGTTTAGAAACTTCATTTCTAGTTTACCACCAGAAAATCTTCTTCTTCTCCTACTTTCCTCCCTCTTCCTCACTCCTCCCTTAATACTTTCTGAATAGTATGTACCCCTGATCCCAGGAAGTAAAACCTATATTTGGACAATTAGTAATTTAGATCTAGGCTGGGCATGGTGGCTCATGCCTGTAATCCCAGCACTTTGGGAGGCCGAGGCGGGCAGATCACTTGAGGTCAGGAGTTCGAGACCAGCCTGGACAACATGGTGAAACCCTGTCTCTACTAAAATACAAAATTAGCCAGGTGTGGTGGCACATGCCTGTAATCCCAGCTACTCGGGAGGCTGAGGCAGGAGAATCACTTCAGCCTGGGAGGTGGAGGTTGCAGTGAGCTGACATCGTGCCACTGCACTCCAGCCTGGGTGACAGAGCAAGACTCTGTCTCAAAACAAAACAAAACATAGATCTAGTACATATTAAATGTGTATATCTAGGCTAGCCTGGAAACTACCATGCATGCTTTATCTGTAGAATAGGCATTCTAAATTACAAACAATGCATTTTGGAATGAATTTACAAAATGTACTATTTATACATTGAGAATGTTTACATAATACCATTACTTTAATAACATTATAAACTCATACATCATTTTAAATTTTATGTTTGAATTTTACAGTAGTCTGATCTACTTATATATATAGTGACCCAAAGGGAGGGGGAAAAAAGTAGATCAAAATATCTTTATTATTCAAATCATTTGTCTCCCTCTCAGAAATTTAGTAATGCAGCAGCTTTTCCATTTATAATTTGTGGGATCCTGTGCAAGTTATATAACCTCACTTGGCTTTAGTTTTCATATTTGTTAGCTAGGAATATTGCCAAGATTGTAGGATTGTTGTACAGGTTAGAGAGATTATATTTAAAGGGTTCAGTGCAGGGCCTGGCATATGGCGGACATTCAGCAAATTGTATCTAACAATAATGATAATAATTCTTCCCTGGCCAGTCTAGCCTAATGCCTTTGATGTCTGTGACTTCTCTTGAGATAAACAATAGCATTAATAAAAAATGACACAGATGAATGGCAGTTACAAACTGAGCTTTCCGAACTATGCTTCATGCCTTCTTTTTTGTTCTTTTTCTCTTTATTCTCACACATGCCAAACCTGTGCTTCCAGCTTTATGTGCTTGCATCCTATTCTGCCCATTCCTAGCCAGTTCAGTTGCATCTCTTCCAGATATGTTATGTTTCACTTTTAATTATTTTTTAAAAGATAGGGTCTTTCTCTGTCACCAGGGCTGCAGTGTAGTGGTGTGATCTCAGCTCACTGCAACCTCCACCTCCCAGGTTCAAGCAATTCTCCTGCCTCAGCCTCCCAAGTAGCTGGGATGCCAGGCATGCACCACCATACCTGACAAATTTTTGGATTTTTAGTAGAGACAGGGTTTCACCATGTTGGCCAGGGTGGTTTCAAATTCCTGACCTCAAGTGATCCTCCTACTTTGGCCTCCCAAAGTGCTGGGATTACAGGTGTGAGCCACTGCGCCTGGCCTATCTTTCATATTTTAAAAGATGGTTTAACAAGGCGCATGTGCACTACTTGCACAGAAGGTATTCCTATTCCCACCTGCCCTCTGCTCCATGCCTACTCCGTTAGACAGATGGCTATCCCATGATACTTGCTGAGTTCCTTTTGTATACTATGCCTCACTGGCTGTTATGCAATAGCTAGCATGGTGTCTGGAACATGGTGGGTCCTTATACATGTTTATTCTGTTTTCACTAACATTGACCTTCATACGAAATTGTACATCCCTGTTCTAATGTCTCCTTTAGTAAAGCGGATATGCTTTAATCTTAAACTCTTGTGCCAGGGCTATGTTTTATAAGCCTAAGTACAATATGGTAACTTTTCTAAAGAGAAAATTTGTATTTTATTTACAGTGAAATAAACAATACAAGATTGATTTTCTTCACTGAAAATAATAGCAATATTTTCTGCATTATTTCTAGGTAAACCACCAAATACTTATTTTTTGTAGATTTTTCAGGTTTTGCTTATAAATCAAGATGAGGGCTGGGCACAGTGGCTCACGACTATAATCCCAACACTTTGGGGGGCTGAGGCAGAAGGATTGCTTGACCCCAGGAGTTTGAGATCATCCTGGGCAACATAGTGAGACCCCGTTTCTACAAAAAAAAAAAAAATTATCCAGTCACAGCGGCATATGCCTGTTATCTCAGCTACTTGGAAGGCTGTGGAGGGAGGGTCACTTGAGCCACAAGGTCAAGGCTGCAGTAAGCCTCGATAACGTCACTACGCTCCAGTCTGGGTAACAGAGCAAGGCCCTATCTCTCAAAAAACATCAAGACAAGGCTGTAGATATACTCATTGACAAAGACAGAAGAAAACAGACAGGTCAGTTGTCAGTATCCATGGCCTCTGATTCTGTCTTGACCATGAAACAGAAGTGTTGAACATACACCTAATAAAAAGCTTATGAAGATGTAGCCTCAACAAGGGAATGCAGACAGCAACAACCAAATGTGAACAACAATGGTGGGCTCTTCCATTCAAACTTATTCCTTTAAGTTATTCACTATAACTTATTCCTTTAAGTTCATTTGGTAAAAACAAAATCTACACTGAAATTCTTGTTTGGCAAACTCACACATTTCTGTCTGGTAATTCCCTTTACTGTCCATTACGGATTTTTAGATATATTCTTAAAACTCCTTCAATGCCGTCTCCATTAAGCTACCAATGACTTTCTTCACAGAATTGGAAAAAACTACTTTAAAGTTCATATGGAACCAAAAAAGAGCCTGCATTGCCAAGACAATCCTAAGCCAAAAGAACAAAGCTGGAGGCATCACATTACCTAACTTCAAACTATACTACAAGGCTACAGTAACCAAAACAGCATGGTACTGGTACCAAAACAGAGATATAGACCAATGGAACAGGATAGAGCCCTCAGAAATAATACCACACATCTACAACCATCTGGTCTCTGACAAACCTGACAAAAACAAGAAATGGGGAAAGGATTCCCTATTTAATAAATGGTGCTGGGAAAACTGGCTAGCCATAAGTAGAAAGCTGAAACTGGATCCCTTCCTTACACCTTATACAAAA
>NW_016813480.1:3644456-3652277 GCF_001698545.2 Rhinopithecus bieti
TGACAGACTGGATTAAGAAAATGTGGCACATATACACCATGGAATACTATGCAGCCATAAAAAAGGATGAGTTCATGTCCTTTGTAGGGACATGGATGCAGCTGGAAACCATCATTCTCAGCAAACTATCGCAAGAACAGAAGACCAAACACCGCATGTTCTTACTCATAGGTTTGAATCGAACAATGAGAACACTTGGACACAGGAAGGGGAACATCACACATCAGGGCCTGTTGTGGGGTCGGGGGAGCGGGGAGGGATAGCATTAGGAGATATACCTAATGTAAATGACGAGTTAACAGATGCAGCACACCAACATGGCACATGTATACATACGTAAAAAACCTGCATGTTGTGCACATGTATCCTAGAACATAAAGTTTAAAAAACAAAACAAACAAACAAAAAAACTCCTACTAGTCACAGACCAATCATGAGCTTCATTGTAACATTTTATAAAATGTATTCCTTCCTCCTATACCTCTTCAACGTTTATTTCTTGGAAGAATTGATAGCTCGAGACTCAACAATTAGATCCATGGTGATAATAAATGTCATATCTAAAATGACAATTAAAACAATTCAAGAATGCTACTAGCAGAGCTCATGTAGCGTGAAACCTGGAAACTTCAGTGTCACTTTCTGGAAGAACAGATAGGTCCCCAAACAGGAGAGTTCAAACAGAGCCCATTCAAAATGGCAGATTATCAAGAGCTAAAGTATGCAATGGGAGGCCTGTAGACAAAGATACTCAGTGATTAAGTGGCCTACATACACCTTACAGCTTTTCTTTCAAATATCAACTATAAGAGAAGCCCTATTTTTAAAGTCTCTTGGGTATTTTAACTAGTTTCTGAATTATCTGTAGGAAGCACTGACTTAGTTGTATAGAGTTGCTATATGTGTTTACCATTAAATCCAGATGATGTTTCATATCAAAATTTATGTTATGCAAAGCCAAGTCACTCAATCTTTAGTCAGTCAATGTGTTCGTCAAATATACTTTGAAATGCTTTTGTCCATTTTTATAGCACTCATTCTCAACCTTCATCACAGGAAGAATACATGAGACCTTCATCGATGCGTACACATCAATGCCTACACATCTGCCTCATGTCAGGCAGACTGAGGGCTTCATAAATGTTGATGGAAGCTTTATATCTTTTGCTCTGTGTTTCCTTTTGTCTCTGCAACAATGAAGCTCAGCTGAGAGCATGTCGGGATCTGGTAAGTCACTTCTGTACGTGGTGTTCCTCTGACATACTGAGTTTGAGTTATCCCATGACTGATAGTACCAGAGATATGCATTTAAGAGCTCTGAGGTGCTGTTCTGAGGATATATCTTTCAGCTCCTGAAGAACGTGTTGCACTGTTGGAGCACTTAGGGTTTCTTTACAGTAACTCTGAGGTTAGTTGAGATTCCAAGTTGCCTTGCTGAGCTCTATGGAATTTCCCAGGGAGGTGCATTTGAATATCAAGTTTGGTTGCCAAATTTGTGGCTTCCTCAAACCAAAACTCATGATGAATTCAATATTTTCCATCACTTTATTGAGTGCATGCAGTACAGCAGTCAAGCTATTGGCTGCAAAGAGGAAATCAGAGGTTTGCCCCCAGAAATTTTCCCCAGAGGCTCTTGTAAAAGATAGGACATTTTAAAGAACAACAATGATAACAGTGAAATCAAAATCTGCTACTGTACTACAGAGTACAAATGCTTGGCCATCTAGTATTTAGGTCACTATTTATACCATCTAAAACAAGTGCTTACAGGAGGCCCGCTACAGTTCAAAAGCATCACGCCTGCCTGTCCACGGAGAATGGCACATTTCCTTCAGTCCTTTACCCTTTTCTTCACTGTTCTGAAAAAGAACAGAAATTACATTGCCAAGCTCTAAAAGCAGTTGCAGCCAACGATGGAAAAAAGAACAAGCTTCCTGAACTGTTCCTATAACAATTGTTACAGGAAAAGTTATAGCATTTGTTCCTCAACCGCTCCCATAACAGGCACTGATTTTGCCACCCACATATTTAAGGCACAGGAAGAGCAGAGTATGTAAACACCGTCTAGAAGCAAACAACTTCCATTGTAGAAGAAAATCCACCAGACAGAATGTAAATCTGGCCATGACAATATTCCATATTTAGTTCCCACTTCTAACTTTTAGTGAGAGATTACGCAGCCAGCACTTTGGGAGGCCGAGGTGAGCGGATCTTGAGGTCAGGAGCTCGAGATCAGCCTGATCAACATAGTGAAACCCCGTCTCTATTAAAAATACAAAAATTAGCTGGGCATGGTGGCACACTCCTGTAATCCCAGCTACTTAGGAGGCTGAGGCAGGAGAATTGCTTGAACCCAGGAGGTGGAGGTTGCAGCGAGCCGAGATTGTGCCACTGCATTCTAGCCTGAGCGACAGAGCATGACTCTGTCTCAAAAAAAAAAAAAAAGATCAAATATTGCTGGGATTGTATTATCTCAAAGATTTTCTATTAGGACTAGCTCTACAGATGGTAGAGGACTCAGAAGAGGTTGGTACCTAATTGAGAATGTGTATTTAATTAATTAGATGTTTTATCTTATAGGTCTGCTCTCTGACATTTCTCCACCTACTTCATGCATCTGGATGGATCCTGTGGGAACCTGAAGAAGACCAAGCTGGACCATGTGCTCTTCTGCATACAGGTGGGGACACCACAGAAGTTCTGCACTGTGGCCCCACACTGCCTCAGGAGGCAGCAAGGCCAGCTCTGCAGGGTTTGTGCACCGACAGAGAAGCTAAAACTAGTCTGGTAACTTTTTTTTTTTTTAATAAATAGAGATGGGGGTCTCACTATGTTGCCCAGGCTGGTCTTGAACTTCTGGGATGAAGCAATCCTCCTGCCTCAGCCTCCCAAAGTACTGGGATTGCAGCTGTGAGCCACTGTGCCTGGCCCTGGTTTAGTAACTTTATTTTTTTTCTTTTTTTTTTGAGATGGAGTTTCGTTCTTGTTGCCCAGGCTGGAGTGCAGTGGCGCAGTCTTGGCTCACTGCAATCTCTGCCTACTGAGTTCAAGCAGTTCTCCTGCCTCAGCTTCCCAAGTAACTGGGATTATAGGCGCCCACCACCACGCCTGGCTATGGCTAATTTTTTGTATTTTTAGTAGAGACAGGGTTTCACCATGTTGGTCAGGCTGGTCTTGAACTCCTAGCCTCAGGTGAGCCACCCACCTCGGCCACCCAAAGTGCTGGGATTACAGGCGTGAGCCACACTGCCCGGCCCCCAGTTTGGTAACTTTTGACCTCCATGTAATGTACACAAGGCAGAGAGAATTACTTTTGAAAACTGAAAGCCAGGAAAGTTGAGGAGTGTCTGGGATCTTACCTGAAGCTGTTTGAGACCACAGGAGTGTTGTCTGCGGGTCATACTCCCAGGGATATTTGTGAACATTAAAGTGAAAAATTCGCTCCGGTCAATTGTATTTATAAACATGACTTAATATTAAATGTCAGCTGATGACATAATGAGGGAAAAAAATGCACTTATCTCTCTACCTTTTACAATCACGCATTCATTTGTTCCATATTTATTATCTGCCTACTACAGAGACTGAGGCAGGCCCTGGAACTATCTAGAGGAGTAAGACGAAAAATCAACCACCATGGACATCATAGTCTAGTCCAGTAGTTCTCAATCTCAACTGCATATTAGAATAATCTGGGAGCTTTTTAAAAAAAAAAATCACTGATGGCTGGGCGCAGTGGCTTATGCCTGTAATCCCAGCACTTTGAGAGGCCGATGCGGGTGGATCACCTAAGGTCAAGAGTTCAAGAACAACCTGGGCAACATGGTGAAACCCTGTCTCTACTAAAAATACAAAAATTAACTGGCAGGTGCCTGTAATTCCAGCTACTTGGGAGGCTGAGGCAGGAGAATCGCTTGAACGTGGGAAGTGGAGGTTGCAGTGAGCCAAGATCACACCATTGCACTCCAGCCTGGGCAACAAAAGCAAAACTCCATCTCAAAAAATATATAAAAATTTTAAAATCACTGATGCCCAGGCCCCATACCCAACCAATCAATTCTGCATGTTTTGGGAATCAGGCCCATGCATCAGTAGTTTTAATAGCTCCTTAGAAGATCCCAGTATGTAGCCGACATTGAAAACCACTGGGCTAGTAGATATGAAAGGGCTTAGGGTAGGGCTGCAAATATAATATAATCACCTGGGAAGTTAAAAGTGTATATGTGTGTATGCCTGTGTGGGTATATATGTATCCTTTCCTATCCCTCCCCTCGCCCTGAGGCATGCTGAGATCCTTAGAGAAGGGAGTACCATTTTGGAAAATTCCTTTCCTTAAACAAGTAGAAAGGAAATTATAATACCACCTGATAAGTGAAAGACACAGGTTACCGCAGGTTACTGTAAGATCACGTAGACAGAAAACCTAGCCAATGCCGAGGGGGCCAGTGACTCTTATCCAAAAGGAGCTATAAGAACAATGACTCCTAAAAGAGTTAGCCAGGCAAAGGGAGATAGGGTTGGTTTTTCCAAATAAAAGGCCTAAGCTCAGGCTAGTCTTTGGCAAATTCTTGTTCAGCTCTTTCCCCTTCCCTGTTCTTCTTCCCTCCCTACTGAAAGGTCTCTCCTGAAGAGTACTTCATCTTAAATCACTGACTCAGGCTTTGTTTCCAGAGAATCCCACCTGCAATAGTTGGTGCCAGAGGAGTTCCAGGAAGCAGGACAGACTTCTGGAGTTGCATCATCTACTAGACAATGGATCATGAGGACGTTGGTGGAGTATTGTCAGTTCTCAGCATACCTGTCCAGGCTGCCTTTCACCTGTGGTGGGCTGGAATATGATGCGGGTGAAAGGGAATGCAGTGGCTGGTGCCGTCCCTGGCATTGTGGAGATATTGGAAAATAGTAATTGAAGGGACCGTAGAACTGGATGGCTGCTGCTGGTCACCAATGATGTGCTTAAGAGAGGAAATGACAGGCTCAAGTCAGCTAATCATGAATGAAAAGTGCACTGTGAGAGACAGAGGGCCTGCTAGACAGCATTGCAAGAGACTCTCGTCACCTGCAGCTGGAAGACAGCCCAACCCTTTTCTGCAACAAAGAACTACAGTGAAGGCTTAATGTTCAGTCAAAGCAGATCTCCTTTGTTAAAGGCAGAGCCCTGCAAGGGTAGGGTGGGACTCTGAACTGTGGAATAAGGCTATATCTCATTGCTGGGTAGACAGATGCAGCATTTGACCCCCAGATTCCACCAAACCAAGGTGTCTGCAGAAGTGATCCACTCCCACTGCTAAAAGATAATGCCCTCCTTTCCTTGCTATGCAGAAGTTTCAAATGAAACGGACCCTTATAGGACAATGTTTTCCTGCCTTCCACCTTTCACTTTTGGACACCAGACCAAAACTGGGGTCACACTTCATCATGACTCAATTGGGGTAATTAATGTTTGCTGTGCTGAGTGGAAAGGGGCTACAGGCCAAAGCGTTACCGGACATGGGCAATATATACCAGCAAAACAGGGAGAATGGGAGGGGACCATGAGGTGCTGGACCAAGGGGCATAGAATATCAAGCAGGAGAAGGGAGAATTTGTATGGGGTATGGGGCCTACAAGACAGGATTTGATTCGCTGGAAAGTTACCATCACAGAGAACATGAGGGTAAATAATCATGATAATAATAATAATTCACTGGGAATTGCCTCCGGGATGGTTCTATTATGCTGCTGGATGACTCTTGGAAGCTTGGGGGAAAAGCAGCGTACATTCAATGAAGTGGAGAGGCCAGAACTGCCATGGCAGGCTGTGGAGGAAGAGGACAAAAGGCTCAGGGAAGTGGGCATGCTGGAACAGATCTACCGTCTAACACCAGGAAGTCTACCAGTGATTACTTTCCTCAGGAGGTTCCGAGGAAACTAATGGAGTAAGAAACTCACCGGTGAAAGGGATACCGACATCATTGCGAAGCTGCCTTCTGCAGCTGAGGCTGATGATAAGCGATGCTGTTACAGAACTAGACTTCCTGGTAGCAAAGGAGATTAGAGTGTTCCAGAATAGCAGAGGCCAGGTGACAGCACTTAGCCATCAGAAGCACTTATCTATTAAAACCACTTAATTACTGTAATGGGCAGCCAGGTCAGGATGTCAGCCAGGGGCACTGACCTTTGGGGACCTATGGAGAGGACTAATCGAATATGGTGTTCCTAGGAACAAGAAAGATAAGTAGGAGAATAGTGCAACAGAAAAAAATAGTGCTAAAGGCATATAAATAGAAGATAACCTACAATTAATAACAGGCTACCAGAAGGCTGAGGTCGGGCACCCCAATTGAAAGTCATGATCTCTTGTCCCGTTTCCAGACCTGAGCCATTTCTCAGACTCAGAACCAATTGACTGAAAGGCTGCATTATTACGAGGAAGGCCTGATTGACAGTCAGGTGATAACTGAAGGTCTGGCCCACGCCCATCTAAAACAGGTTCACTGAGTCTGTGGACTCCACCAGTGGTTATTCCGCTGGTTCCTTCATGGAGAATGGAAATACCTAGCACTTGGCAGGATCCTCACATTGGTTCCCTGAGCTGTGAAACTAGAGCTATTTTAGTAGGAACTCTAATAGTAGTCCTTGAAACAGACCCTCTCACACTAAGAAGAGTATTACAGGTCCCGAGAATGGCAGACATTAGCACCATCCCGAAAGACTTCAAGAATGCAGAGATGGTGCTCTTTGTCATAACCCTATTTAATTAACCAGTCTGACCTCAGAAACACTGGTTAGATCACAGTGTACTACAGTGGACTACCAAGAACTTAGCCGAATATTGGCCCCATTGCAGCTGGTTTGTAAGATCTGGTATCTTTACTAGAGCATATTACTACAGCCTTGGTACATGTATGCATTAGGTTGGTGCAGAAGTAATTGCAGTTTTTGCCATTACTTTTACTTTTGCACGATCCTAAGAGCTATCCTTCTGTAAATGTGTTCTTTTCTATATGCACCAGGAAGAAAGATCAGAAGCAGTTTTTTTCTACGTGGCATTGACGTAATATTCTCTTGCCAGGGCAATGTTAATATCCTGCTTTCTGTCATATAATATAGTCCAAAGGGACTTGGACAACCTGGGCATCCTGCAGAACATGGCACTGGTCTCCAATATTTATGAAACCATGTTAATTAGATGTTAGAAGCAAGAAATGGCAAGTACTCCATATGCCTTGGTAAGAAACATGTTCTCCACACGCAGTCCCTGCTCCGCCCACGCAGAACATGAACCTGGGCGTCGGATCCCTGCACTCCCAGGGCAGCCTCAGCGGCGCCATCAACACAAGCCTGCTGCCCTCCTCCCTCACGCAGAGCCTGATCGGCAGCGGTATGAGCCACGTGTCCACGCAGCAGACGGCACAGAGCAGGCTGCCCACGACCTCCATGAGCATCACAGGGCCCGGCCACAGCCCCACGGGACCCACCTCGCAGGGCGTCCCCATGCAGGGGCAAGGCACCATCTGCAACTATGTGTCTCGGACCAAAATCAGCATGTAGTCCAACCCAGATACCTCCTCTGCCTCCGCCCAACCCCATGGGAGCCTGGGCCTGCCTCCAAGAGCCGTGAGACATGTGGCTGCTGGACGTGTGGCGCCCCCCCCCCCCCAGGGAGCTGCCCTCCTGCTAAGTGCTGGTGGGGAGGGTGGGGGTGAATCTCTGCGGGCCGCCTCCCCTGAGAGCTTCCGGAGGGACGGGTGCCCCTGGGTACATAGCAACTCCTCCTCCTGTTCCCCTGATTTGAGGAATCTCAGGGAAGGCCGCTGGGAGGCGGGGGGTGGGGGTGGG
>NW_016813480.1:3652714-3713723 GCF_001698545.2 Rhinopithecus bieti
TGGGGGGGGTGGGGGGCCTGGGTCTGGACAGATAGCACTGGGCTAACAGAGGTGGGGTAGAGTCGTTCCCCGGGTAGGGTAAAGCCTGGCCAGAGGCACCGCAGTGAAGAACATGAGGGGCCAGAAGCTCTGGGCCAGAGGCCCCAGCCTTTTTGCAGGGCAGTCGGACACGGAGCCCAGCGGTGCCGTGGTGGCCACATGTGGTGTTGGGTGCTTGAGAAGCAGCAGGTCCCTGTCACGTTTCATGAGTGTTGTAGACACATGGACTTCAGAGGTTTTGTCCCAAAAAAGGGTGCAAAGTATCTCCTTAGTATTTCTTCATGATAATTGAATGTTAAAAATTTATTTTGGATATATTGCCTCAAATAAAACTAATGATTAAAATGGAATAACAAAAATATGTTCTCCACAAGGTAGAAGATAGAAGCTAACAAGATTCAGAGGCCTGCCACATCAGTGAAGTTTTTAAAGATCCAGTGGTCTGGGGTATGCTGGAACATCCCCTCCAAAGTATAAGACAAGTTCTTGTAGCCTGAATTCCTACCACTAAGAAAAAAAAGCAGAATACTTGGTAGGCCTTGTTGGGTTTTGGAGGCAGCATAGTCGCTGTACTTGGCAATGTATTTATCAGGTGACTTGGAAAGCTGCTAGCTGTTAGTGAAGCCCAGGGTGATAAAGGGCTTTATGGTAGGTACATTCTTTGGTACAAGCAGACCTGCCACTTGGACTCTGTGAGCCAGCAGATCCCATGGTACTAGAGGTGTCTGTTGTAAAGAAAGATGCTATGTGGTACTTCTGGCAAGCCCCAATAGGCGAGTCATAGACCCCAGGATCCTGGAGCAAGGCCATGCCATCTGCTGCAGAGAAATATATTCCATTTGAAAAACAGCTCTGTCATGATACTGGGCCCTGGTAGAAACTGAGCATCTGACCACGGGTCACTAAGTGACCATGAGACACCAAAGCGATCATAAGTTGGATTCTGTCAGACTCTCTGTGTCATAAGGTCAGCTGGGTGCAGCAGCAGTCCTCTGTAAGGAATCCAGTAGGTCTGCAATTAGGTTCAAGCAAGTCCAGAGCATGAGTGAGCTGCACAAATAGGTGGCTGAGACCCCCATGTCACCTACTACTGTTGTACCAATGCCTCTCCCTAAACTCATAGCTATGGCCTAGGGGAGTTCCCCATGAACAGTTGACAACAAAAGAAAAACTCCAAGCTTGGATCCTGGATGGTCAGCTGGGTGTGGATGCAAGCTGGAAATACCTGCTGCAGCACTGCTGCCCCACTCAGGGGTGGTTCTGAAAGGGATGAAAGGGAAAGCATCCCATTTGGCAGAGCTTCAAGCAGTGCATTTAGTCATCGACTTTGG
This sequence comes from Rhinopithecus bieti, assembly GCF_001698545.2. NCBI lineage: Eukaryota > Metazoa > Chordata > Mammalia > Primates > Cercopithecidae > Rhinopithecus > Rhinopithecus bieti. The sequence goes on from NW_016813480.1 coordinate 3,654,085, forward strand.
ACATAGAAGTATGTTGCCCATATACTCATGGACAATGACAAATATGAGCTTCACTTGTTGGGCAAGAGCCTGGAAGAAGGAAGACTGGGAAAAGCTGGAGAATAAGCAGGTAAATAGACTTATGGGAGGGGGCACATAGTATAAGGACCTTTTAGTACATAATGCCCATTAGAAAGTTTCCACTGCAGAAGAGGCATCAACCAACTGTGTAGACAGGATGTCTAGGCCAGCAGATATTCGGCAGCCTCTGTCTGTGGCCACCCCAGTTCTCGCACAAGGGGCCCATAGATGGAGTAGCTATGGTAGCAGAGGTGGAGGCCATTCATGGGCCCAACAGCTTGGACTCTCTCCAAAGCTGATAAAAATACTTCTGCTATTGAATGTCTGACCTGTTTGCAACAGGGACCAACACTGAGTGCTCAAGAATACCAAACAGCTGCTGGATGGCAAGTTGATTACATTGGGTCCTTCTAGCCTGGAAAGAGTCCCATTTCATCAGGACTGGATTTGACATATATTCCCAGTACAGGTTTGCTTTTCCTGCTTACAGTGCTTCAGCCAGTACCACTACTGCAGGACTTACAGAATGTCAGACAGTCTGACACAGGATCTCACGTAACACTGCCTCAGACCAAGGGTCTCACTTTCCAACAAGAGGGTATAGTGTTGGGCACCTGACCAGAGGATCCACTGGTCATACCACATACCATACCTCTTGGAAGCTATCAAATTGATAGAGTGGAGCAATGGCCTATTGAAGGCGTGGCTGAAATTCCATCTTGGAAATAACCCCTTGTGAGGTTGGAGCGTTATTCTTCAGGATAACGCAAATATACTCCTTAAACCAATGGCTGGTATATGGTGCTGTGTCCACAGGAGATAGAAATGCGGACCCAGTGATCAAGGGATAATCAGGTCCTATACTCAGAGGTGGGATGCTTTCATCATAGGACACAGTAAGAGTCCCACTAAACTGAAAGCTATGGTGCTCTCTGATCATTGTGGGCTTTTAATGTTGGAAGACCTGCAAGCAAACCATCAGAACAAGGTGGAGGCTGCTGCTACATAATTAGACCAAAGAGGAATACATTGGGTACTCAGGAGATCCAATGGGAGCATTTCTTGGTATTGCCATGCCTAGTTGTACCTGTCAATGAATAAGTACAGCCACCACAGCCTGGTAAGAGCATGATAACTAGGGTCTGAAACCCCTCAGGGACGAGTGCCTGGTTCAATCCGCCAGTCAAGCCACCTGCGCCAGCAGAAGTGCTAGCTGAGGTGGAGGGGAATCTAGAAAGGGTAGTGCAGGAGGGAGATAATGAGTATCAGTTACGGCCTTGGAACCAGCTGCAGCAGCAGGGGCTGTAGTTTGTCCCAATACCCTTGTCTTTTAAAAATTTCCCAGAAATTGGGATTAGAAACTGCTCAGATGGAGAAACTTAACACGAGAAGCAAATAATCTCAATAATACAAAGCATGGACCATAGTGAACGTTTTTTGTTTCCTGCCCAAATCCACTCTATAAGCTCATGCATCTGTACTCCAGCTGTTGGGAGTGTTGGCTAACAATTTCAGCTGCCTTCTTCTCTAGAGAATTTCCCTTGGCTAAAACAGGAGCCACCTCACGCATGAGGTTCTGCTGCAATCCTGCCCCTGAAGATCTCACCCAGTGATGGACGGGCACGTATGTACAAAGAGCTGGCCTTGTCGGCCAGCACGTGGTGGTGAATTTCATGGGATCAGTGGAGGCTCATTCTTGTTTCCTTGCCCTTCTGGCCAGTCCTGCTTCCTCTATCCCCTTCTCCAGAGTGCACTGTCCTGATAAAACACTTCAATAAGAATCCTTGTCTCAGGCTTCATTTCTAGGTAACCTGATCCAAGACCATCTCTGGCCTAATTAAGACCCAGGTTATCAGGAGTGTCCTGGAGGGTTGTTTTCATATGCAGAAAAGGATTCTTCTGAAGTTTCTCTTGAGGAATGAAATACTGAGACATGCTGCAACATGATGACCCTTGAAAACATTATGCTAAGTGAAAGAAACCAGAAAGAAAAGAAACCAGAAAGAAAAGAAACCAGAAAGAAAAGACCACGTGACATAGAATACCATTTGTTTGAAAGGCTCAGAATAGGCAAATTCAGAGACAGAAAGTACGTTAGGCAAATTCAGAGACAGAAAGTACGTTAGTGATTGCCAGGGGCTGGGAATAGGGTGGAGTAGGAATAAGGGTAACTGTTTATAGGTGTAGGGTTTCCTTTGGGGTGATGAACATGTTTTAAAATTAGATTGTGGTGAATGCTGCACAACTCTGATTATACTAAAAACTACTGGATTATATACCTTAAATGGGCAAATTTTATGGTATGTGAATTATATCTCAATAAAGCTGTTAAAAGAGCTATGAGGAAATAAAGAAAATATTCTTTAAAAAAATATTTGCCTTAAACAGTTAATATTCAACTTATTAGTTCCAAATTCAATGTCCTAGTTACACCTTAGGTTTTTACATTTGGTTCACAGCTCTTATTATTCTAGTGGTAAGCATAGTAAACCTTTTTGTTTTTGTTTTTTGTTTGAGACAGAGTCTCGCTCTGTCGCCAGAGTGGAGTGCAGTGGCACGATCTTGGCTCACTGCAACCTCCGCCTCCTGAGTTCAAGTGATTCTCCTGCCTCAGCCTCCCAAGTAGCTGGGACTACAGGTGTTCGCCACCGTGCCTGGCCAATTTTTGTATTTTTAGTAGAGACGGGGTTTCACTATGTTGACCAGGATGGTCTCGATCTCTTGACCTCATGATCTGCCCGCCTTGGCCTCCCAAAGTGCTGGGATTACAGATGTGAGCTGCTGTGCCTGGCCAAGTATAGTAAATCTTAACAGTCATTTGGAATTAGCCTTTCACTAACTTTCAATCTCATTCACATACTTATTTAATTATCTTCAAGCCAACATTTTAAACTGTATTTATAAATTTAATATTTTATCTCATTCACAAGTACTTCAAATGTTAAATTTAATTCTTTCTTGAAATCTTACACAATAATTTTTAAACCAATAATAAGACAATATGGCGAGCCTAAATTTCTCTTTGCTGTTCCGATGCCATCCATAAACTTAGTAAGATTTCAACTTAAACTTAAAAACTTGAAATCGAGTGCTCCATTTTGTTTTAAATTGTAATTAAGGCTGTTGTTGTATGAAGCCAAAATCTCTTAAACATGACAAGTACATAATTTACCAGGTATACAGAAAATCCTTTTAATCTTATGGTTTTAATTATTTTACACCTTTTATTCCTAATTGTAAAAGTGCAGGAGTTACATGAGGCATACACACTTCAAAAGGCCAGGTACCAATACAATAAACAGAAATTAATTAGACCAGAGACCTTGCCAGGTCTGGAGACCCAGAGTAGATATCCAGAATGATTCGGCTGTCTAGTCCAGCTATTGTATCTAAGGCCTTCTTGGTAGTCATTTTTTCTTGGACCACAAAAACTGAAGCAAGGTGTTGGATTCAAGTTACATACATTACCTCTCTACTCACAAAAACCTGCAGCTTCCTACCTGGTAAATTACTTGATTGGATTTTATTTACACATTTTATACTTTTTTTTTATTCTTAGGGTATATAATAGGAAATAGGAAAAATAGGAAGAGACACAAATGTCTTTCCCACTCAACATGTAAAAAGTATTTGCACTTGGATTATTGCATTTGCACTCTCCAAAATTCACATAAATATGAAAAATGATTTCTACTTATTTTCTATGATGTGTGTTCACAATATCTGAAGTCGTTGCACTATGTGCATTAATCCTGTTTGCCAAAAGATTGCACTTTTCTCTGCTCATACATGCAGTAGGCTGAGGAGAATGTTCTGCCAGGTGCTGTGCTCAGTTCTGGGATTACAACAATGAATAAGATCATTTGTTCATACTTAAGGAGTTCAGACTCTAGGTAGGACAAACCTAAAATCAGAAAATCATTGCAAGTACTTGCTCAATGACTCTTTTTCCAGGGGAAAAGAGGGCAAGGACTTCATTCTGTGAGGACGTGACTGTTCGTCTGATTCACTGCTGTCATTACCAGCACCTAATACATAGTCACAGTATTTTTTAAATACATGAATACATGTTAAAATGGGTTTATATAGAGGGAGTATGGGAGCCCCCAAAAGGGACATTTGCCTAGTTTTATGTGTAGATATTGGGCTCGAGGGTGAGATAAGGGTGTTATTTCAGAGGTATCAGGAAAAATTCCTTAAAGATGAGAACTGAGCTGAGTTTTGGGAGACAGAGGAAATTAGGTAAAAGTGGAGTTGGCGGTTGCTTAGGAGTTCCCGTAGCTTGTGGCGGAACTTCAAGCAGTTTCAGAGTGCCAAGACTTCAGTCTGTCAATGTAAGCAGCGGAGAGATCTGGAAGGGCTTTCTAGGCTGTTTTATATATTTCCATTTTAGTATCCATATCCATATGCTTATTTTAAAAACTTGTCCATAGATCCTTACTACACTGGTAGCTCACTGATGCTGAGGACTGCCCAGCATAATAACGGGAATATGGTAGTTCCTCAAAAGTTAATGCAGAAATGAAATAACAAACGGGGGAATGACAAGTAACGTCATTGTGAGCACTCTCCAGTGATGAAGTCATCTGGATAGTGGGGATGTCAGGAAGGGGGCCTATACCAGGTTAGACGGAGACCTACTCAGCATATTAACTAATGGTGAGCCAAGTTTAGTAAGCCTCGCATCTCAGAAATAAAATCAGAGAGAGGAATGTTGGGAGTTTCAAACTGCTTTCCTAGCGGGAAGGTGAAAAAACACAAATGTAGCGGGTGCCTCATGCCTGAAATCCCATTTTGCTGAGGTGGGAGGACTGCTTGAGGCCGAGTACGAAACCAGCCTGGGCAACATAGCGAGACCCCCGTCTCTACAAAAGAAAAAATGTGAAATTAGTGTCACGCGCCTGTAGTTCCAGCTACTGGGATGAGAAGGGAGGGTCGCTGGAGGCTGCAGTGAGCTACGATCGCTCCACTGCACTCCAGCCTGGGCGACAGGGCGAGACCGTTTCTCAAATAGAGATGGACAAACTTCAGAATTTATTAGGGTTTGTAATTTCCAGGTTCCAACGAATAGCAAGGGAAAGGGCCTGGCTGGGTAGTACGTTACACCCGGAAGTAAAGAGACGAATACACCTTTGGGTGCACTTTGTAGTCTGGCTGGCAAACAAGCAACACCGACGCGCAGAGTTAAGTGCTGGGACTTCCCAAGCCTGGAAAGGAAGCTGTCTCTACGACTACGTGGCTGCCACCAGCGCTGAGCGGCCGGGTATTTGGCCTCGAGGAGCAGGCACCGTAAGGACGGCGCGGAGAGGGCGGAACGCGGGACGCAGGCACCCTAGCTCCCGACGGACGCAGTTTTCAGTCGCACTGGCGAGCTCCGGTGCGAGCTCCGGGCCGGCTGCGGAGCGACTCCCCTCCGCCGAGTGGGCAGCCTGGCTGTCTGGAAAGAAGGGCTGGGGCCTGCCGTTCCTCCCGCGGAGCATCCTCCCCAGCTGGACGACCCCACGCTGCAGCACGGGCTTCCGGCTTCTCTCCTCAGTGGCCAATTCGAGAGCACAGCGGGCTCCGGAGGCGCGGCGGCAAGCCTATCCCGCCTCCTAGACACAGCCTCCAGCACCCGAAAGAACGGCCGTCCGCGGCACACTTTTTCCGGGCAGGAGGCGGAAGGCCCGGGACTTGGAGAGGTGGGTTCGAGAGAAACATCTGGGTCCCATCACTACTTCCTGGAGACGCCGGGTAAAGCAGGCCATCCTTCGAGCCACCCATCTCTTCTCCGATTGGTTAACTGCCCTCTTAATGCGCTCCGCTGGCTGGGGATTGGTTGGGATGCACCGTCTATCACGTGCTTCCCTGTGGGAATCTAGGTCGCTAAGGGAAGCGTTACTTGAGGCTCGTTTGGGAAGAGGTTGGTTGGGCCCCTGGAGCCCACTTTGTTTATCATACTGGGGGTCGTCCCCCGGCGCGAGCTTCCGTCGCAACGGCAAGGAAAGAAACCAGTAGCGGGACGGAGGGTGGGGGTGGCAAGAAAGTCAAGGTTTAAAAGTAAGCCAGAGACGCCTAACCCTGGTAACATCCGAATGGGAACATGATAGGAAGGAAGGCCTTTGAGAGAGGAGGCGTAAACCCAGGAGCAGTGACGTGTAGGACGAAAGGCCTAAGTTTGTTGCGGGAGGTAGGGGCCTTGCGGAGGTTTGCATGACCTAATTGTATGGGGATCTAATTTTCTAGATGTGTCTAACAAAATCCACTGGAGAATTCGCTTTGGCTTTGCAGCAGAGTGGGGAGACTACCACCCGTTCCTGGCCTTCAAAGAGACAGTTTATTGAACTATTCAACTCTCTTTTATTGCTTCAGATAGGGCCACTCTCAAAAAAGGCACAAGCAATTGAAGGATGGATACCATGGCATATGTTAAAAGCATGTCGAAAGGAAAATAAGGTATTCGCTTTGTTTTCATTATGATTAACTGTATAAGAAAATTACTTTTAAGGAGAAGCTCTTAAGTTTTAAATAATATTAGAGTAGCTTGATTTTATGATAGGTTTCTGTAAACTTATTTATTACAAAAATCCTATTATTGCTGTACCTACGAAATATGCTCTTTGCTAATTATGGTCCTAATCTGAAGATAGAAATCTTGAGTTTTTAGTAGTGTTAATTCGTATTTGAGTGGATAATGTTACTAGGTCATTTGTTCAAAATGACAAAATAACCACAGTGAAAAAAATGCTTGAATTTGTAATTTAGTGTTACAGGTGAAATTGAATAGTTGCTTACTCCTACAGTATTTTAGACTTGTAGGCTAATTTCACCTTATATTTAAAGCAGCTTGCTTATTAAACACCTGGTGTATTTCGAGAGGCGGAGTTGCACCGTTGCTTCACTGGTAGCCTCGCCATTTGAGCCTCCAGCCTCTACTGAATCAGGTGCTGTATTACTCCTACCGTTTAGTGACATGCCAGAAGTTGTTGAGGAATAGTTTATTTCATCTGCAGAACACCCAAATTAGCTCTTAACAGCAGACCTGGCCCTACTCTGGAAAACTGCAGGGAAAACTCTAATCAAGGATTGGGGATGAGATTTGGGCATCTGGATTTTTAAAAATATCCTTAAGTGAGTTTTAGTGTGACTTACTAAATAGATGTGTTTAAGAAATTTTAAAATATTTATGAAACAAACATCTTTCTCCCTTGATTTCCTTATAGTTTAAAAGCGAGCTTCTCAGGAGTGACATTTAAATATAATTCAAAAATAGTGTTTTCTTAGGCAAAGTCAGGAACTTTCACTGGCACTCAAACTCCTGGGACTAACCATTCCAGGCTTAAGGATGAGGCTTGATATGGGGAAATACAAAGTGCTCTGATGCACTTTCACAATCCTTGAGCCATACATGATGTCTTGTTTCCTGTTGGGTCTCAAAGTCTTCCTGGTAGGCTTTGACGAGAGATCACCTCCCAGTCTGTTCAGTAGATATTAATTAGGCTAAATGATTTTCACCTCAACGAAGTGCAGTGGGGGATAATATTACATTCATGAGCCTTATTTTGGAAAGAATACCTTGCTGAAAATAAATGTAAATTATATCATCCCAATATCTCTTTGCTCATTAAGTGAAGAATGTGCATAATTCAAGCCTAAAATTTGTAATTAATGTGAAGTACCCAGATACTGAAACATAAATGAGGACTTCTGGATCAACTTTTCCAGATCGTTAGCCAGGTCAAAAATGAGATAATCACTATGGTATTCAGGCATGAGCATTGTGTGGTAAACCCAAATCCAGTCTGACTTAATGGCTTTAGGCAAAGAAGTAGCTCCAATTGTGTTGTATTTCCTAGAAGTTGTTTTTCATTTTATATGTAAGGTTCTCACTGCAAGACTTGGCAAATACAGTATTTGGGTAGGGGGCAACATTTAAAATTAAAACTGTAAGTTAAAAATACAAAGCCAAATGTGGTCCATGACTTAACACCTTGAATTTTGTTTCTGTTGTTTGAACAGAAAGCCAGGAATCTCAGGATGAATCAGTCTAGATCTAGATCAGATGGTGGCAGTGAAGAAACCTTATCTCAAGACCATAATCATCATGAAAATGAGAGAAGATGGCAGCAAGAGCGTCTCCACAGAGAAGAGGCCTATTATCAGTTTATTAATGACCTCAATGATGAAGATTATCGGCTTATGAGAGACCATAACCTTTTAGGCACCCCTGGTAAGAGATGGGTAAAAGAGGAGACACCTTTTTTCATCATTAGGTGGAAGGATTTCAAGATAAGGAGAATTGGTATTCTTTTTCCCTGCTTCTCTTTATGAAAGTATAGTATATTGTTTTGTGAGTTTAAGAACTTTTAGTGTAATAAAGTAGAAAATCACTGGCTTCTGTATTTTATAAGGTGAAAATATGGGACATGGAGCACTGTTACACAAATGCCAAACTAAGAAACAGGTTAATGTACATAATGGTGTTAAGTATTTACATATATGGTCCTATTTGTAATTTTTATACAAATAAAATATGACTTGGCTGGGTGTGGTGGCTCACGCCTGTAATTCCAGCACTTTGGGAGGCCAAGGTGAGTGGGTCACCTGAGGTCAGGAGTTCGAGACCAGCCTGGCCAATATGGTGAAACCCCATCTCTATTGAAAATACAAAAAATCAGCCGGGTGTCGTGGTGTGTGCCTGTAATCCCAGCTACTTGGGAGGCTGAGACAGGAGAGTTGCTTGAACCTGGGAGGCAGAGGTTGCAGTGCACCGAGATCATGCCACTGCACTTCAGCCTAGGCAACAGAGCAAGGCTCCATCTCAAAAAAAAATTTGACTTAAAACCCAATTTGAATTCATTTGGGGTATTATAATTTATTTATTCAGCTGAATTAATAACTCCCCCCAAAAGCCCAATGTGTTCCATAAAGTTTTTTACAAATGAACTAATGGAAATTTGTATATTTATATATTGTATGTTTTTATATTGATGATCCATATAATGAAGTAATAGGGATAAAATTCAAGTAACGATGTGAAGTTTTCTCTATAAAAGCTCCCTTAATTTCTTTTTAACTGACAAAAATCCACAGAGTTATTGCTTATAGATTCCTAAGTGTATCAACTGGCAGCACTTTACCAACTATTCAAATTAAATCTTTTTTTGTTTTGTTTTGTTTTTTTGAGATGGAGTCTCCCTCTATCCCCCCTGCTGGAGTGCAGTGGTGCGATCTCGGCTCACTGCAAACTCTGCCTCCCAAGTTCACACCATTCTCCTGCCTCAGCCTCCCAAAGTGCTGGGATTACAGGCGTGAGCCACCGTGCCTGGCTATTCAAATTAAATCTTTTTTTTTTTTTTTTTTTTTTTGAGACGGAGTCTCGCTCTGTCGCCCAGGCTGGAGTGCAGTGGCCGGATCGCAGCTCACTGCAAGCTCCGCCTCCCGGGTTTACGCCATTCTCCCGCCTCAGCCTCCCGAGTAGCTGGGACTACAGGCGCCCACCACCTCGCCCGGCTAGTTTTTTGTTTTGTATTTTTTAGTAGAGATGGGGTTTCACCATGTTAGCCAGGATGGTCTCGATCTGCTGACCTCGTGATCCGCCCGTCTCGGCCTCCCAAAGTGCTAGGATTACAGGCTTGAGCCACCGCGCCCGGCTAAATCTTATTTTAATAATTTTTAATACAAGATTAATAAATGAAGCACAACCGAATTGATGCGCGTTGGTACAAGTTTTTAACTGTCTTCAATTTACAGAACATATGAAAGTAATAAGACATTTGTCTTCTATAGGTTACTAAAGATTAGTCTTACCCTTCATGAGGTCTCATAAAACTTAATTCAGAATTCTTAAATGAGCAATTTTTCATTGTTTTAGGAGAAATAACATCAGAAGAACTGCAACAGCGGTTAGATGGCGTCAAGGAACAGCTAGCATCTCAGCCTGACTTGAGAAATGGAACGAATTACAGAGGTACTATGGAGTCCTTTCCATAAGGAACAGGCTTGATTGGAGTACTTGCAGAAATGAAATTCTTAGACCTTGTATAGTATGTTTGTCTTCAATTTTTTCCAGTTTTAATGTGATACTCATTCAGACAATATGTATATGAGTAGTAAAGCAGTATGGTTAGGCAGTATAGGACAGAGGAGTGAATGCAAAGATGTCTTAAACACACAGATTGCCTTCAGAGAGCTTTATGAAATAATACACAATTAAGTTAATTCCCAGCATAGTTATTTTTAATCTTGGAATGTACACACTACTTTTTCTAAAGTGATATTTCTCAGCTTCTAAAAATTTGTATATAGAACCATGTAGAAAGACTGAGTTAGGAAACCTGTTTCTATTTCTTTGTTCTGTTTGATGGTTTACATATAAAAAGTTCTTATAAAGAAAGTACTGTAAAAGAGCTTCAAACTAAATGAAGTATGTACAGTTAAAAGTAAAAGCCACTTTTGTGTTCCTCTTAACCAGTTCTACTTCCCTCCTCAGAGGTATTTATTAGTAGTTTCACATATTATATCAAAATCATTGTGTTAGTTACCATGAAGTCATATAAAAACCCCAAAGTGCAATGGCTCAATAAGCTAGAAGTTTCTTACTTAACAGTCCGGGGAAAAAAATCCTCCTGGAATCCATTCAGCTAACAGAATGGTTCTGCAACTGTGCTGTTCAGTACAGTAGCTGCTAGCCACACGTGACTATTTAAATGGAAATTAATTAAAATTAAATAAAATTTAAAATTTAGCTCATCATACTAGCCACATTCAGGTGCTTAATAGTCACATGGGGCTAGTGGCTTCTGTATTGGACAGCACGAATACAGAACATACTCATTACTTGAGAAAGTTTTATGGGGCATCACTGCTCCAGGGTACCATTTGTATGATCTGGCTAAGTTGCAACCATATCTAGGTTCTAGCTGGTAAGAAGGAGGTCCAGGCGCTAGCCTGAGAGTAGGATGTATCGCTTACTCTCCCGTTCCATTCACGAGAACTTAGTCTCATGGCCATACCTAACTGCCAGGCTGTCCACATGCCCATTTCCAGTGCTTTTACAATGGAAGAAGAGTAAGGTAGATTTGACTAGGTACTTGGCAAACTCTTTCACATGCACCATCATCGCTACACTTAATCAAAAGTTAATCAAAAAAGGAAATAGCATTTAAAATAATTCATGTTCACCTGCCTTTTACTCATATCTTTTTCCAAACAAATGGAAAGTAGACATTAACACATTTTATTCTTTGTGTTTAGATATGTGAGTTGTACTATATAGATACGATAATTAATACTGATACGTTTGAATGGAAAATGTACTCATCAAATATAAAACAGCTCATCATCTTGGGAATATGACTCAGTTGCTATTTATTTTATTGGCATCAACAGCTGATTAATAGCTTCAACTTCAACATTTTAAAAAGTCTTATGAGAGATTGCAGGAAAGAAATGAAATCAGAATGATGTCATGTAATAGCTGTTTTATTTATTTATTTATTTATTGAGAAGGAGTCTCACTCTTGTCACCCAGGCCGTAGTACGGTGGCACAATCTTGGCTCACTGCAACCTCTGCCTCCCGGGTTCAAGCAATTCTCCTGCCTCAGCCTCCTGAGTAGCTGGGATTACAGGTGCACACCACCATGCCTGGCTAATTTCTTTGTATTTTTAGTAGAGACGGGTTTTTACCATGTAGGTCAGGCTGGTCTTGAACTCCTGACTTTGTGATCCGCCTACCTTGGCCTCCCAGAGTGCTGGGATTATAGGTGTGAGCCACTGCGCCCAGCCTATAATAGCTATTTTTGAGTAGAACAAACTTTAAAGTTGAAGTTTGTGTAGTTAATGTGTTGATGCTTTTTATTTAGTACTTTATATAATCTCTACTGGTTATAAATGGAAAATTTAAGCTTGGCACAGTGGCAGTACCTTAGTCAAAGAAGTTTATATGTGACACATTTACTTCTAAATTGATTAATTGAGCAATATTAATTGAAAGTCTGATTTATACCAGGTACTGTTGTAGAGGCTGGAGATGTAACAGTGACTAAAACTACAAAAATCTTTGTTTTCTTGGAGCTTACATTCTAAATGAATAGAAAATGTACTTTATTATGTATAACAGCTAACATTTATGGTGTGGCTTTTTATGTGCCAGATATTATGCTAATTATGTTATATATAGCATCTTATTTTATCCTCAGGATAACCCTATGAGATTGATTCTATTATTATCTCCAGTTTGTAGACAAGGATCAGCCATAGAGACCTTAAGTAACTTGCCTAGTTTCTCAGCTTCACACAAAGACAAGTACAGTAATGTGGTTTTAATGTTATATTCAGAAACTCACGTTTCTTGATACGTACATTTTTGGCAGCACCTGAGAAATAGGAAAAATTTCTAAGATTACAGAAATACCTAGTTGCAAAAATGACTGAGTTGACTTTTTCAGAAAGATTCCACAAATACAGGACAAATTTTACGTAAAGTTTGAATGTAAAATTTTGGTAGTGGATATATTTCTCATTCACCTTAGTATTTTGCTAGTAATGGGCAGATAGAAAGTAAGAATGAGGATTTCTCCATAGCGTTGCATAAATAGTATTTAAAACTTTGTAATTATGTAAATAGTAATTTAATTTTTATAATGTGCTTATAGTATATATACTTTTCTTTTAAAAGTTGTCTTTTACCATCTTTTATTCATTAAAATCCACAGCTCTTCTTTAATTTATTTCAAACTTTGTTTGTCTTACAAGTTTTCAATAAAGCTGTAAGGTGTGTCTTAGGAATTGACCTTAAGTTGATTTGCTTTGCTTTCTAGACTCAGAAGTCCCTAGAGAAAGTTCACATGAAGATTCTCTTCTAGAATGGTTGAATACCTTTCGGCGCACAGGAAATGCAACTCGAAGTGGACAAAATGGGAATCAAACTTGGAGAGCTGTGAGTCGAACAAACCCGAACAGTGGAGAATTTCGGTTTAGTTTGGAAATCCACATAAATCATGAAAATAGAGGATTTGAAATTCATGGAGAAGATTATACAGACATTCCACTTTCAGATAGGAACAGAGCTCATACTGCAAATAGGCAACAAGGGTCCACTAGTCCTGTGGCTAGGCGAACAAGAAGCCAAACCTCAGTGAATTTCAGTGGTAGTAGTTCCAACATTCCAAGGACTAGGCTTGCTTCAAGGGGGCAAAATCCAGCTGAAGGATCTTTCTCAACACTGGGAAGGTTAAGAACTGGAACTGGGGGAGCAGCTGGCATTCCTCGAGCTAACGCCTCACACACTAATATCAGTAGTCACACAAACCAATCAGGTGGTAGTGAACTCAGGCAAAGGGAGGGGCAACGGTTTGGAGCAGCACATGTTTGGGAAAATGGGGATAGAAGTAATGTTACAGTGAGGAATACAAACCAAAGATTAGAGCCAATAAGATTACGATCTACTTTCAGTAGTCGAAGCCGTTCACCAATTCAGAGACAGAGTGGCACTGTTTATCATAGTTCCCAAAGGGAAAGTAGACCAGTACAGCAAACCACTAGAAGATCTGTTAGAAGGAGAGGTAGAACTCGAGTCTTTTCAGAGCCAGATAGAGAACGAGAACGCAGAGGTACTGCATATACCCCATTCTCTAATTCAAGGCTTGTGTCAAGAATAACAGTAGAAGAAGGAGAAGAATCCAGCAGATCCTCAACTGCTGTACGACGACATCCAACAATCACACTGGACCTTCAAGTGAGAAGGATCCGTCCTGGAGAAAATAGAGATCGGGATAGTATTGCAAATAGAACTCGATCCAGAGTAGGGCTAGCAGAAAATACAGTCACTATTGAAAGCAATAGTGGGGGCTTTCGCCGAACCATTTCTCGTTTAGAGCGGTCAGGTATTCGAACCTATGTTAGTACCATAACAGTTCCTCTTCGTAGGATTTCTGAGAATGAGCTTGTTGAGCCATCATCAGTGGCTCTTCGGTCAATTTTAAGGCAGATCATGACTGGGTTTGGAGAACTGAGTTCTCTAATGGAGGCTGAATCTGAGTCAGAGCTTCAGAGAAATGGCCAGCATTTACCAGAGATGCACTCAGAACTAAGTAACTTAGGTACAGTTAACAACAGGAGCCAGCACAGGGAAGGTTCCTCTCAAGACAGGCAGGCCCAAGGAGTCAGCACTGAAATGCATGGTGAAAACGAGACCACCCAGCCTCATACTGGAAACAGTGACAATAGGGGTGGCAGGCAGTTGCGAAATTCAAACAATTTAGTTGAAACTGGAACACTACCTATTCTTCGCCTTGCTCACTTTTTTTTACTAAATGAAGGTGATGATGATGATCGAATACGTGGTTTAACCAAAGAGCAGATTGACAATCTTTCCACCCGGCACTATGAGCATAACAGTATTGATAGTGAACTAGGCAAAATCTGTAGTGTTTGTATCAGTGACTACGTAACTGGAAACAAGCTCAGGCAATTACCTTGCATGCATGAATTTCACATTCATTGTATTGACCGATGGCTCTCAGAGAATTGCACTTGTCCGATCTGTCGGCAGCCTGTTTTAGGGTCCAACTTAGCAAACAATGGGTAAAGTGGGATTTACTCAAATATTGTTTTTTAGTAGAACTGAATGTTCAAGTATTGTTTTGCTGAGTTATTTGTGATAAGCTAACCAGGATGAAAAATAACAGATTATATATAGTTTGAACTATTTTTTGTGTGCTTTTTTAAACTTGTTAAAAGAAATTTATATAAAATTTAAAATACAAATGTTAAATTATCCAGAAATACAGAATAGTTAATATTGCTAGAACCAAATAACCTCTAAAATGTTTTTATTTTTGGTAATTTTGTCATGCTAAGCACTTTTGTATCTGCGCAATTCAGTAGGTTAAGAATGATTCTTCTTTTTCTTAATAGTATAGCAGACTTTAGTTTCAAGTTTCATAGGCTTAGTACTTATGTCTAGACATTTGTGTCTAAATAAGCTTTTCATTAACTTTTTATTTTAAGGACAGTATCTTTTCATGAAAGAGTATTTGGCTGAATGTTTGCTATATATGTTACTTGAAATGTTAAATTTAATATGCAGCATACCATAGGTGTATATATAGGTATGTAATTTTAAGGTTAAAGTATTCAGTCTACAAGTTTGGTTCTTATTTAAGCTTTTGGGCTAATACTGCATATGGCACAATGTTTAATATTGGCAAGATCATCTCAGAGAAAGGGGATTCAGATATAATTTTAAAATAGAGATAATTTACTGACGTGTCTCTGACAATCTAACTTATTAGACAGCAAGCAATATATAATACTGAAAAAGTATTCAGAAATGGAAAATTTAGATCCATATAGGTTATTTAACTTGTGTTCAACCTTTTTGTAACTTTTCTGAAAGTGCAAACAATTCTTTGGATTATTAAATAAGGTATAGAATATGCATGGTTTCTCAAATCTAGTTTTAAAATCTTAAAAAAAGTCTATAAAGAATCAGATGCATAGATGCTATGTTAAGTTCACTTGGAGGCTAAAAATCTCCAATGAAAACAAAACAAAAACCTTTAAGAGAATGTAGAGTTTATATAAACACAAAGTACGCATTGAAGATCTGTTTCTACCAATAAACATTAAAACAAAGACTGGATGTGAACTATTTTTTCTGTTGCTCCACTGTGGTTTTTTTCACCCCTGCTAATATTTCATACTAGATGCCAGGCAGTGTTATGGGATAGAGGATTCCCCAGACGACAGACAAAAGTCCCTGGCTTCATGGAAGAGATTTGCTCTTAGAAACTGAAAATCAATTGATAAAGTGGATTATTATTCTTACTTTCATATTTGCTTATTAATATATGACAAGGTTTTCTTGTGGTGACACCGCTTGGGCAAAATAACAAGAATAGTACTTAAGACCAGATTCTGTGAGATTTAGAAATATCTCCACGTTTAATTTTCCTTTCTGACTGGTGACTATATTCGATTCGTTAGGTTAGATTCATGCCTGTTAAGGAGTGCATTTAACGCATGGAGTAAAAGGTTTTCATAAAAGTTGTGACTTTGGAGTAAATTATTTACGTAGGTCAGTTTGAGGACATAAAACTGGGAAGGTTGATCGATCAGATTTGAAGGCTTTACATAGCAAACTAAGGACTTTTTATCTTACCTTATAGAGATGTTAGATGTCTCTTGATTTTAGTGGCAGAGGGTAAGATCATTTTTCATGGCCCAGGAAGACGGGTCTGCTACAACATATAGAACACATTGGAATGGAGAGAGGTGGGAAGCAAAGAAACCAATAAGAGAACTATTGTGATAAAAGACATCATTATTTGTATTACCAGTTGTCATCAGTTATCTAACCTAGAACGATGGCAGTGAAACGGAAAGGAAAGAGAAGGGTGTAAAAATGTTTTTTTAAAAAAGACATTATTTGGTTTCTAGTTCAGTACGAAGAGGTAGAAGAGAGTCATATATTCACAGATGAAGAGAGAATCACCTAGGTGGAGGAGGGAGAGCTAGCACAAACTACCATTATAAGGTATGCCAATGTAAACATCTTGAACATAGCTTAATTCATACATCTCACTTATTTTAGTGTTACAATTTGCCCCCAGTATGAGGAGAGACTGAATCTAGCGTTTATTTTTTATTTTTATTTATTTATTTTGTTTGAAACAGAGTCTCACTCTGTTGACCAGGCATGAGTGCAGTGGCGCAATCTCGGCTCACTGAAACCTCTGCCTCCCGGGTTCAAGCGATTCTCCTGCCTCAGCCTCCCAAGTAGCTGGGATTAAAGATATGTACCACCACACCCGGCTAATTTTTTGTATTTTTAGTAGAGACGGGGTTTCACCATGTTGGCCAGGCTGGTCTGGAACTCCTGACCTCATGATCCGCCCGCCTTGGCCTCCCAAAGTGCTGGGATTACAGGTATGAGCCACTGTGCCTGGCCCGTTTATTTCTTATATGGAGTATTCCTTAGGAAGTTCTACCTCCCTGGGCCTGATGCAATAGGAAAATTAGGAGGAGGACAAAGGAAGGGTGGAATGAAAAAAGTAAGGTTACAGAAAAAATAAAGGCATATTGATTCTTTGACTTAGTCCTTTGCAAGACATGATAGTGTTACCAGCATGGAAAGAAATCCCATATAGGTATTTGAAACAGAAGTAGGTTGTGTTTTGTATGGAAAATTCCCTGAAAACAACAGTACAGCTTAATGAATTTCCTAAGTTGATAACCCAGTTGAGAACAAAAAAGGATATTCTTTAATATTTTCATTCATTTCCTAATAAACAAGGCTGATGACAAATACAAAGACACATTAATCTATTTATAGTTTCTATTTAGCAATGATTATACCCTTTGTGGTTCCAATATAGAGAGGAACAAATAGTTAGAAATTCTTCATTTGAATATTATGTTCCATGTCAGGTCTGTAGAGGTTGTTCTTTATAGTGTGGCTGTCTGGCAACTTCTATTTCTAGATTGTCAGCTTCCAGCCGCCCTCTCACGTAGTTACATCCTTTTACCCTGTTTTCTCCTTTCCTAGATTTTTTTTGTTTCAGCCAGCATTATGATCCTTACTTAATTATCACTCTTATGAGGTTATTTTCCTTTCAGTATTTAATGTGAATTCATAACTGGAACCTCTGAAGGTCTCCTTTAAGTATTTTTGCTATCTAACCTAGTAATTGGCAGAGTTTAGGGAGTCAGTCACGTGGCTATTTGCCTCCAAAGCTCCTGCTTTTCCTGCTATGTTGCATTTTGGAGAAGTACAAATGCCTTGGGAAGTTTTCAGTCTAATTTAATTCCTCCTAAAGATATTTTTCTAATTTTACAACTTTGTTTTATCATATGTCTGATTACCCTAATTTCCATATGCAAATACATCCTTCTCTCTCATGAATGGAGAAGGGTTGCCCCTGAAAGATATAACAGAATCTGTATTATAAAGATGAATCCAGGAAAGAGATGAATGAGGCATCTGAAGATGCTGCATTAAGGGCCAGAGTTGACAAGCTCAGCCCGAGGCATTTTCATGTATATTACTCCCAGACAAGAACATCTAATGAACTTTTAATCTTCCTGCATCTCTCCATTGGAATGATCTGTGGCCAGGGGAGGGAGAAACTAGAAACAGCACTTTACGTGAAAGCCAGGGTAGTTAATTCCCTTTGCAGTAGTAGGTGGCTCACTTGGGGTCTCTCCCTCAGTCCTGTGCAACGTTGGAAGTCAGAGAGCTGGAGTATCTGTATTAGGAGATGATTTCCCAGGAAGCCAGATTCATCTATCGTTGAGAACATCATCCAACGTTTCAAAAGACATGATGATGGCTGTCAGTGATGATTTTTCCTTTAGTCTCTAGAGACAGATTGTGAGTTATTTTCAGTGAGTATGAGTGTGTTAGTCCCTGAATATATTTGCCCTTTTGATCATTGGAGACCCATAATTTCAGCAAGTTTTGTTTGAGTATTAAGTCTCTGAAGACTCTGAGTTGGCCCCTATATATTTTTTATTCCTTTTTAAAAATAACTTCACATTTCTTCTGGAAAATAATGACCTTCAGACATATTTTTCCTCTATTGTGTTAATGTCTTATTTGAAGATGGAGTAACTTCTTGGCTGCCCAGTATCTCTCTCTCTCTCTCTCTCTCACATCTTCTCACACATTTAATTGTAAAAATGTTCCTACTTAATCCTAATCCAGCCACCTTCTGTGCAATTCCAAATGTGCTCACCTTCTCCCCAGTGGGTAACAATCCAAAATCACATATAGCTTCTGTACTGTGAAGTGACACAATTTAGCCCCTCAGAGTTCAGGTTTTCTGGGTAGTGTCAATTCTTCCATTAGCTTGGATTTGATCAGGTTTGTGACTTCTCACCATTCTGCAGATTATGGGATAAATGATAAAAGTAGCTTCTCCTGCCTACCTGATACAGTGAAATAGAATAAAAGTCAAACCAAAAAGGGGGAAAGAAGTGCCATACATTGATTACTGGTACAGGTTATATAATACCGTATCTCGCTGAGCAAGCTCAGCAGGATGAATGATAGAAACAATGAGTCTCATAAGCATTCTTTTTGTTGCCTCACTTCTTAGATGTAGAATAAATTGTTGGGGCCACTTTCAGAAAAGGCACCGAGGGAGGATTTCCTACTGGTGCTTGTGGTGGTGATGGCAGGCAGGTGTTTGAGGAGATGCTGGTGAATGGCTTTGATCTTGGCACCTCAGTGTTGGGGCTTCGTTCAGGGTCTACCATAATGCTGGATGGTCACAGGTCTCTGTACAACAGGCTAGGGACTTTTTGACAATACACCTTCCTTAAAACCGTAACTAGTTTCTTAACAATTTTACTTAGGATCTTGTATCCAATGCCAGAAATCTTGTACTGTTCTCAATTTGCTAAAGGAATAGCCATGGTCCTCACAACCTTTAGGTCTTTTGTTTGTTCTTTTTGCATTTAGTTAAGAGGATCTTTCTGACTCTAACTCTTAGCCACATAGAGTTTGCCGCTGGAATAGTTAGGAGTCTTTCTTTAATCTTCCCTTGAATGTCACCCTTGTCCTTTCGTTGCATTTCAGGCCAGTGCATTTTATGATAGAAGAAGGTATCTTCATTTTTGTCTGTAGGATCGAGCAGCATGACCTTTACTCCAACCAACTGGGATCAGATTCTGTGGCCAGTCCATTGCAACCATGTAGCTTGGGAGGGGGCCACTTACGGTGTTATTCCCAGCACCGAATGACCAGGTGTTCCTCATAAATCTCTGTGTTGGGGGTCTCCAAGGCCACACCCAAATTTAGTGATTCACTGAAAGAAATCATAGGAATCTGCATATAGTTATGTTCACTGCTAAGATTTATTACAGGGAAAAGATAGAAGCACAGTCAGCAAAGGAGAAAGGCGCATGGGACAAAGTCCAGAGAAATCCAGGTAAGCTTCCAAGAGTCCTGCCCCAGCAGTTACACAAGACACACTGAATTCCTCCAGCATCAAACTGTGGCTACATGAGAGAAGTGTTGTCTACCAGAAAAGCTCGTGACAGACTCAGCGCCCAATGTTTTACTGGGGGCTGGTCATGCAGGCACCCTTTGCCTAGCACATACCAAAATTCCAGACTCCCAGGAGGAAAGCAGGTGTTCAGCGTAAACTATATTGTTTGCACAAACAGTTTAGGCACAGTGGTCCACCCTTCTCAGGGAATAGTGAGAATATTCCCCCAATCGACTTCCTAGGTGCCAGCTAAGAGCCAACCTTGCGAACAGGCCTCTCTAGGGCCAGCCTGACGCTTACCATGTAAAAATTCTTTTCTACACACACCTAAATCTTCCTCTCCATTCTAGCACATTCTCCTAAATTCTGGCACCACGTTTGTGATTGCCTTAGTTAATGTCTACTAGGTTGTCCCTTTGGAACCTCAAATTCAGCATATTTGGACTGGAAATAATCATCTTCCCCACATCGTTTTCTCGTCATCTTTTTCCTAGCATAGCCAATGCCTCTACCATACACCAGTTCAATCAAGGCAGAAAAGTTTGCTCCACATCCATGTGGAGGCCAGGTGGGACTGCCTTAGCTAGCATGGGTCCAAGGGGCCAGAATGGGCAGCAGGATTGCCCCGTGTTCATGGCACTGGTGTAGTCAAGGGTCAAGTATGAAACTGTGACCAAGACACTGAAAAGCCTTATAGGTTGAGAACTGAGTTAAAATAGGGTGTTGTCAGAACAGGAGGGCTTGGAGATAAGGCCAAAAGGTCAGACCAGCAGTTTCCCATATCTGAGCTGGCTGGCTGCTTTGATGTGGTGTATGTTTGATGGCTAGTCAAGCACTAAAGGGCTAAGAAGGGAACAAATAGGAACCCAGACTTCTTCCTCATTCCTCCTACCCAATGAATCAACCTGCATCCTTTGGAATACTTGTTATTTTCATTTTTGTTGTCTCAGTTAGGGTTGTCACTATTTCTCACATAGATTCGTGCCATCATCTCTCAGGTAGTCTCATATTCTGTTTCCAATTATTCCAGTGTAATTTTTCTACAAGCCTCATTTCGACTTGTCACTCCTCAGCTGTCCCTGTTAATTTCCCACTGTTCTTAGAATAGCACACAAGATTCTTCATATTTTGGCCTCTGCCTGTCTTTTGCAATCTCATTTTTACCGTTTAGGATCACTTGCAGGGTGTCTCACCTTGCCTTTCATACTTGTAAGGTTTTGCCCATGCTGTTCCCTCTTCCTAAAATGGCCTTTCCCCTCTTGCCTCTCTGGTTAATTCCTGCTTATCCTTTAACTGTCACCTCAGGTGTCACTCCTGCAAGTCCTCATCTTGCCCTCCTCCTCTCCAGGGCCAACCTATCCATTAGGCTCAGTAGGCACAATCCTACTGAGGGTCTAGGATACGTTTAGGGATCCATGAAAATGTTTTAATTTCTTTTTTTTTTTTTTTTTGAGACGGAGTCTGGCTCTGTTGCCCAGGCTGGAGTGCGGTGGCCGGATCTCAGCTCACTGCAAGCTCCGCCTCCTGGGTTTACGCCATTCTCCTGCCTCAGCCTCCCAAGTAGCTGGGACTACAGGCGCCCGCCTCGTCGCCCGGCTAGTTTTTTGTATTCTTTAGTAGAGACGGGGTTTCACCGTATTAGCCAGGGTGGTCTCGATCTCCTGACCTTGTGATCCGCCCGTCTCGGCCTCCCAAAGTGCTGGGATTACAGGCTTGAGCCACCGCGCCCGGCCTTTAATTTCTTTTAAAACCAGCCACATACCAAGAGAGAATATAATCCAACTTGGATTGTATTTATACCAACACAATTGTAAAATACATTTTAAAAAAATTTTTTTAAGGAGGAAGGGGCCCACGAAGGGAAAAGTGTTGAGGGCCCATGAGAGTCATAATGTGGACCTGCTCACTTCCCCATCTATGTGCTTCTTCAAAGGACTGTGAACCCCTTGGTTATTCTCAGCACCTAGCATGGTATCTGGTACATGCTAGGTCCCTCAATATATATTTAATAAACAAATGCATAGAAGTTTCAGTATATAGATAGATCCTGGCTTACAAATAGCTTCTACATTAAAACCTTGTTTGTAAGATTTTCTTTGAAACTCAGAACACATTTCCCATAGAAATAATATCAGATATTAGTGGTTTGAGGCAAGAGAGGCAAGGCTCCCAGGCCAGTCCACGAAAATGTATATAACCCATATAACCCACAATATTTCTGAAATACTATTCAAGTGCAGCCAAAAGCAGAAAAATCCAATGGTCCTGAAAATTAACAAACAAAACAGAACAAGAGTTCTTCAACAGTTCATCTTGCACCCAAGTGTTTGACACTCTGCGAAGCCTGTCTTTCTCAAATTTCAAATTGCCCGATCTTCGACGGCCTACTGCAGACACTGTCTGCTTAACCACAGTGGCTACACCAGCGTCCCGAACTCTGTCTCGTGCCACCCTGCCAGGCAGATGGTGGCTTGGGCTGTATGCTCATTGTCTTGTCTCTCACTGCATCCATCTATTTCCTCTGCTGGCTCCCCTCCCCCAACCAGCAGGGAGTAGGTAAAAGGGCCCCCAATCAAAGGGCTGGCTGGCAGGCTGTGGCTCTTCTGACTGTGGGCAGAGCAAAGCGGGAGAGCAGCATGGTAGAGCAGGTTAACCCTTCACACCTTAATGCTGCATTAAGCTTAATGCTGAAGTGTGTTCAGAGTTTTTTTAAAATTTTTTGAGACAGGGTCTTACTCTGTCTCCCAGGCTGGAGTGCAGTGGCACACGATCACAGCTTACTGCAGCCTCGACCTCCTGGGCTCAGGTGATCCTCTTACCTCACCTCCTGAGTAGCTGGTATTACAGGCATGTGCCACCACACTCAGCTAAATTTTATATTTTTTGTAGAGACAGGGTTTCGACATGTTGTCCAGGCTGGTCTCAAACTCCTGGACTCAAGCGATCCTCCTGCTTTGGCCTCCCAAAGTGCTGGGATTATAGTCGTGGCCACTGTGCCTGGCTTTTTTACTTTTTTTTTAACAAAGAAAAAGGATTTAGGTTTAATCTTAAAGAGGGTTTACCCTGTGTGGTTGATAGTAGAGTTGTTTGTGTCTTGGAAACTGATGTTAGTAGACACCTTCCTATTCAATACATTACATGAAGCTCTTCAAACAGTTTGTTCAGGTGAGAAGTGAGGTTTCACTGTCTTGACCGCTGAGTATGCTGAGACAGGGACAATTACCACACCCACCTGAGCAAAATGGATATCTATCCCATGGAAAGGCATTTTCTGAACTAGAGCAGTCCTATTGAGAAACAGTGACCTCTTAACAGGTTGAGGATTACAACTTCAATGATTTTATAACATTGAGCATAAACTCTCAGAATTTCTTAGGTGATCTGGAGAGCTTAACTAATTTATCCAAGGTCAAGTGGCTGGTTAGAAGCAAGGCAAAACATCTTGTATTTTTTAATGTCTTTACTAATAATTTACATGATTTAATGTCTGACGCCATGTGTTTATTGTCAGAAGATGTCTAATTATTGGTGTTGTAAGGCTAATAACTGAAGCTCAACACAGAGAAAGACCTCTTCTAACCTATTCGGGACAAAATGATGAGCCGTGGTCTGTCTGGCTTGGTAGGACTCTGGGGAAGTTTGGGCCAATTTATCATGTTGCTCCAGGGACTCCGAGTGCACTTCCCAAACTGGTTTGGAGGGCCCAGGCCTCAGCTCTGCAGCTTATGGTCTGGAGAGTATGGTCTCTGTTCACCCTGCAATAATTTTAATAGCATGTGTGTGAGTAGAGCAGGTTTCAGATCAGAGACCGTGGCAGATGCAGTGAAGATGCCATGTCAGGCATTTCTCATTTTCAATTAGATAAATACCTTCAATTAGAATTGAATACCTCTCAATTAGATGAATACCATGTCAGGCATTTCTCATTTTCAATTAGATGAATAGTCATATTTCTTAGGCCCTTCTTACATGGAAATAAACTAGGAACATTTAACCTGTTATATTGAAGTGATGAGTACAGACTCATAGAACCTCAGGCCTAGGAGAAGATGGACAATCTTCCAAACACATCCTCCTTGGGCTCTCGAGAACCTGCACTTAAAATTTCTCAGTTAATTGCCAAGCCTGCTTTTAAAGACCAAAGGGGTTATTGTTTCCCTTTTCTTTTTCTTTTCTTTTTTTTTCAGATGGAGTCTTACTCTATTGCCCAGGCTAAAGTGCAGGGGTGGAATCTCGGCTCACTGCAACCTCCACCTCCTAGTTTCAAGAGATTCTCCTGTCTCAGCCTCCTGAGTAGCTGGGATTACAGGCGCCTGCCACCACACCTGACGAATTTTTTGTATTTTTAGTAAAGATGGGGTTTCACCATGTTGGTCAGGCTGGTCTCGAACTCCTGACCTCAGTTGATCCACCTGTCTCGGCCTCCCAAAGTGCTGGGATTACAGGCCTGAGCCATTGCGCCCGGCCTTATTTCCATTTTCTATACACTCAATATTTTGTCAGTTTGGGTCTCTGAGAACTGAACACCAAGACAGGATTATACATACAGGAAATTTATTGGGGAAACACTTGTTGACGATAAAGGCAGAGGGAGTGGGAGTAGGTGAGAAGAACCTCCAGACTGCATTGTGGGTCTGACACCTTCCAGAGAAGAAAGGGAAGGAAGGAGGCCTGAGCAGGAAAAGCCTCAGACTGCATTGTAGTTTTGTTTTGTTTGTTTGTTTGAGACCAAGTCTCACTCTGTCACCCAGGCTGGAGTGCAGTGGCGTGATCTCGGCTCACTACAAGCTCTGCCTGCCGCGTTCAGGCCATTCTCCTGCCTCAGCCTCCCGAGTAGCTGGGACTACAGGTGCCCCCCACCATGTCTGGCTAATTTTATTGTATTTTTAGTAGAGACGGGTTTTCACCATGTTAGCCAGGATGGTCTCGATCTCCTGACCTTGTGATCCGCCCGCCTCGGCCTCCCAAAGCGCTGGGATTACAGGCGTGAGCCACCGCGCCCGGCCTGCATTGTAGTTCTAAGAGAGCTCTCCAGGATCATAGAGGAGCCACAACTGGACAGAAATGGCCCAGTTCTAATACTGCCTTCATGCGTAGTCACTGCTAGGAGCAGCCTGGGGGAAGCATGGCCTGGGCCTGAGCACTGTGGCACACCCAAAGGTGTGACAACTGGAGGCTCTGTCAGTCGTGCTTCTCACGCAGGTTCTCTTAAGTGGTGCACCTCTATGACTGCCACAAATATTTAACATCCTTAGCATATTTAGAAACAATCACAGTTTGGTTCTGGCTTAGCCCAAATCCTCCTTTGCTCTCCCAAATCACCTGCATCTATTATCTGTATCTTGATCCCAATTGCCATCAGAGAAGCTAACACTGCTGGGGATCACATCTTAGCTTTCTCTTCTCCAGGTGAAATAACCTTAGTCCACTGCTCTCCTCTGAATCCTCTTAAGGTCTGCCAAGCCTCTTTGTCAAAGCCCAGAACTGCAACCTGCACTCTGTATGAGCAGGATGCTCTCGAGAGGCAATTTGCAACAGTGATTAGGTACACAGACTTTGGTGACAGATGTCAGCTCGTGGCCCAAATTGCCACATAATGGTTTGGAGGCCTTATGCGAGTACCTTAATTTTCTGGTCATCTGTTTTTCCATTTGTGAAATACAAATAACAGTCACACTTACCTAGTGGGGTTAAGAAAGATAATACAGGTATACACTAAAAACCCTTGGCATGTGGTAAGGGCTTCATAAACATCAGCATAAAATATTGTTAACATTGTATCCAGTCTTGAGCTTAATTAATAGAAGGACTTTTGTTGCTGACTCATATCCAGTTTGTGGCCCATTTGCCTTAGCCTTGAGGTACTTTTGTTCATGGTTTGTTCACAGTAAGTAGCTGCCCATGTGATGTGGGTGTTTGTTTTTCCTTTCTAAATGTACCATACTATTTTTATTCTTGATCATTGGCCCTCTGTCAGCTTTTCTGAAGAGTCTGTTCTTCTGGGGATCAGTTAAAAGTTGTATTTTCATTTTGTTTTGTATTTTTTTAAATTTATTTTCAGTGATGCTGTGAAGCAAGAGATAAGAAGCTGCCTTGTGTCACTGCTAAAATATTTCCTCTCTGAGCTTTAACAGTTAATGCTTCTTCTGGATTCATAGTGGTTCCTAGGATTTCAGGAACCTGGAATAGCCACAGAAGCTTTTGATCGTGGTTTAATGAATTCTTCAGTATTTTAAAGAGTAATGTGAATTTCTCAAATCATCTAATTATGATCTTAATTTGATTCTCTCCTATTGCCAATAATCTGAAAGTGAAGGGGAGGGTGTCAGCACCCCCTTGGAAATGCCAAGAATAATAACTGGCACATCATCTTAATTTTCTATCACATTTCATTTTATCTGAAGAGATTCCATGCTCATTGTCTCATCTGATATTCAAACCAACTCAAGAGTAGATTGGTGAGAATTACTTGTGCTTATTTTGGAAGAAACGGGAATACAGAGAGATGTATAATTTACCCAAGTCATCTGAGAGGCCACTGGCAGCACCTGAAACAGGCCTTGGTTCTCCAAGTTTATCACTGTTAGCTTCATTTTGGCCAGACTGCCAAATATGGTAGGATAGGGCTCCGTTCGCAGAATAAGGGCCTAGTGGCACAAACCTCTCTTTCTTCCATTATCCTGGGGTCTAGAACCACACACCTTCATAAGTGGCCTCTCTTTGTGGTCCTTATAAAGAATAAGGAGTTAGTCCTTGCAGCTTCCAAGCAGATCCACAGCTGGGACATTGAGTATCAGTCAACTGGCTCTCATAGGATGAAACCAAACTTTTGGGTTGTAACATAATGGCATGTAATGGGCCTCATTTAACCATAAATTATTATTTTAGGAATCTGAGCCCATGTCTGCCTCTTAATTATGCTACTCTTAAGCAAAATCATTAATAATTTTATACTCCCAAGATCAGAGTCACATACGCAGTTGTGTGCATTTAATCCATGCTCAGTTGTCTCAGGAATTGACAAGCAATGTTTTGCATAAACAAACCATTCCTCTAGACAGTGTCCTAATGTAGACTTGAATCAAACAAGTGCTTTATTGAGGCTGGCAGGAATCTTAAATTTGAGCTCTGCCATCTGCAAATGGAATATTCTCAGCTTTTTTACCTCCTTCCTCCCCTCCCCCAACATCTCCCACTATTTATCTTCTGCCTTTGTTATCATTGCTTGCTCAGCATCCTTTACTCCATTCATTTGAGAGAATTACCCCTCCTCCATTCCATGTGGTTCTTGGGCTGCCAATCATCAAATCTGTTTCACAGTCTTTGCTAGTGTACAAATGTAACCAAATTAGTTCAAACAGCTTCTGGCTCCCATGGGTCATGTGGTAAGCGTGTTGCTAACTTTACAAGAAATCACCAAACTGTTTTCCAAAATGGTTGGACCATTTTAGGTTCCTACTAGTGATGTATAAGACGGTTGGCTACATATTTGCTGGACTCAGTGCAAAATAAAATGTGGGGTCCATTGTTAAAAAAAAAAAGGAAAATACAAAGCTTTTTTCTTCTGCAGTATTTTCTTGACTTGTCATGGTGTTTTCTATTTGCTATTCATGCTATTAATTATCAGCATGAATTTTACTGCTGTTTCATCTTTATGTTATGCAATGCCAGAGTCTCTGCTTTTAATTATTTGGGCATATACAGAAACAGAATTGCTGAATCATATGGTAATTCTATTTTTAATTTTTTGAAAAATAACATGATTACTTTTTACTTACTTTGAGTCTTGCTGAACTCCCATGCATTTTGCCCATCAGAATTCATGCTCATAGGTCACTGCAAACACTATATCTGAATGGGGCAGCAAGAAACAGCACACATATTGTGAGTGTCTCCTCTGCTCACACTATCCTCCATTGCCTTATTGGACTTTGCTTACAAAACACTAGTTCAAAGGTAAAATTATTAAGAATTTTAGGCCAGGCATGGTGGCTCACGCCTGCAATCCCAGCACTTTGGGAGGCCAAGGCAGGTAGATCTCTTGAGGTCAAGAGTTCAAGACCAACCTGGCCAACATGGCGAAACCTGTCTCTACTAAAAATACAAAAAATTAGGGGGGTGTGGTGGTGGGCACCTGTCATCCCAGCTACACGGGAGGCTGAGGCAGGAGAATCGCTTGAACCTGGGAGGTGGAGGTTGCAGTGAGCCTAGATTGCACCACTGCACTCCAGCCTGGGCAACAAGAGCAAAACTCCGCCTCAAAAAAAAAAAAAAAAAAAAAAAAAAAAAAATTTCAAACAGTGACAGCAGAACATTAAACCAAGGGTGGGGCTCATCTGAGCATGGCACCTGTGAAGCCAAGCCTGGGATGAGAATTCCAATTGTTCTACATTTTCCCGAGCAATCAATACTGTCAGGCTTTTTGATTTTAGCTATTTGTATGGATAGAAATGGTATCTTGTTATGGTTTTAATCTGAATGTCCATAATGATTGATGATGTCAGGTATTGCCTTAGTCTGTTTAGGGTGCTATAACAGACTACCATAGACTGGGTATCTTATAAACAACAAACATTTATTTCTCACAGTTCTGGAGGTCGGGAAGTTCGAGATGAAGGCACGGGCATATTTGGTGTCTGGTGATTGCTTACTTTCTGGTTCATAGATGGCTGTCTTCGTAAGCATCTGGCTTCTTCATAAGTGGCTTCTTCCACAGGGTGGAAGGGGTGAGAGCTCGCTGGGATCTCTTTTATAAGGGCCTTAATCCCAAAGTCACGGGGGCTCCACCTTCATGGCCTAATAAGCTCCCAAAGGCCCCACTTCCTAATACTATCACATTGTGGGTTAGGATTTCAACATACTAATTTTGGAGACACACAAACATTTAACCCATAAGAGTTATCTTTTTCTGTACTTATTTTTTAATGTATCTTCATCTGTCTCTCTCTATATATGTGTCCTTGCCCATGTTACCCCATTGGTTTATTGTGTTACTATTGAGTTGTAAGAATTCTTTAGTATTAGGAGTATTATTCATCTGTAATTTATATCTACATACATATACAAATATATGTATGTAGATATATGTTTTATCCTCTCAGTCTCTGAATTTTTACTTTCCTAATAGTATCTTTGAAGAAAAAATAGTTTTTAATCTTGATGAAGTCCAGATTATCAATGTTTTTCTTTTGTGGTCCATGCTTTTTGTGTGGTACCTAAGAATCTCTGGCTATCCCAAAATCACAAAGACTTTCTTCAGTTTTTGTTGTTGTTGTTGTTTTCATTTAGTTTTTTAGCTTTTACATTTATATCTATGATCCATTTTGAGATCATTTTTAGTGTGACAAGAGGCAAAATCCAGGTAAATTTTGTTGGTTTGCATATGGATACCCATTTGTACCAGCAGCATATGTTAAAAGACTATCCTCTTCACTGAATTTCTTCAGTGAAAATTAGTTGAACATATGCGTGTGGCTCTATTTCTAGGCTCCCTAGTCTTCCCATTGCCCTATATATCACTTCTTATGTCATTCTACACTATTTTGACTGCCCTAGGTCCTTTGCATTTTCATATGCATTTAAAACTCAGCTTATTAATATCTGTGTAAAAGAACATTGGGATTTTGAGTGGGATTGCACTGACTCTATAGATCACTTTGGTGAACTGCTATCTTAACAATATTGAATCTTCTAACCTATTCACGTGGTATATATCTCTATTTAGGTCTTTTTAAATTTCTCTAAGCAGTGATTTGTATTTTTAATTGTGTTTTGTACATTTTGTTAAATTTATGCCTAAACATTTCAAGTTGTCTGAAGTTATTGTAAATGTTATTTTTTCACACTTTTGATTTCCAACCATTTATTATTCACATATACCTATACAATTGATTTTCATATTTTGAGCTTATGTTCTCTGATCTTGCTAAATTTACTTATTTAATAGCTTTTAAAAGTATTTTATATTATGTTCTATGTACTGAATGTCATATGCAAATCAAGATACTTCTGCTTTTTCCTTTTCAATATATATGCCTTTTTTTTTAAACACTATCTAGGACCTTCATTACAGTGCTAAGTAGAAGTGGTGAGAGTGGACATCATTGCCTTGTTTCTGCTGTTAGTGGAAAGCATTCAGTCCTTCACTATTAAGTATGTTAGCTCTAGGTTTTTCATAGATGCTGTGATAATTCGTTTTATATGACAACTTGGCTGGGCCATAGTGCCCAGCTATTTGGTCAGATATTATTCTGAATGTTTCTGGGAAGGTGTTTTTTGGCTGAGATTAGCATTTAAATCAGTGGATTTTGAGTAAAGCAGATTTCTTTCCATAATGTGGGCAGGTCTCATCCAATCAGCTGATGGCTTTAGTAGGACCAACACTGACCTCTTCTGAGCAAGAAGGAATTTTGCCCGCAGACTGCCCTTGAACTACAACTGTCATTCTTTCCCGGGTCTCTTCTGCTGGCCTACACTGCAAATTTTGGCTATAACAAGCTTCACAATCATATGGGCCAATTCCTTAATATGAATATTTCTCATATATATACACACACACACACACAGACATACACACACTCTCATATATATACACACACACATATACTTTCATACTACACACACATACATATTCTCACATATATACATATGTATGGATGTGTGTATATATACGTACATCCACAAATTTTGATATTTTATATTTTAATTTTATTCAATTCAAAACTTTCTCTAATTCTCTTATTTCTTCTTTCGCCTACAAATTATTTAGGATTTGTTTTACTTCCAAGATGCTATGGGGGCTTCCTGAATACCTTACTGTTATTGATTTCGAATTCAATTCCCATATGATCAGAGAACAGATGGGGTTTCACCGTGTTAGCCAGGATGGTCTCAGTCTCCTGACCTTGTGATCTGCCCACCTCAGCCTCCCAAAGTGCTGGGATTACAGATGTGAGCCACCACACCCAGCCTAAAATATATATTTATCAGCGATAAAGTTGGACATTAGTTAAACAGGTGAAAACAGATTTTATTCAGTAACTATTGCAGTAGAGAAAAGAGCT
The DNA here is from genome assembly GCF_001698545.2 of Rhinopithecus bieti. Lineage (NCBI taxonomy): Eukaryota > Metazoa > Chordata > Mammalia > Primates > Cercopithecidae > Rhinopithecus > Rhinopithecus bieti. The sequence continues at coordinate 3,685,185 of NW_016813480.1, forward strand.
GATTTCCGTTCTGATTCCTACACAGGTAACCGGGTGTCTTAAAAGACCCATGAGAAGGAGTAGGGAGGGAGAGCAAGCAGAGGGCTTGAGCAGTGTCAGGAAAGTGGCAAAATTTCAAAAAGTGGGTACGAGGATTGGCCAATGTGAATATGATTAGGCCATCTGTGTTTGTTCACTGCCATTTATAAAGTTAGACTTCTACCTTCCCACAGAGACTGAGAGACAGAGGCCCTATCCTTTCTAATGATTACATTTCAGAGGAGTGGCCTGTAGGTCCCCGGGAAAGAGACTCCTCTTTCCCATACAGTTGTAAGAGACACATGTATGGCCCAGCTGGGCAGAGAAAAGATTTGTAGTTGTAAGCTTTTTAAGGTAAATACTCTAGGAAAGGGAGGTCAGGGACCTTTCCCCAGGTGTTGGCTGGAACAAAGGGTAAATTATTTGTCAGCCTTGAGTTTTTCTAGGCAGGATCTCAGGGGCGTGCTGGATCATCCCAGGGGCATGGGGCGTTAGCCTGCCAGAAGTCATGTTAGAGTTTGGCCAAGTCTCTTAGTGCAGGGGTTTGGATGTAGTCACTCATGCTGAGAGTTTCTGCAGTTCTCAGCATCCTTAACTTATCACTCTTCCCCTGTCCCATTTCCCACTTCCCATATTTAACTTTCCATTTCAAACGTCTCACTTTATATATATAAAAACTTCAAAGCAATATAATTCCATTCTCCCATTCATCATTTGTGTTATATCTTTGATTTCTATACCTACATTATAGACTCACCTTATAATGTTAGTTTTTGTTTTCACAATCAGTTTTCATTTAAAGAAATTACAGGAAGAGGGAAGCAGCCTTTATATTTACCTACGTACTTAATATTTCTGGTGACTTGCTTTCTTTTCTATGGATTTGCATCTCTATTTGGTATACTTTCCCTTCAGCTTAAAGGACGGTGTAGTATAGAACTACAAGTGGCAGATTCTCTCAGCTTTTGTTATCTAAAAAATGTTTTCTCTTTCCTTCCTTTCTCTCATCTCTCCCCCTCCCTCTCACCCATCCCTCCCTCTCCCCTCCCCTCTCTTCCCTCTCTCTCTCTCTTTCTTTCTTTCCATATCCTCAGTCTTGTTGCCCAGGCTAGGGGCCACTGGTGGTGGTACCTCTGCCTCCCAGGTCAAACGATTCTCCTGCTTCAGCCTCCCCAAGTAGTTGGGATTACAGGCACATGCTGCCACCACCTGGCTAATTTTTTGTATTTTGTAGTAGAGACGGTTTTCACTGTGTTGCCAGGCTGGTCAGAAACTCCTAACATCAGATATCCATACCTTAGTCTCCCATAGTGCTGGGGATTTACAGCATGACCACCACACTCGCCCTGAAAAAGTTTATTTCTTCCTCAGTTTTTGAAAGATTTTTTTGTTGTTGTTGGGTATAGCATTCCGGTTTGACAGTTTTTTTTTTCCTTTTAGATTTAATGATTATACTTTTGACTTCTGTCCATCCATTGTTTTCTGATGAGAAGCAGTGCATGTTTGTGATAACTGTTTTCTCTGTTGTTTGTAGAGATTTTTCTCAGATTTCTACAGCTTGACTGTGATGTCCCGAGCTATAGTTTTTCTTTGATGTATTTTTTTTTTTTTTTTTTTTTTTGAGGCGGAGTCTCCGCTCTGTCGCCGGACTGGATGCGTGGCAGATCTCAGCTCACTGCAAGCTCCGCCTCCCGGGTCAGCTTCTCCTGCCTCAAGCCTCCCGAGTAGCTGGACTCAGGCGCCCGCCAACCCTCGCCCAGCTAGTTTTGTATTTTTAGTAAGAGACGGGGTTTCACCGTGTGAAGGATTGTCTCGATCTCCTGCCTCGTGATTCGCCCGTCTCGGCTCCCAAAGTGCTGGATTACAGGTTGAGACCGCGCCGGCCTTGAGATGTATTTTTTTTGTGTGTGATTTAGTAAACTTTTGGGATCTGTAAGTTTTGATAAAATTTTAGAAAATTTTGGCCATTTTATCTTGAAGTGTTTTTTACATCTCAGTCTATTTCTCTTTCTCTTTTGGGTCTCCTACTATATGTATGTCAATCTGTTTGAAATGTTTCCATTAGACCCTGGGTTTATCTTATTATGATGCTGATGAATGAATCATGTATAATGTCTGGTTGAAAATCAGGGTCAAATGAATAATAAGGTCATCTTGAGAGAAGTTACCAAAAGATGCAGTCTTGTGTAAAATTGTGTGTGTGTGTGTAAGAAGGGAGGTGTTGAGGCTTGTTTGTCACCCCATGATGATACAGGGGTTAGGACCACTAGCTCTGGAGACAGATATACTTGTTTTGAATTATAACTGCCATTTACTAATTGTGTTATCTTAGGCAAGTTAATTAGCCTCTTGATTTCTTTCAGGATTTTAAATTTATCTTTGATTTTCTGTAGTTTGAAAATGATATGCCCAGGTGTAATTTTGTTCGTGTTTAGCATTTATCCTGCTTGGTGTTCTCTGAGCTTCCAGGAGCTGTGGTTTGGTATCTGACATTAATTTGGGGATAATCCTAGTCTTTATTGTTTCAACTATTTCTTTTCTTTCCTTTCGCTTTTTCTTCTTCTGGAATTCCTATTATATGTGTGTTATATCTTCATAGTTGTCTCACAGTCCTTGAATATTCTGTTTTTTTTTTTTTTTTTTTTTTTTAGTCTTTGTCCTCTTTGCTTTTCAGCTTTGGTTTCTATTAAGATACCCTAAAACTCAGAATTTTTCCTTAGCTGTGTCCAGTCTACTAATAAGCCCACCAAAGGCAGCCTTGATTTGTGTTAGTATTCTTATCTCTAGCATTTCATTTTGATTCTTAGGATTTCCATCCCTGCTTACATTGCCCATCTATTCTTCCATGCTGTCTACTTTATCCATTAATCATAGTTGTTTAAATCCCCAGACTGATGATATTTTTCCTAGTATTTCTGCTATATCCTGGTTTAAGCCAGCTCTCTCTTCAAATATTGTTTTTTGGCCATTGTGATGGTTAATACTGAGTGTCAACTTGATTGGATTGAGGGATGCAAAGTATTGATCCGGGGTGCATCTGTGAGAGTATCGCCAAAGGAGATTAAGATTTGAGTCCATTGGCTGGGAAAGGCAGACCCACCCTTAATCTGGGTGGGTACCTTCTAATCAGTTGCCAGCACAGCTAGAATATAAAGCAGGGGGAAAAATGTGAAAAGACAAGACTGGCCTAGCCTCCCGGCCTACATCTTTCTCTGGTGCTGGACCCTTCCTGCCCTTGAACATCAGACTCCAGGCTCTTCAGTTTTGGGACTTGGACTGGCTCTCCTTGCTCCTCAGCTTGCAGATGGCCTATTATTGTGGGACCTTGTGATCGTGTGAGTTAATACTTAATAAACTCATATATATATATATATCCTGTTCTGTCCCTCTAGAGAACCCTAATACAGCCATTATATCTTCAAATATTTTAGTATGCCTTGCAGTTTTTTCTTGATACCTGGACATGATGAACTGGGTAAAAAGGAACTGCTGTAAACAGGCCTTTAGTGATATAAGTGACGTGATGATAAGGTCTAGGGTGAGGTGAAGCATTACGTTGTCCTATTATTAGGTATTAGTCTTTTAGTGAGCCTATGCCTCTGGACTGTAAAGTTCACAAGTGTTCTTCAGTTTTTCTTCTCCTCCCCTTTGATGGGATAGAATGGCTACAGTGGACCTGAGTTAGGTATTACCTTGTATTTGTTCATCTTTCTTACTTAAACCCTCAACTCTCTTGCCTCTCTCCTGCTTTTTGGTACTCACTTGGCTAAACCATAACCACTGGTAAAATTTAATTTGATGCTCACACTCTAGCACCTGAATATGGCTTCAGAAAAATACCCATCTGTCTATATTGACTGTTCTCATCTATATTGACTAGTCTCATTTAAATTCATTATTACCAATCTCATGTGGAATCTTACTGCTTCCCAGCAGTAATATTGTATTTCCTTAGTGCATTTGTGCCCTGTCATCCTAGGTAACTATTTTATATCTTATTATTTAAAATTCCATTACCTTCTGTTCCATTCTTCTAGATAATAATCTACTCTCTATTTCACTAAGAAAATAGAAATAATCACACAAGAACATCTACAAACTTGTGCTACTACATCTACCACTCACCTGCTTCTCTGCCCATGCATGCTCTTTTCTCACATCTTGTCTGTGCTTCAAATTAAGATCAACTCTTCCACTTGTTCAATCAACTCGTCTTCAACCATCCAGCAAAACTGCTTCGACAAATATCTACTGTATCCTGCATCAACAGATTTTATTCTTATACTGGATCATTCCTTAAGTATGCAAGTGTATTTAAAAAAAAACCTCTCTCTTGATTTCACTTACCCCTCCAACTACCATACCATCTCTCCACTTTCCTTCACTGCAACACCCCTTGGAAGAGTTGTCTACATTCCATATTTCCAACTTCTCTCTCCCCCAGGTCTTGCTATAACACATTCCAGTCAGGCTTTAGACCCCACCAGTCCACTTAAGTTTTTCTTATGAAAGTTGCCAATGTCTGCCAGGTTTCTAAATCCTTTGGCTAATTATCAGTCCTCATCTTAATTGACCTACCATCATGTCAGTTGATAACTCCCTCATCCTCTCTTTCCATAGCTTCCAAGATACCAGTCTCCTGACTTTGCTTCCATATTACTGACCTCTTCTCAATCTCCTGCCTCCTCATTTTTTTTAACCTCTTAATGATGAATTTTCCCAGGCTCTGTTCTTGTACCTCTATGTACACTAACTGCCTTAATTATTTCATTAACTTTCATGGCTTTAGAAACCATTTATAAGCTGATGCCCCCCAAAGTTACATACACAGACATCTCCCCTAAATGTAAAACTTGTATATCCAACTGCTAACAGGTTATCTTAACTTGGGTGTTATTTAGACTCACTGCTTATTTCGTAATTGACTCCCACTCTGCACTAGAATGTAGGCTACACAAGAAAGGAGATTTTTGAGTGATTTTTCCATCCACAGCAACTTGAACAGGATAGTGGCTTAATAACTATTTGTTGAATGAATGAATGTATTTAGATATATTTAATCCATCTGGGATTAATTTTTATGAATGGCTGGAGATAAGAATGTGGCTTAGCCATTTTTTCCCTTCTAAACAGATGGCCAATTATCTCAACATTGTGTACTGAACAATCTATTTATTAAACTACCCCTGCCCCCCAACTTAAAATGTCTTTTTTTTTTCCTAAATGGAAAGGCTGTTCCATGGAATATCACCTATTTATTAGTGTTTAATGCTCTCATTTTATGGCATCCTTTAATGAGGCTTGGCCTACTGAACACTGGAGCTAGATGATGATTCTGTATTCTCAGAACTAATTTATGGATTGTCACTCTATTCTGACATTTCATGTGACTCAGCCCCTTTGGATTTATAGATTTTTCTGTTTCATGCTAAGTCACCAAAAGATCACAGTGTTGATATTGATGATGATGAACCCATGAATCCACTAACCACTGCAAACTTTGAGGAAGAGAGGTGGCAAACAATGATAAATTAGGTCACATTAACAGTAGTAAACCTTGCCTGGCTGATTAATCATTTTATTACTAGAGCCTAGAATAGCACCCACATATCATAGGTGTTCAAATGTTCAATTGATGAACAGAACATTTGCTGTCTTCAAATATTTAAAAAACTTCATGTGGTGGGTGTGTTATGGGGCTGCAAGGTGAGGTTTTCTCCTGTGCTTAAGGTAAGAACCCATGTATGTGAATTGTTGTGACTGAACAGAATAATTTTCTCACATTTAGGGTTGGCCAACATTCTCCTTGGCAGCTTCATGAATCAGCAACCTCCACATCAGTGGAAGTACTGAGTTAAGTAAGCATCTGTCAGAAGTCACATAGGAGGGATTCCAGCTTTGAGAAGTGAGTTGGAAGAGATAACTATGATAGGCAGGAAAACAATGCCCCCACCTCACCCTCTGAAGATGTTTGTATCCTAATGCCCAGAATCTATGAATATGTTGCCTTATGTGGAAAAAGATCTTGTAGATGTGATTAAATTAAGGACCTTAAAATAGGGAGATGATCCTGGATTATCAGGGCGGGCCCAATCTATTCACATGTCCTCAGAGAACCTTTCCCTGCTGAGTTGAGTCAGAGGAAAATGTGAAGAATGGTCAGAGATTCAACATTGCTGGCTTTGAAGATGGAGGAAGAGGGCCACAAACCACATTTGATCGGCCTCTGAAGGGTAGAAAGGGCAAGGAAAAGATTCACCTCTGCACCCTCCATTAAGGATCACAGTCCTGCCAACACCTTGATTTTAGCCGAAACCTGTGTTGGATTTCTAATGCACAGAACTGTAAGAAAGTAAGTCTGTGTGTTTTAGTCCATCAAATTCGTGGAAAATGAATACAGTGATCTTCAGGGCTATTTTCCATATTTTCCAGATCTAAGAATCCAAAATGCTAAACTGTCAGAGGAGTGATTGGATTAGAGTCAGGAAAACAATTCCAACAGTAAGGGTTATTAAACACGGAAGTGGTTACAGCAAAATTGAGCAGACAGTGTAAATAAACATGGAAGTGGTTTATTAAGCAGATTGTGAAATCCCTATCTACAAGGAGCTTAAAAATCAGAGTGAATGAATGCTACCTGTCTCAAATTCAGTCTGAAGTTTCATCACCCAATGTCCTGAGGATGAAGCTAAATCAATTTCTACCCCTCTGGATTCTGTAAAAGGAAGCCTGAAGCAAAAACAGGCAGAGTTTCCTTAAGCTTGGGGCAAACTGCCTTTAAATGAGAATAGTTTCCCTTCTGAAAGTTTTAGTTTTCCATTTCCTATTTGGCATGAAATATGAAATTCTGCATGAACACAGATATACATAAACAAAAAATGTAGCCATTGATAGGTTTATTCCAACTCACACTCACACTAAGCCTTTTGATTTAGAGTAATTGAGGCAAGGCGGCATATTTTCATCAAAGGATCTGTTACAATAGAAAGCTTTTTTTTTTTGAGATGGAATCTGGCTCTGTCGCCCAGGCTGGAGTGCAGTGACACGACCTTGGCTCACTGCAACCTCTGCCTGCCAGGTTCAAGCAATTCTCCTGCCTTAGCCTCCCCAGCAGCTGGGACTACAGGTGCCCGCCACCACACCCAGCTAATTTTTCTATTTTAGTAGAGACATAGTTTCACCATGTTGGCCAGGCTGGTCTTGAACTCCTGACCTCAGGTGATCCACCTGCCTCAGCCTCCCAAAGTGCTGGGATTACAGGCGTGAGCCACCACGCCTGGCTAATAGGAAGATTTTGATTCTTAAATTTAAGAAAGCGGCCGGGCACGGTGGTTCAAGCCTGTAATCTCAGCACTTTGGGAGGCCGAGACGGGCGGATCACGAGGTCAGGAGATCGAGACCATCCTGGCTAATACGGTGAAACCCTGTCTCTACTTAAAATACAAAAAAATAGCCGGGCGACGAGGCGGGCGCCTGTAGTCCCAGCTACTCGGGAGGCTGAGGCAGGTGAATGGCGTAAACCCGGGAGGCGGAGCTTGCAGTGAGCTGAGATCTGGCCACTGGACTCCAGCCTGGGTGGCAGAGCAAGACTACGTCTCAAAAAAAAAAAAAAAACTAGTTCACCAGTTGGGGCCAGGGAAGGGCGGTCGTATGCAGCCCAGAGGAGTCAGAAATTCACCTGAAGTCCAGAAAAGAGGCATTTTTCTTGCACACCAGAGCTCATGGGCTGACATTCTCACTGGACATCTAAGTCTCCTGCTCTGCGATCCCCAAGGCCATCAGCCTTGCCTGACCTCCAAACGTTTCCCCTTTCTTGTGCCGGCTTAATTTTCCAGGGCTTTCCCCCTTTCTATTCTCCTATCAGGTTCTCAGTCCAATGACTAGGACGCCCCACGTCGCAGCCAGGAGCAGAGGCGCCCAGGGTGGCGGTATAAGCCGTCTTCACGCCTGTGGCCCCACTGATGGCAGAAACAGGTCGCGGGGGCAGCCCCAGCTCCGGACCTCAGGCCAGGCAAGGCTCTAGAAAGGTCCCTGACGCTTCCCTGCCCTCCCCGAAGCCGGCACTCTAGCGCCCCAGAGATCGACACTCAGCATAGGGAACGAACGCGCTACCGGCGGCGGAGGGTAAAGCGCCGCTGCGGGCCCCGTGACAGCCGAGAAGACGACGGCGGCCGAGGAGGCCCAATCCCGAGGCTCGGCCGCGTCAGGGTCCGCGCTGGCGGTGTGCGCGTGTACGTGCGCTCTGCACGTGCATGTGTCTGCGCGCGCCCTAACAGACCTGCTCCGAAGCGTCTCCGCTGACTGCCCGTCGGTGGCACGCGTGGCTGCGGCGCCCACGTGCCACGCAGACGCCCCCTGGCGCGTCCCGCTCTTGCTCTGCAGCCCAACAAGCGCGTTGCGGCCGCGGGACAGCCTTGCAGAGAAACGCGGTCACACACCCACTGGCCTCCCCGTCCGGGTTTTTAACTGCTCAAAGCTCCACGCGCCCTGACGTCTCCACACAGCACTCCAGATGTGTCAGATTTCCAGAAATGTTTTGATCGCTTGCTTTTACTTCTTAAGATCTGTTTTTGAACTCTTCCTCTACAGTGTGTATATCATGACTCTGACATGTTTTAGGGCCGCGAGGGGGGGGTAATGAATCTTTGACATGGGCGCCTTGGTGAATGACCTGAATTCTCACTCCTGAGTAAATTGTCTGACTGGCTTCCCCGTCGCATTTTAGGGTTAAAATGTGCGTTTTGTGTTTGTCTAATATCTATGTTTATACAGACTGCAAGTTTCATAAGGGCACGGGGTGGGAGGGGCTGTGGCTCTTTTGCCTCTTACTGTATTTTCAGAACCTAGCAGAAACTAGGACATAGTGTATGTTCTGTAAATAGATATTTAATGTAAGGGAGGAAGGAACTTTCCAGAAGTGTGACCTTTGGTTTTGGAAAGGCACAAGGTTCTTAGGCGAACACAAGTTTAGAGTCATGGCCTCTACAGTTTTGTTGACAATACATTACTTTAAGTAACAACTTAAAAAAAATGCACTTCAAATGTATATGTATATATATTTATTTATAAGTTATAAAAATGTAATGCATGCTCATATATATTTATGTATTATTACAAAGAGCTCACCAAATAGCAATTTTAAAAGCTAAAATAAAATAATACCTTGGTCAGGGATGGTGGCTCATGCCTGTAACTCCAGCACTTTTGGAGGCCAAGGCGGGCAGATCACTTGAGCCCATTAGTTCGAGACCAGCCTGGGCAGCATAGTGAGACCCCATATGTACAAAAAGTAATTTTAAAAAATTAGCCGGGGGTGGTGGTGCGTGGCTGTCATTCCAGCTGCTTGGGAGGCTGAGGTGTGAGAATGGCTCGAGCCTGGGAAGTGGAGGCTGCAATGAACCGTGTTTGTGCCACTGCACTACAGCTTGAGTGGCAGAGTGAAATCCTGTCTCAATCAGTCAATCAATCAATCAATCAATAAAATGATAACAATACCTGCAAGTTCTAAAATAATTTCCTGCAGCGCACTTTGGAGCCCACCAGGTAGACAGTTTGTAGGGAGAAGGCTGCCCTCTACTGGTGGAGGGCCGCTAAGGACATTTGCTTTGGATCGTCTGCCTTCTGCAGGAATACACACACAGATCTATCCTTTGTGGCCTACACAGTGTGTACACTTAGCATTCAGTCTAGGTTATTTTCACTCATAGAAAATGTAAGGCAAGGCATTGTTTTAAGCCGGAACAGCTTTAAAAGGCTGAGATACTCGTATTGTGCAGTCATTATGGACCAGGAAACGTTGAAACATCTGCGAGTAGAAACGACTCAAAACTGAACGTCCGTCTCTGTAACATCATGGCCAATACTCAATAAAGGGGAAACAATTAGTTAATCTGTTCTTATATGTCAAGTCTTACAAATCCTTTTACTTTGAAGACAACTAAATTATACTGTTGTAGTTTTGATAGCAGAATATGCCCTGCTGATTTTAAACCTTAGAGACTTTTAGAGCAAAAGCGTAGAATAGATTTTATAAAACAACGTGTCTTTTTCACTTGAGAGTTCAGTGTTCGAAAAGCTTTAAAGTGCCTTTATGCAGAGGCTAAACTGAGGAAAACTGATTAAAATATAATTTGAGGAATATATTGCAGATTTTTGTATGAATTTTCCAGCAAAGTAATCTGTACTTTCTGTGACAATATGAGTGAAAAGTATAGCACAGAATGCAGTCAACCATGAAATTGTTTGCTAAGCTGCAAATTGTATAGATAAATAATTCAGTTGCTATTCTGTATTAGTCCAAAACTATTCTTTACTGCATAACTAACATATTCCATTTTATCTTCTCAGTTTTACTTCTGCAAAAGTAATATGTTTCAGAATCTGTTTAAGCTGCTCCTACCTTCAAGTTGCTCACAGTCTACTATGGATATAGGCAGGAAGGCAAATGATCATAAATGAATAAGAGTCCTGATCCCTCATCCTATCCCACAAATAAAACACCTACCAGCAAATATACACAGATGCCCAAAGTGTCTAGGCAGAGTGGGGAAAGGAAGGAAGGAAGAAAAAGTAGAATTGCTTTACGTGGCTCATTGATTTCGAGCTCCTCACACTGGCGCTTCTAAGTTGTGAGCCTTCCTTCACAATTTATTGTATTTCTCTGTAATGTCATGGTCAATACTCTATAAAGGGAAAACAATTAGTGAATCTATTCTCCTGTGTCGAGTTTCACGAGTTTTTCCCATTTGAAGACAAACTGATGACACCATTGTAGTTTAGCTGATTTTTAAGCCTTAAAGACTTTTAGAGCAAAAGCATATAACAGATTTCTATAAAATAGCATGTCTTTTTGACTTGAATAGTTCAGTATTCAAACACATTTTAAAGTGCCTTTCAGCAGAGGCTAAACTGGGGGAGAGGCTGTCCTTGGCTCAACAACAAATGTCAGCAAAGAAAATTATGCAGCAAAATCCATCCACAGTATACAAAGGGTACAAATCTCCCAGAATTCTTACCTCAAAGCCTACATGCTAATTCAATGTTCCCAGCCATTTGGCTACTCAAGGTCACCAAAGAAATTCTTTTTTCAAATCTGTTAATAGGTTTTGTGGGATACTAAGTTGTGTATGGTAATCAGAGATTCTGAAAATAGCAGATTTTGTTGTGTTTGTTTGTTTGTTTTCTTGAGACAGGGTCTCATTCTGTTACCCAAACTGGACTGCAGTGGCATGATCACGGCTCACTGTGGCCTTGACCTCCCAGGCTCAGACAATCCTCCTGCCTTAGCCTCCTGAGTAGCTGGGACTACAGGTGTGTGCCACCATGTCCAGCTAATTTTTTGTAGAGATGTAGTTTTTCCCTGTTGCCCAGGCTGGTCTTGAACTCCTGGGCTGAAGCGATCAGCCCACCTCTGTCTCCCAAAGTGCTGGGATTACAGGAGTGAGCCCCTGTGCGCAGCCACAGATTCCTTATTAATTACAAATGGAAAAAAGTACCATTTACAATGAAGAAATTTGGAAGACACTATTTTAATTAGATGATCAATTATCATCAATAGAAGGACACACTGATATTTTATATTTCATGCCCCTGATGTGATTCACTGAGGAGGCGTCCTGTCCTGTGTAACACTGTTGCCAAAAATGTGTAATCAAAATTTAATTTGAGGAAGCAAAGAGACAAACCTAAATAAGGGACATTCTTTACATCAATGGGTCTGAACTCTTCAAAAATGTCTAGAAATAAGAATAAAAGTAAACATGAGAATGATCATGAAACACCATATTTCAATCCATGCTATTTGCTTTATGTAATAATGTTTTATTGTAAGTGTGATAATTTGTTAATCATTAAAGTATTTTGTGTGTCCTGTCTCCACACCTGCTTAAAGCATTTTTGAAAACTTCTGGAGATACGTGTTTTCAATTAAATTATCAGAAGAGTTTGATAAAAACAAGCCTTAAGAAAGGTCAATGTCATGAAGATTTTTTTAAAATATGGAGGAACTATTTGTTCCAGATTAAAGACAGCTAGCTGTTTGATCCTTGATTAGATCCTGGGTCAAGAAATAAAAAAAACTCAAAGGATGTGATTTAGAATTGAAGAGAAATGACTTCAGCAAGATGGTGGATGAGGAGGCACCAGCTCTTGTCCTGCAAAAACAGCAATTTATCTACCAATGAAAATAGCTCTGAGAGTGCTCCAGAATACAATTAAAAATCCATAGCATCCCAGTGGAACACGGAAACTGAAGATGGTTGCATAGAAAAGCATTGGAGCATTTTATCTGCATCACTCTAACCTCCAGCATCACTCTAACCACTGCTGGATGCCAAGAGGAATCCCCCTTGAACTTGACCTTCTCCCCTCGTTCTGTGGGGAGGGGTCCAAGATACAGAGACATACCTACCAATGGTATAGCTTGGTTTACTGACAGCTCTGTGAAACTGAATGCAGACAGAGTCCACTGGGTTGACCATCTTTTGACTGAGACTGGACATGGACATTTCCACCCAATGGGTTAAACTATGTGCAGTGGTTATGGCTGTGCAGGCCACCACTGACATCACATCTTGCAACATTTTCATGGTTTCATGGGCTGTTGCCAACAGCCTAGGCGTTTGGTCGGGAGAATGGCAATTGAGTGACTAGATTCTTAAAGGCCCAGGCAGACACCTGATTGGCCTGTACCTGCCAATGACATCCCAATCTTGGGGTTCCCAAGGATTCTTTTTCCTTTTTCCCTTTAGAGTACACATCCTGGAGGTGCTCTGCAGTTCAGGCCATGATAGTACCCCAGGCAGAGCCCCCTGACTCTAATCTGGAAGCCATGCTTTCCCTGGTGCTGCTTTTCCTGGGTACACAGGGGTTGGGAATGGAACCAAGGAGTACCTGGATCTAGTCCGGTGCCTTGTCAAGTACAGGATGTAACCCCCCTTCCTAGACTGGAAGGCTGATATAGAAAGGCCTGGGTTAAGAAGCAGGGCAGCGGGAGCTGCAGAGGTAGTAACCTCAGGACTGGACAGACAGACTGGGTTACAATACCTGGACAGCCAGCACCCCAAGTGATAGGTGGGACCATCTCCAACTACAGGAAATGCAGGAAGCAGGCAAGGGATTGGGGAAACTAGCCTCTCCCCTTCTTGTTCCTTCAGAATACCCAGTGGGCCCTGGACTGACAAAACGTTGGTGAATATCGGCACGGCAGTGGGAGCAGGTGGTGACTGGAAGCTTTGCGGGATCTGCCACCTGGATATTTGGAGCATTTCCTCCCAGATGCCAATAGTCCACATGTGGCCTATTGCCAATCTGATGACATCCCAATAGCCATCAATGGTTCTAATCGGGAAAAGACATCCTAAATGTGGGTTGTCTAGAATATGGACATAAAGTCAGAGACAGACTTTAAGCATCAGCAATGGTATGGCAAGGTCCATAGATTCCGCAACTTTATCCTGCTACTTAACTCATGGCTAAACCAGTCACAGGCTGTGTCCAATTGGATTAGAGACTTTTATAGCAACTGCTCTCTGACCAGAGTGACATGTGGTTCCCTGGGTTATCTGTTCCTTTGAGGGGCCTACTGGTCTGCAGAGTACCCATCACCCTCAAATGGGGCATGCTGTTTGGGAATTTGGGGTCCTCAACTGTGTGTGACCCTCTAAACTGGAAAGGCCCCACACTCTTGCCATGTTGCAGGGTTGCTTGAGACACCCTAGTAGGATGACAAACAGACAGCTGGTTCCACTCTGCTGACATGTCCTCATACCTGGCATAGGTGTACATGCTCTGGAAAAAAAAAATAGTACACAACTTGTCTTTGATTGTGGCAGAGATAGCTCACACTACAGCTGGAGCTATTTGGGGCCAACAGGGTCACTGAGCTCACTAGCCAAGACGGCGATGGATAACTGGATAGCCCTTGATTATCCGGGGGCAGAACGGGGTGGCATTTGGGTTATTGCCAATGCTCCTGCTGTACCCAGATAAACACCTCAGGCTTATAGGGACACAAGCGGAAGAGGCCCAGAAGCAGGGTCGCTGGCTGCAGACAGTGGAGCCACCTGAGGATCCTTCTTTGATTCTTTAGCAACTTCTTGCCTGGACTGCTGGGATCCTGGGCTAGACCCTGCTTTAGGCAGGCCTGGATGTCCTGCTTGTAGTAGTAGTCCTCCTGGGCCTAGTGAAGTGTATTCTGGTGAAAGCTCAATGATGTTGCACTGAGATCATGTCAGTCAAGGTGCTACATCTATCTTAAGAGACAAACCTCTGCGTCGGGATCCAAGGACGTCACTGGGTGTGTGAGGTGGACTGACCTTGCCTAGGGGGTACCTGAGTTGGCGGAATGCGTTGCGGGAGGACAGGACCCTGAATGGTCTTGGCAGACCTAACACTTCTCCTTCCCACTTACAGTTCTCATAAGAATAGAATGTGCTGAGAATGCAGAGCTGTGAGATAAGAAGGAACTATTCAGAATAGCCCGGGCTTTGTCCTTGTCCCTCCCAGAACAGGAGGTCCTGCAATGCTTGTACTCAGTGATCCCAAGTGCCCCTGGGATACAGAACCCAGAGCGGAGTGCTTTTGGGGTCTCTCAGCTACGGTGTGAAGTGAGGCACAGGCAGATGAGACTCCATTCCATGCAGCTCTCCTGATCCTTGGGAGACTGGCTTGCCACGGGTTCTAGGCTTCTGTTGATTCTTGCTGTCTATCTGTGGGTAATACATTTTCTTTGCCTGACTTGTTACGTGAGTGTCTGTCTCATCGACTAGACCTAAGAATGCAAATTGTAGAGGTCCGACTGCTATGGCAGCTGGATCTACTCTAAGCCCCGGCAGCATCAAGAGCGCTTCCAGAACTCTGGCAGCTGGGTTTGTGCAAAACCTCCTGCCAGACCAGGAACCTTAGCAGAAACTGGCAAGGTGTTTAGAGTCCACCTCTGGGATTGGTAACTGGTGCACGGTGTTCTCCTCCCGGGAATTAACACCAGTGCACAGCATTTCTGCTTAACAATATACACGGTGAAATATTATTCAGTCTTAATAAAGAAGGTAAGCTTGTCCTTTGCGACAGCATGGATGAACCTGGAGGACATGACACTGAGTGAAATAAGTCAGACAGAAAAACAAACACCGCATGATCTCACTTATATGTGGGATCTAAAACAGTCAAAACTCGTAGAAGCAGAGCGTAGAATGCTGACCGCCAGGTGCTCAGGGGAGAGGAAAATGGGGAGATGTTGGTCAAGGGGTACAAAGTTTTGGTTATGCAAATGAATAAACTGTGGAGATCGAATATATGTCTGAAGACTGTAGTTAACAATACCGTATTATATAGTTGAAATTTGCTGAGGATAGATCTTAAGCTTTCTTCACACACACACACACACACACACACACACAGACTAGGCAGACACCTGGTCTGCCTGGGGGGAAGAAAAGAAAATGGTCTGAATGTTTTCGGGTGCCCTCCCCCCGCTCCCCCGCCCACATTCACATGTTGAAATGCTAATCCTCAAGGTGATGGTATTAGGAGGTGGGGCCTTTCAGAGGTATTTAGGTCATGGGGATAAAGCCCTCATGAATGGGACTAGTGTCCTCATAAAAGAGGCTCCAGAGAGGCCCCTCTCCCCTTTCACCACGTGGGGACACAGTGAGAAGGCACCATCTATGAACAAGAAAGTAAGCCCTTCCGAGACACTGAATCTGCTGGGATCTTGATGGGCTTCTTAGCCTTCAGAACTGTGAGAAACAAATTTCTGTTGCATATTATCTACCCAATTAAGGGATTTTATTTAATTTTATTTTTTGAGATGGAGTCTCTCTCTGTTGCCCAGGCTGGAGTGCAGTGGTGTGATCTTGGCTCACTGCAACCTCTGCCTCCTAGGTTCAAGCGATTCTCTCACCTCAGCCTCCTGAGTAGCTGGGATTGCAGGCACCCACCACCACGCCTGGCTAATTTTTTGTATTTTTAGTAGAGACAGGGTTTCACCATGTAGGCCAGGCTAGTCTCAAACTCCTGACCTCAAGCGATCCATGCGTCTCTACTTCCCAAAGTGCTGAAATAACAGGCGTGAGCCACCGCGCCCAGTCGACAGTAGCGTTTTTAAGCAGAGTGACATCATATTTGTGTTTTAGAAAGAAGTAATGTGGTGGAGTAGGGCACAGCTAGAGCTGGGAGGCTCTTGCAACAATGCAGCTGAGAAATGCAGGCCAGTGGCTTGCCATAGCCTTTTGGCAGAGATGGTAGATAGGAAAATGTTTAGGAGGAAATCGTTTATCAATTGGATGCGGAGGGTAAGAGGGTAAGCTGAAGGGTGGTACTTGGGTTTCTAGCTGGAGCAACAGGATAGGTTGTGAAGCCATTTCTTGAGATACAGAAAACGTAAGGTGGAGGAGGTTTGGGTGAGTTGGGTTTGGGGCATACTGTCAGGACCACTCTCATGGTTATGGTTATCACCTGTGTGTTGAATTACAGATGGGCTCTCCCACTGGGTACTTAAAATTAGAAGAGAAAGGAACCAAGACAGAACTCCGACTGATAGACAGTGACATGTTGGAGAAGGGCAGAGGAAAAGGATGCTGCCAGGAGGTAACAAGAGAGACTATGAAGAATCCACTAGATCTGTTGACAACCAGGATATTGGTGATGTTGGCAAAGTGGTCTCCATGGCGTTGTGGCAGCCAGTTTCTACCAAGTTGAGGAGTGAATGGGAGTCGATGAAGTAGAGTCGCTGGTACAGACACTGCTTCCAGGAGGTTTATCTTTCTCTCACTTTCCTAGGGCTGCCACAAACTGCTGGCTTAAACCATCATAGATGTATTCTCTCACAGGTCTGAAACCAGAAGTTCAAGATTAAGATGTCAGAGGTTCCTTCTCCCTCTGAGACTCTGGACAGAAACCTACCTTGCCTTTTCCTAGCTCTGGTGGTCCCCGTCCATCTTTCCTTCTTGGCTTATAGACCCATCAGCCTAATATCTGTTGCTGTCATCACTTGGCATTCTCCCCCTTGTGTCTCTGTCTTCACCTGGCATTTTCCTCCTTTTTTTCTTTTTTTCTGAGACCGAGTCTCACTCTGTCATCCAGGCTAGAGTGCAATGGCACGTTCAGCTCGCTGCAACCTCTGTTTCCCGGGTTCAAGTGATTCTCCTGCCTCAGCCTCATGTATCAGGAGAGCTGCATGGAATGAACGGAGTCTCATCTGCCGGTACCTCACTTCACACCATAGCTAAGAGACCCCAAAAGCACTCTGCTCTGGGTTTTGCATCCCAGGGGCACTTGGGATCACTGAGTACAAGCATTGCAGGACCTCCTGTTCTGGGAGGGACAAGGACAAATCCTGTAGCTGAGATTACAGACCTGCACCATCACACCTGGCTAATTTTTCTACTTTTAGTAGATTCAGGGGTTTCACCGTGTTGCCCAGGCTGGTCTTAAACTCCTGACCTCAGGTGATCCACCTGCCTCGGCCTCCCAAAGTGCTAGCGTGACAGGCATGAGCTACTGTGCCCAGCCTGCATTTTCCTCTTCTTTTAAGGACACCATTCATATTAGATTAGGGCCAACCCTAAAGATCTTAACTGAATACATTGGCAGAGACCCTATTTTCAAATAAAGTCACATTCGCAGGTACTAAGGGTTAGGATGTCAACATATCTTTTTGAAGGACACAATTCGATCCCCTCAAAAGTCTTTAAAGACGAGACTGGGGGCTGGGTGGAGTGGCTCATGCCTGTAATCCCAGGACTTTGGGAGGTCGAGATGGGAGGATCACTTGAGCTCAGGAGTTCAAGGCTACAGTGAGCTATGACTGTGTCATTGCACTCCAGCCTGGGTGATAGAGCACAACCCTGTCTCGATCTCTCTCTAAAAAAAAAAAAAAAAAAAAAAAAAAGAGAGAGAGAGAGAGAGAAGAGACTGGGAAGAAGAGTATGCTTAAAGCAAAAGGAAAAGTACAGTTAGAGAAGACAGAAGACAAATTCCCTTGCATAACAATGGCCAGCCTTGACTAGGAAGGGTGAATTTCAATTCAGAGAGTTTACCAACCAAACCCTCTGTCCTCCTTCATGCCCCTTCATTAGTTCACATCAGGCCTCACACCTTAGACAACCACCATGGCCTGTTTAGCAGAGTTAACTCCTCAGAGAGCTTTCTACAAGATTTACTTGTAAAGAGTTGATGTGTCCTCTGCCGGTTGCTACCTCACCGTATCCTTGCCAATCTTTGGCATTGTCATCGTCTTTAATTTTTAGTTTTGAGCTTCACTGAATTTGTGCATGTTCTCATATAATTATGACTCGCCCGGCTTTTTTCCTTCTCTAAATTACCGATTCATATCTTTTGTTCATATATTTTGCTCACGTTTCTATTTTTTTTAGTGATTTCTAAGAGTTTTTACATAGTCTGGGTAGAAAACCTTTCTCCGTTTTCTACATTATATACAGTAAAGATATATTCTAGAAGTATGTTGCTTTTAAAATGTATCTTGCTGTTTTAATGCACAGAAGTTTGTTTTAATGAAGTCAGATTAATTAGTATTTTCCTTCATGGTTTGTGTTTTTTCACCATTTTTGAAGAAATCGTTCCTTTATCCTGATGTAAAGATGTCACCAATGTTTTCTTTTGAATTTTTAAAGTTTTGCTTTTCCTATTTAGACCTTTAGCCTATCTGGGATCTATTTTTGTGAGTCGTGGAAGGTGGAGATCTGTATTTTTCCCATAGTGCTAACCAGCTATTCAAGCATCGGTGACAGAATGGTCCGTTCTTTTCCCAATGACCTGCCATGGCATTCATCACTTGCCAGACTGTGAATGGAGATTATATATGCTCACTTCCCTTTGTGTATTTTTCTGTCCCTAGTCACTGTTTAATATTTTAAAATATCAGTTATATGTCTTACTGTAGTAAAAGACATTACATAAAATTTACCATGTTAACCATTTTTAAGTATACTATTTAGTGGCATTAAGTGTCATTCACAAAGTTATGCAAGTATTACTTATCTCCACAATTTCAAAACCCATTTAATCATCCCAGACAGAAACTTTGTACCCATTAAACAGTAACTCTTCTTTAACCCCCTCCCCTAGCCCCGATAACTTCTATTAGTCTACTTTTTCTGTCTCTATGAATTTGACTAGTCTAAGTACTTCATATAAGTGGAATCATATAACATTTCTCCTTTTGTGTCTGGCTTACTTCACCAAGCATAACGTCTTGAAGGTTCACCCATGTTGTAGCATATGTAGGAATTTCATTCCTTTTTAAGACCGAATCATATCTCGTTGTATTTTTGTACCACATTTCATCCATTCATCTGCTGATGGACATTCAGGTTCTAACTCTTGGCTATTGTGGATTATGCTGCTATGAACACTTGTGTGCAAGTACCTGTTTGAATCCCTGCTTTTAATTATTTTAGCTATATACCTAGAAGTGAAATTGATGGATAACATGATAATTCTATATCTAACTTTTTGAGGAATGACCATACTGTTTTACACAGAAGCTGCACTATTTTACATTCCCACCAATGCACAATGCTTTCAATTTCTCCATATCTTAATGAACACTTGCTATTTTCTATTATTTTTGTAATGGCCACCTTAATAGGTGTGAAGTGTTATTTTACTGTGGTTTTGATTTGCACTTCCCTAATAACTACTTACGTTGAGGACATTTTCATGTGTTGATTGACCATTTATTTGTATATATGCTTTTGAGAAATGTCTACTCAAGTCGTTTCCCCATTTTTGAATTGGATTGTTTAGCTGTAGATTTTAATATATTATAGAAATTAAGCTCTTATCCAATACATAATTTGCAAATATTTTCTCCCATTCTGTTGTCTTTTCATTTTCTTGATAGAATCCTTGATGCACCAAAGTTTTTAATTTTGAAGAAGTCCAGTGTATCTATTTTCTCTTTTGTTGCCTGTGCTTTTGGTGTCATAAGCAAGAAATCATTGCCAAACTCCAATGTCGTGAAAAGATATTTTCCTCTATGTCTTCCAGTACTTTGATAGTCTTCGCTCTAATGTTTAGGTCTTTGATTCATTTTGAGTTATTTTTTGTAGATGATGTAAGGTAAGGATCCAATTGTATTCTTTTGCATGTGAATATACAATTTTCCCACACTGCTTACAAGTGTGGCTCCAATATTCCCTTTCTCCAATCTTTGTAAGTGAATTCAGTTGGTTTGTGATTAAGACTCATAAAATTTATTATTATTTTAAAAATCTAATAACTTTACTAAGGAGTGTCTAGGGAGGTACTTAGTGTGTGAGCTAGGATGTTAGCTTAGGTTTAGACCTTTCAACTGGGAACATCTGGTCACCAGCAACTTTCCCTCTGGGAGCAAGAGGTCAGCATACTTCATGAGACAGTTTTGAAGATCACACTAAAATGATTTGGGCTTTATTTATTTTCAGCAGCAGCTGCTTAGTTAACTGTTACCCATCTTTTGTTCCTCACACATGGATAGTTAGTAAAATGCTTGAAGAGAAATAGCCGCATAAAACATAGAAATTACGGCAGGAAAATTCCTTCACCCAAGGATTTGAACATGTACACTGATCTTGGACTACAGGACCATTGACAAGTCAGGGAAAATTCTTCAATAGTAAAGTGCTTTTGAATTCTTCACCTATTAAATCTGGGTTTTGCTTTTGACTAAATTTTGGCTTGATAATAGCTGGTAGCTTGACTCTTCCAAGCATTTTTTGTAAAATCCAGCATTTTAAGGTGTTTCAACAGGAAGTTTGATCCCAATCAGATGACCCACCATTATCTAAAGCCTTATTTTTGTATTTAGTAATTTAAGTAAATCACTTACTCTAATGGACTCTGGTTATAAACATACTCCCTTAGTGTTGAGTGCATACAGGGCAAATCCTTTCCCAGCCTGACCTCTATTTGTCATCAAAACAAACGAAACTCACTTTAATCTTTTGGTAAAAAAAAAAAAAAAAAAAATCCCATTTGTTTTTAGGTTAGGAGATGTCAAAGTATAAATTAAACCGGACAGAATTAAACAGGCAAGGAAGATTTTTAGAAAAAAACTATTATACTAGAGAGTGTGAACTCAGCTTCACTGAAACAAAGGACTGGAGAGTTTTTAAGAGTTAGGTGGGCACAGGGAGATTGTAGCCCATCTGTATTTGCTAATTGGCTTTACCAAAAGGAAAAGTAAACTCTCTCCTGTCTTCATGACCGGAGGTAGTTTTAGAATATGGAGCAAGGCATCCACTAAAGTCAGGCTCCTAGCCTCTCAAAGAAACCGAGATGGGGTGCTGTCTTCTTTGGTGGTTACATTTATAAGAGATGCCCTAGTTCCTTCAGAAAGACATTCCCTGGGTCTTAAAGCTGGCAAAAGGCTCTTAAGATGTATATATATTTCAAAGAAGATAGAGGAAAAATGTACGGTTACAAGTTTTCTCAAGTGAATTTACTGTAGGACACAAAAAACGTAGTTCAGGGGCCTGTAGTCTGGACGAAACCCATTTACGGTTTAGCCAAGCTGACGGGACATTAATGGCTGCCTTGGTCAGAGCGCTCCTCTCTGGTCAGGGAGATAATGTTCTTCAGCCAAGACACTCTCAGGTGGATCTCCCCTTTCCCTCCTCCCCTTACCTCTTTCCCTACTCCTTGCACTTCTCCCTCCCACACACTCCTTCCTTTTTTTGAGCCCAGCCTGGCTCCTTTCTCATCCTAGTCCCCACGGCTCCCTCAGCCTGGATGCCCACCTAGAGTCTGTGGAGCAGGGAGGGAATGGAGTGCGTGAGCTGCCAGGGAACCCTTTCTATGCAGCCAGCCCCCCATCACCTGGCCAGGGTAACAGATCCCTGAGGGAGAGGGCGGGCAGGAGAGGAGCTTGTGGCTGGGAGTACAGTCTGTTCCCAGGGCACCCAACACAGCTGACATCTGTGAACCCGTCTTTCTGGGAGTTTTTTTGGTTTTGGTTTTGGTTTTCAGACAAGGACTCATTCTATCACCCAGTCTGGAGTGCAGTGGCATCATCATGGCTCATTGCAGCCTTGCCTTCCCGGGCTCAAGCAATTCTTCCACCTCAGCCTTCCAAGTAGCTGGGACTCCAGCTGTGCGGCCACCATGCTCGGCTAATTTTTAAATGTTTTGTAGAGATGGGGTCTTGCTTTCTTGCCTAGGCCAGTCTCCAATCAAGCAATCCTCCTGCCTCAGTCTCCTAAAGTGCTAGGATTATAGGCGTGAGCCACCACGCCTGGCCAGTGTCTGCCTTTGTTTGCATTTCTGTGTAGTGCCCTGTGCCTTCTGGCTGCAGGATCTACTCATTTGTCGTTGGGCATTCAGAAAGTGAAGGAGAGGATGAGCTGGCTACAAACTATGCAAGGCTCCGAAGAGCCAAAATGCCACACCATTTACGTCAACAACCCCTGTAAGAACATTTTCTGCAAAAACTTCATCAGATAAGAAAAGCGTATGTAGCTGGGAAGAGAAAAGGAGGAAGAAGATGTGGTCCTACCCCTGCCCCAAAATGACACTTCGTATGGACCAACTCATGTGACTCAGGCTACAGTGGTTTTCTCAAACCTTTGAGGAACTTTAAATTTTCCTGTGCACTATCAAGAATCGGATGTGTTTTTACCTCACGCGGAAGGGCCAATCTGCCTGAGTGGCCTCTGCTGTCATTTATTCCTGTTCATAGCCGTCACCATGCAGTCCACTGAGAGAGAGAACTCTCCTTAGCAACACCTATACATATGAGGAAAAGTGCTTTCTTTCTCTTTTTCAAACTTTTATTTTAGGTCCAGAGGTACATGAGCAGGTTTGTTATATAGGGAAACTCTCGTCATGGGGATTAATTGTACTTATTTCATCACCTAAGTACAAAGTATAGTACATAATTATTTTTTTCTCTTCCTCTCCCTTCTCCCACCCTCCTACCCTTAAGTAGGCCCCAGTGTCTCGTTTTCCTCTTTATGTCTGTGTGTTCTCATCATTTAGCTCCCACTTGTAAGCAAGAACATGTGGTATTTATCTGTTCCCGTGTTAGTTTGCTAAGGATATTCAGTTCCATTCATGTTCCTGCAAAGGACACGATCTTACTCTTTTTTATGGCTGCATAGTATTCCATGGTGTATATGTAGTACATTTTTTTTATCCAGTCCACCAGTGATGGACATTTAGGTTGATTCCATGTCTTTGCTATTATGAATAGTGTTGCAATGAGCATATGTGTGTGTTTCTTTATGGTAGAACAATTTATATTCCTTTGGGTATATCCAGTAATGGGATGGCTGGGTCAAATGGTAGTTCTGTTTTTAGCTCTTTAAGGAATCAACGTACTGTGTTCCATAATGGTTGAACATGAAGAAGCAGAGGTGTTGAGAGGTGAAGGGAAGCAACCCAGGTTCCAGAGTTAGTGATGTGAACCCAGGTCCCTGGACACAGTTAGTGTGTGCTTTTCTTTTGAAATTTATTTAAGGAATTTACCTATATCTTCATTCTTAGATGTAAATACTTATGGGTAGGATACATATAGCTTATATAGATATATATGTAAAGCTAGTTTTAAAATTATCCATCTAATTTATTCTGAAGTATTGACTGATGAAATTACAGGATGCTTGGGACTTACTTCAAAATAATGCAGAGGTCCGGTGGTAAAGTGAGGAGTACGGACGAAATAAAACTGGCCACAAGTTGATAATTGTTGGAGCTTGGGGATAAGTGTGGGATTTCGTTATCCAGTCTCTCCATCTTTGTATATATTTGAAAGTTTCCACAGTAAAACAAATATTCAAAAATTAGTTGATCAATAAATATTTCTTTCTGTTGGAATCAATGTGCTACAGAGATGTTGTAAATATTACAATCAGGTGTCAATCAAACTGTCATGCTATCTTTAACAAGTCTTAAAATAGCTCTTCATTCTAAAAGTATATTAGCTAAATTTTGTCATAACTTCAATGGTTTTTAATCTTATTTTGTTAATATCTCACACTAATGTTTGGTTTTGCCAAAATAGTAGAATTCTAAGACAAATTAAAAATAGCTGGGGCTTGCGGGCTTGGGAGAGAAGCAGATTTACTCAGAGGAAATAGTCTTCTCTTCCACTGAGGAAAAACATGCCTTAATGAATGTTTCATTTTGACAGTAGTTCTGCCCTGGTACAGTGTTCTGTGTTCCTCCATGAGATGATCAGTCAGGTGCAGCAAAAGAGGAGACACAGGAGAGGTGCTGGGAGACAGAGTTTATTGCACTCACGGGTGTTACAGAGATGTCAGCACGTGTCATGCAGGGTCACAGGGGAAGTACCAGGTTTTCCTCAGGAGGCAGAAAACAGAAAGAAAGGGAGAGTTTAGGCTATAGTCTTTACTGTGATTTCCCCAGGAAAAGCAGGGCAGGGCGTGGTGACCAGTTTAGGACTGGCTAGTTTGAATAATACTGGTGGGTTCTAAGCTATAGGGGTGGTCTTTAGTGGCCTGTTACATGGCTCTGGGATGATGAAGGCACCCCCTTCTGGGGTGCACAAGCCAGATAGAGGAGGCGTGACTCTTCATTGGTTAGATGTTGTATCAAAGGCATGCTCTGGCCTAGTCCTTAGCTGTCTCTAAGAATTGGCTAGCCCTAGAAAGGCAGTCTCTCACCAGTCAGAAGAGTTTTTAAGATGTGAAAACATCATAATATACAGAAGATAAAACTATAAATAATACACATAGCATAGATAGGTAATGTTTAGACAGAAGATTTAAATTTCTCAGTATATGAAAGTAATAGAAATCTGGGGGTTGACTTGGGTCAACTGACAACATGACATTGGAGTCCCTGGAAGTTAATTGGAGGCGGTTTTGAGTGGAATAGAAAGCGAAAGAGGAGACACAATGGGATTTTCTACTAGGCAGGGCAAAGGGGGAAGAGTGTGTTGACGTGAACCTGACAAAAACATCTGAAGGCTTTCAGGACACACTTTCATAATTAAGTTCTAAAATTGCAGAGAAAACACAAACTACTCAAACATAAAAGGTGCTAGAACCAATAAGATAATTCAGTAAGTTAGATATAAGGTCAACAGAAAAATAGTTTTACCATATACTAACAACAACCAACAAGTAAACATAATAAAAATACGCTATTTGCAATAGCAACCAAAGCCATGTAGAGCCCTAGGGGAAAAAGCAATACGTATAATATTTTCATAAATAAAACGAAAACACTTTACTGAAGGACACAAAGGGGACCTAAATAAATAGACTTCATATTCTTGAAAGGAAAAAGTCAACGATGTTTAAGGTCAACTTTACCCAAACCATTCATACAGTTCGTAACATTTTATTCAGAATCACAGTAGGAGTTTTTATTATGCGAAATTTAACAGGTTAAAGGCAAAGTATATCTAGAAGATTAAATGAGAACATTTTTTAAAATGTTATAAAAGAATACAGATGGGATTTGCTAATCCGGATATCAGAACACATCATAAAGGTGCAGCAATTCGACTAATATGGTATTGAGACACAAATGGTCAAACAGGTCCATGGGACAAGATGGAGAAAACACAAATAGATTCACTTTTATTATTAGATTTAAAATTAATAAAATGACATTTCAAATCAGAGGGCTGAGGATGACTTTTTTTTTTTCTTTTATGGCCATCTGAATTTTTGTTTCCCCAAAATGCAGATGTTGAAGCCCTAGCCCCCAGTGCCTCACAATGTGGCTGTATTTGGAGATAGGGTCTTCCAAGGGGTAATTAAGTTAAAACGAGTCCATTCAAGTCAGCCTCAATCCATTCTGACTGGTGACCTTATAAGAAGAGGATCTGAGGACATCCAGAGAGACACCAGGAGCTTGCATGCCCCGAGGGAAGGCCACATGAGGACACAGAGAGAAGGCCATTTTAAGTCCGGGAGAGAAGCCTCGGAAGGAAATCAGCTCTGCCTACACCTTGCTCTCAGATGTCCAGCCTCCACAAATGTAGGAAAACAGGTTTCGGTTGTTTAAGCCACCTAGTCTGTAGTATTTTGTTAGGGCAACTCTAGCCAACCAATTCATCATCCAATTGTCTCAGTACAATTTGTAGAATAATATTAGGGTCCTACCTCACACCATGTGCAAAATAGTGTTTACATGAATTGTCGACAAATGTTCAAAAAAAAAGATAGGCTGGATGCAGTGGCATAAGCCTGTAGCCCCAGCTACTTGAGAGACTGAGGTGGGAGAATCATTTGAGCCCAGGAGTTTGAGTCCAGCTGGGGCAACACAGTGACTTTATATCTTAAATAATAATAATAATAAAATAGGTGATAGAATAAAATAGAAAACTTTTAATAATCTTATAAAATTATGATGATGCTATTATAAAAGCTAGTAGCCAAGTCAAAAGTAGTGAGGTTAAGTTAAAAAGTTTGATATTATAGTATGGGAAGGCCCTCAAAATCAACAGTTTCTAGGTTGGGTCTGTGTTTATCGAACTGCACATTTTTGATACTAAGTATATTCTCTCTTTAATTGACATGTTTAATATTATCACTTACTTTTTGTGCACAGCTCAATCTATTTCAAGAAAAAAGAATTTAAGCAATATTTTGTTTCTAGACAGGCATTGTTTCTAAGATTCGTAGTTCAGGCAAAAATTCTTAATTTTCAATGAGTAGAAACGGTCAATAGTTTATATCATAGAAATAATTTCAACAAGATTTTGTTTAAAATTTTAGCCTCTACAAATCTAAAAATATAAGGAATTGAGTTCTTTACGTATTCTTGTATGTCGAAGCATGGTTAGTAAAAACAATGTGTTTCGAGTACTTAACTTTTCTTCAATGCTTTCTTCCTTTCATATACTCCTTATGTTCTTTATTGTATTTGCATTTTCTGGATATCATGAGTGTTGCTTTACATAATTTTGGAGTTTGAGATGGAAAATTTGTTATTTCTGTTTTTAATTTATTCTCTTCAAATTTGAGGAATTCCCTAGGCAGGATATTTTTCAGATTCTTAGCCTAAATGGAATTGATAATTAAAAACAACTCATAATGTTTATTATACTTAATAAATTTTAATACTTAATACATTTTAATGTTAACACTAAAATACTGATACACCATTTAAGCCTATAACTACTACAATTGATGAAATAATCTAATTTCTATCTTCTATGATGTATTGCTGTTTCAAATTTTGTGAACATTTTGGCACAAAGGCAATATAATGTCCCTGAAGTTTATGTAGCCAAAACCTACAATGTTTATACTAAATATTAAACTGTTTTCATATTTACACATTTGGAAGTCCTTAGCAATTTTTTTGTTAAAATTTACAGCTTTCACAATAATTATTGTAGTATATTTATACTTCTATTAGCTCATCACATTTTAGCATATAAAGAATACTAATATCTGAAAGCTGATATTCAAATATTAATATTAAATGTAAATAACAAGCCCTGTTCATATTATTGACTTTGTTACATAAGGTTTATATCATAAATTATGAACATTAGAGATGGTAGAAAAGAAGTTCAAATAGGAATTCAGCTATTGGACCTTCAGAATAATGGGGAAAAAAACTTGAAACAAAAAAAGGCAAACACAAAAATAATTATTGCCTAAAATTCTACTGTATAGAAATAACCACTTGAAGTATTTGTTAAAATTCAATACACACCCCACATACCCACACACACACATTCACCTACAGAGATATAGATATGCAATTTTATGTAATGGGATTCTACTGCAAATATTGTTCTAAAACCTGTTTTTATCACTTAGCAATGTCATGTAAATCAATATAAATCTGCATAGTCATTTTTAGTGACTACATGATAGTCAATTGAATAATTATCATACTTAACCATTTTTTACTAGTAGATATTTATAAATAGACCAACTTTCACAGATACCCTAACACTATGATAAATAACTTTTTACATACATTTAAATTTACTTGATATTTATCTATCTTGTTATGGTAAATTCCTAGAAGTGTGAATGCTGACAACGAGCTTCCAGGGGCTGGATGGTCAATTCAATGCCCCAACGTACACATATATACACATGTGCTGCTCATAGTTGATCATTCCTAAGGGATAGACATCTGACCCAAGGTGAGCCCTTTCAATCCCCTCTCCTTGGAACTTGAAACTTGAACGCAGAGGCAGAGACTTCAAGTCATCGAAACTGTGTCATCATCTTATGGAGGTGTTGCAGAGAGAAAGTACTTTAATGTTTGCCGAGTTACTGTAGCTTCCCTGGCTCCTCTCTCCTACTTTCCTGGAGTCCTGGAGTCTCTATCTATCTATCCATTCATCCATTCATCCCTCATCTATTCGTCCGTTTGTCTTTCTATCTCTCCATCCACCTCTTCATCTGTCTAACCATCCAACGACTTATACTTATATCTATCTATCTATCTATCTATCTATCTATCTATCTATCCATCCATCCATCCATCCATCCATCCATCCATCCATCCATCCATCTATCTATCTATCTATCTATCTATCCATATCTATCTAAAGGAGAATTTATTAAGTATTAACTTACA
>NW_016813480.1:3713898-3718657 GCF_001698545.2 Rhinopithecus bieti
CTATCTATCTATCTATCTATCTATCTATCTATCTATCCATCCATCCATCCATCCATCCATCCATCCATCCATCCATCCATCCATCTATCTATCTATCTATCTATCTATCTATCTATCTATCTAGCCATCCATCCATCTATCTCTTTCTCTCTGTATGCTATCTCTTATTCTGTGGGCAACTGCAACAAATTAACCAGAGTAAAGCTTCTAGACCAAAGGGCACACTCTGTTTATGATTTTAAACAAGTGCCAAATAATTTTCCAGAAAGATTATGCTTGTTTACATGGACACTGTCAGTTTGAGGATTCACATTTCTTCATGTCCTCATTGATGATGGAATTGGTCAATCCTTTTAATCTTTGTCAACCTGCAAAGTGAAAATCTCTTTTGATTTCACTTCTTTGATTATTACTGAGGTTGACTTGTCTTTTTTTGCCCCTTTTAAACATAATTACTTGTTTTGCCTTAGTTCTATTTTATACTGTGCTATATTTTATTAATAATTTTAAAGACTTTTGTATACTAGATATATTAACACCTTTTCACATGTGCTACAAGTATTTTTTTTCCCAGTTGGTTATTCATATTTCTTTCTTTTTTTTTTTTTTTAGACAGAGTCTTGCTCTGTCACCCAGGCTGGAGTGCAGTGGCCGGATCTCAGCTCACTGCAAGCTCCGCCTCCCGGGTTCACGCCATTCTCCTGCCTCAGCCTCCCGGGTAGCTGGGACTACAGGCGCCCGCCACCTCGCCCGGCTAGTTTTTTGTATTTTTTTAGTAGAGACGGGGTTTCACCGTGTTAGCCAGGATGGTCTCGATCTCCTAACCTCGTGATCCACCCGTCTCGGCCTCCCAAAGTGCTGGGATTACAGGCTTGAGCCACCGCGCCCGGCCTCATATTTCTTTCTTAACAGAACTTTTATTTTTTTTACTGTAGTCAAATTACACTCATTGCCATTGTGTTCTCTGGTTTCTCTGCAAAGTTAAAACGGAGTTCTCTAGTCTAAGATTAGATAACAGTTATCCTTATTTTCTTCTAATGTTTCCACAGTTTCATTTTTAAAAATTTTATTAATTTATTAATTTGTTTATAACAGCTTTATTGTGATAAAATTTACATATCATTTAATTCACCCAATTTAAGTGTACGATTTGATGGTTTTTAGTATATTCACAGTTGTACAACCACCACCACAACCAATTTTAGAATATTTTCATTACCCCAAGAAGAAACTCCACACCCATACCCATTAGCAGTTATTCCCCGTTTCCCCAGCACTGCAACTTCCCTCAACCCCCCCAACCCTAGGCAATCTTTTTTGTTTTAACTTTAAATCTTTCCTCCGGATGCAACTTATTTTGGTGTAAGGTATAAGGTAGAGACCCAGTTTAATTTATTTTCTAATTCGTTGACTAGTCATTTCACCCCCAAGTAATTTGTAATGATTTCCCCACGTTATATAAACCCCCATCTGCTACTTCAGTGTCATTCAGTGTAGTTAACGAGGGTCTACTGATTTGTCTTTTCTTACACTGGAACTGTAGTACCTGGCAGTTCTGATTTCTTGTTTTATCTAAGTTCCTAAAAAATCAGAAAATCTAATACTTTCTAAATAGTTTTCATTTTATTTTTGTTTTTATTTCAGTTATTTAGTTCCAGTTTTATTGCACTGTGGTCAGAGAAACATAGATTTAGTTATCTCTGTTATTTGAAAATTTGTTGGTTGATTGTTGTAAATTTCCCATGTTTGAAAGAATGTTTATTCTTCTCTATTAAGGGTACAGGGTTTGATAATACACAATAATATGCACACACCTCTCTCGACTAATACATATATGGTATTTTAACTATAATACCCAAATTTTAAATATCCTTTTATTTGGGCAAAGACTGAAAGAATAATGTCAGTATTCCCCACCATTTTGTGTCTGTCCATTCCTTCTATTTCCTCCATTTTTAAACCTTATATATCCAATGTATTAACTGATGCGTAATGGCTTATCACACTTGTATCTTCATTTGTGGATCGTCCTCTTAATCTTTACAAGGTGATCCTCTTTTTCTCCCTAATATTTTTGAGTTTGAATTCAATGTTGTCCAGTATTAATACTGAAAACTCTTACTACTTCATTTTATTTCTTTCTCTTCCTAATTTTCCTCCTCTACATTTGGATAGCCATTTACCTGGAACTATTCTGAGACATTTTGTAGGAATATTTCTTTTAAGTTGGGTTTTGTGTTTTGATCCATTCTATGTTTTCTGCCACTTATATTTATTATATATAATGTATATTTGGTATATTATATATAATGCATATTTGGTATATATAATGTATATATAGTATGTATAATGTATATTATATATAATGTATATGTAATGTATACATTATTGTTGTATAATGTATAACAGTTCTGTTATTATGTTTTCTCTCTCTTTTAAAAGCAGCTTTCATGCTGTTCTTTTTGTTTTCTGCAATCCAGTGAGCAGAATTATCTGAGTGACCCAGAAAGCTCACTCTGGGTTGTCTAACCAGGACCTGCGGCTTGTTTAAGACTCCTTCTGCCCTGTCCGCCCCTTAAACTGAAAGCGCTGCACCCAAAGCCCACTCTTCAAGGTGCCTACAGCTGGGCAGCTGGCTTTTCCATACAACCCATGGAAACAGATGACACCTGAGCCATGACTCTTGGGACCTGGCTTTCTATCTATTCCCCTACTGACAAGGTTGTTCTCACCCTTTTCCTACCAGAATGGGAGCAACAGTTGGATGGGATCCCTTCAGACCCATTGCCCGTCCAGCAGCGGTGCAGGCTCTGGCTTGCCTTTCAGAGGCAGAATCGGGGACACGGGCCTTCCCTTGATGAGCCTGTTTGCTTTCTATACCTATACCAAACCCAGGTGATGTTGTAGAATTCATCCTGAATCCTGTTCTATATTATTGCCCCATCCTCCACCCCACATCACAGGGATAATTTGGGATGCATGCAGTTTCGATTTTAGTCTTTCTGATTTTTAAACCAGAAACTTGTTACACAAAGCAGAATTATTAGAAAAAAAGAAACATACCATGGGGGTTTTCTCTGTCTGTGACATGATCTAGTCATTTAGCTGCAGATAGATTTAGGATTTTTTTTGTTGTTTATTTTAGAGACAGAGCTTTGCTTCGCCACCCAGGCTGGGGTGCAGTGGCACGATGACAGCTTACTGCCGCCTGCAACTCCTGGGGTCAAACAAGCCTCCTGCCTCAGCCTCCCAGATTTAAAATACCTTTTAATAATAAAATAACTATGAGAGAGAGAGAAGGGAGAAGAATTGATGTCTCTTGTTACTTCTGAAACTATAAGACAGAGGTTGGTTAGGAGTTTTCTTTTCTTTTTTTTTTTTTTTGAGACAGAGTCTGGCTCTTTTGCCCAGGCTGGAGTGAAGTGGTGCGATCTCGGCTCACTGCAACCTCTGCCTCCTGGGTTCAAGTAATTCTCCTGCCTTAGCCTCCCGAGTAGCTGGGATTACAGGTGTGCACCACCACACCTAGCTATTTTTTTTAATTTTTACTGAGATGGAGTTTTGCCATGTTGGCCAGGCTGGTCTCGAGCTCCTGACCTCAGGTGATCCACCTGTTTGGCCTCCCAAAGTGCTAGGATTGCAGGCATGAGCCACCATGCCCGGCCGGGACTCTTCTCATAAGTATTACAAGCTAATAGAAAAATGTGGAATAAATCTTGCTTATTGCCTTAGCGTATATGTACACCTAACTTATCATGTTTATTGATTATTGTTTATATTGCTCTATCAGATAGGCAGGGATCTCTGTGTTTTCTCTGATGTATCTCAAGCACCTAGATAAATACTGGTATGCAGCAGCTACTCAATAAATATTTGCAGAGTGAATAAATGAACGAATGGTCTCAATCATTAGTGAAATAAAAGATGGTATTCTTTGTCATCTTTCCCTTTGGATGTGTTTAGATATTATGACTTGGACCCCTGGTTTTCCATGTTAACTCTATACATACTACTTAGTTCCTGAAATGGGGAAGACTATTCTTTTATTCTGAGATTGCTTTCAGGTAACAGTGAGTACTTTCAAAAAAAGACAAAATATCTCTAGAAAAGGACCAGTGTTTTATAACTGTTTTATTTATAATCCACTTTTGATTTATAACTAACTTTTCCTGTTTTCTGCTAGTTGTTTTAGAGTTCCGAATATCAACAGAAAATTGTGCTTTTCACCTACAGCACAGCCAAGTACAGTGTGTGGTCATTTCTCCCTCAATTTTTGTACCTGCAGTTTACCAACGCTGCCAGTGCTTTCTTCTTGTTCCTTACTATATTGCAGGTAATGTGTTTGAACATGTTATTAGATTAGGATTCTTAAAGAGTTTAAGGAAACACTTGTAAGAATTTCATTTAGCTGAAATTAGAGTTTCAAATTAAATTCAATGTAGAGAATAAATTTAAATACTCTAAGGAGAGAACTCTCAGCCAGGTGCAGTGGCTCACACCTGTAATCCCAGCACTTTGGGAGGCTGAGGCGGGCGGATCACAAGGTCAGGATCGAGACCATCCTGGCTAACACAGTGAAACCCCATCTCTACTAAAAATACGAAAAAACTAGCCGGGCGAGGTGGCGGGCGCCTGAAGTCCCAGCTACCCGGGAGGCTGAGGCAGGAGAACGGCGTGAACCTGGGAGGCGGAGCTTGCAGTGAGCTGAGATCGCGCCACTGGACTCCAGCCTGGGCGACAGAGTGAGACTCCACCTCAA
>NW_016813480.1:3719117-3724270 GCF_001698545.2 Rhinopithecus bieti
AAAAAAAAAAAAAAAAAAAAAAAAAAAAAAGAGAACTATCTTCTTACAATATTTCAGTCATTCAGTGAGACACTGAAATTCCATTTTGGGGCTGAAAAATACACGGATGCACAATAGATGCTCTGGCCTGCAATTCATCTGATCGAGATCTTTAATGACAAATTATTGGAGCAATTTGGTCATTTATGGCACCTCCAAAAAGGATAATTGTACTATATTTTGAAATAAAAAATTTAAAGGAAGTTCAAATAGTAGCTTAAATGGCATCTTTTCAAAACGAGTTAAACTCAAGGCTTGACATAATCTGGTTTATTCCTGTTTGTTCAACCTTATTTCTGGTATGAACCCCGCAATTTAGCCAGATACGTTTCCTCCCATTTACTCAATTTTCTTCCTATATCCAGACTTTGGCACCTAAACCTAGAAGGCATTAATCTGTCTATGTCCTACCCATTCCTTCAAAATATCTTGGCTGGGTGCGATGGCTCATGCCTGTAATCCCAGACTTTGGGAGGCCAAGGTGGGTGGATCACGAGGTCAGGACTTCAAGACCATCCTGGCCAACATGGTGAAACCCCGTCTCTACTAAAAACACAAAAATTAGCTGGGTGTGGTGGTGCATGCCTGTAATCTCAGCTACTCCGGGGGCTGAGGCAGGAAAACCACTTAAACCCGGAACGGAGAGGTTATAGTGAGCCGAGATCGTTCCATTGCACTCCAGCCTGGGTGACAGAGCAAGACTCCATCTTGGAAAAAAATGAAATAAAACATACAATGAAATAAAACATTTTACATCTTTAGTCTTTTTTTTTTTTCTTGAGACAGAGTCTTGCTCTGTTGCCTGGGCTGGAGCGCAGTGGCTCAATCTTGGCTCACTGCAACTTCCGCCTCCTGGGTTCAAGCAATTCTCCTGCCTCAGCCTCCTAAGTAGCTGGGACTACAGGCGCGTGCCACCACACCCGGTGAATTTTTGTATTTTTAGTAGAGACAGGGTTTCACCATGTTGGTCAGGCTGGTCTCAAACTCCTGACCTCATGATCTGCCCGCCTTGGCCTCCCAAAGTGCTGGGATTACAGACATGAGCCACCGCGCCCGACTACATCTTTAATCTTTTAAAAGCTCTAAGCCATCCTCCTCCAAACTTCAACAAATGCTATAGTCCACGCTGATTTCTCACTTCTCTAATGTCTATAACAATGATCTATGTTACATATTATAACTAGTTTTGTTTCTCCCAGGAAGCTTTAAAGTCATTGAGAAACAATGTCTTAGAAGCTGCTAAACTTTGAGATAAGAATTTGATAAACTTGTTGAATTGACCTTAAACAGGAGAATTTGATTCAGTAAACATGTAGAGAGGACACATAGCATGTGTCAAAACCAGTTCATGGAATTAAGCATTTAAGGATGAATGATTAGACATGCTGCCTGCCCCTGGAAAGCTCAGAGTGTAATGTATAAGATTTTATAAGACAGAGTATTTATAAAGTGCTGAAGGAACACAGCCTGCTTCTGGCTTGGGGGTGAGTGGTTTAGAAAAAGCTACTGAAAAGAGGTGACATTGAAGCCAAACATTAAAGAAGGAGGAAAAAGTAATTCCATGGGCCAAGGAAGGCCTCTGGGCACAGCACGCAGCATGAGCAAATGCATGGAAACTGGAAACACTGACTGCCTTTTTGGAGACAACTTGGAACCAAGGGGACAGTGGGAACTGTAGAACTTTCATACTGAATCCTTCTGTATATTTTGAATTGTGAAACATGTTGAATGTGTTACATATTCAAAAATAAATAAGTTACAAATATAAAATATTACATTTTTATCTAGTATACGAAGTGTTCCAGAAACAGTAAAAATTTTGTTTGGGCAGCATAAGATAGAGTGGAAAAGCAGCTCAAGGTGTTAGCTGAGGCCAGGTTATAAAGAGGTTGGTGTGTTACCCGCAGAAGATTGGACTTCATCCTGGAGACAGTGAGAAGGCAGTGGCAGTCGTGAGCAGCTCACTGACATGAACAGCTCTGGTGCCTTGTGTGAGGAAAAGACAGGAAGGGGTCCATGGGTAGAGGGACCTGCTTGAGCTGCACCCCAGAGAAATGGAGAAGAGGGAGACATACAAAAGGTGTTTTAAATGCAGTTCATTGAGAGTGTAAGCGATCCTAAAATTTCCCCCTTTTTTTCTTCTAGTACTCAGATTCCCTTTAACATTGTTATAATAACTATTGGGAGCTTTATTTCCCATATTCTAAACAGTGGGTAGTCCTAGAGCACTATCCGCAACTGATTCGTACCCAAGAAACATTATTCCCTTGGGTCTCCAAAAAATGTCTCCTCTGCCTAAAAAAAAAAAAAAAAAAAAAAGAGAGAGAGAGAGAAAAGGTTCAGTTAAGATGTCACTCCATCTGGGCTGGCCATGGTGGCTCGTGTGTAATCCCAGCACTTTGGGGCACTGAGGCAGGTGGATCACCTGAGGTCAGGAGTTCGAGACAAGCCTGACCAACATAGAAAAACCCTGTCTCTACTAAAAATATAAAAATCAGCTGGGCGTGGTGGCGTGTGCCTGTAATTCCAGCTATTCAGGAAGTTGAGGCAGGAGAACTGCTTGAACCTGGGAGGTGGAGGTTGCAGTGAGCTGAGATTGTACCATTGCACTCCAGCCTGGGCAACAGAGTGAAATTCTGTCTCAAAAAAAACAAAAGAACAAAAAAGAAAAAAAAAGATATCAGACCATCTGGATTTAACTGTTTTGAAAAGTGCTATTTCAGATTAAGATTTTGATTTTGAAATATCCTTTCAAGACATAATAAAAGTATTCTACAAGGAAGGCAACCTGTGACTGAGGTGTTAAGTACTTGCACTGATGACTTTTCTATCATGTAATAGTGTCACACTCAAGGGATAGTTTTAATATGCTAAGAGTTTCCTTCCCCTTTTAATTTAACATGTCTATTGTCTTCATGCCCTGAGTCATGTCACTAGTAGTGTGACTTTGAGTGTAATAATACTGTGACTTTGAGCAAAATATAACAAGAATTGGTCATGAAATTAATAGTGTAACTCTGATTGTTTTGCAGTAAATTCCAGATGTGTCTGTCTCCAACAAGAAAATATAGAACTCTCTTACCTTTGATGATTTTTCTTATGATTTCAGGCATCGAAGAGATTATAAAAGATTATGTAAGTTTACTGTCAAATAATGAAATGTTCTTAAAAGGACAGCCGTGTACATTAAGGTATTATTTGTTCCTCTTTTTTTCAGGCAGTTGATTAAAGTTGGTGTAATTCCTTTAAGTCTATAGTTGGTGTGAAGAGTGAATTAAAGTTTTGAGGTTTTAAATTTTAAGTTATATATACTCTTTGGCTTATATCTCTAAGAGACTAACAGGACTTATTAGCTATCATAAGAACTACGATAGTATCTTTGGGGTTATAATCCAACTGTAGGTGAAAGTCTTAAGCGTCTGAAAGGAATGTGCACACAAATTGTGCTGGATCTTCATTTCACCTTTAGCCTTGTCTCAGGTACAGGGACATATTTAACCTTGTTTTCTGTTTGCTCTGACCCTATCTGCTATGGCTTAGGTCACTCTGGTAGAGTCTCCTTCCTCCACACTCACAATCCTAATGATCATTTTCTAAAATCGCTAGCTATTGTTATGCGCAAGCTTCAATCTATCCTGGAAAGATATGACATCACTAAAATCTATTCAGTGTTGGCCTTTCAACTGGTTTATAATATGAAAGAATCATTAAAACTTGATCAGAAGCTTTAGGTTAAGTTGGGCAAAATCCAGAATTGCTAATTGAGTTTAACAAAATATGGTTAAACACAAGTAACATGTAATATGCTAACACTTCAAGTGTATAATACTTACTGTGTACCAGACACTCTGTACTCTGTGTGTGTGTATATATATGTATAAAAATATGTGTATGCACATTATATATACACTGTGTATGTGTGTTTATGCTCATTTAAATTGAGATAGACAAGTTAATGGCAGATGAGGTTGCATTAGTGAGGAGCAGAGCTAGGATGTCAACCAAGGCATGCTGGCTCCAGAGTCCATGCGCTTCACCACTTTGCTCTACTTCCTCCAATAGGACACATCTCAGTCAAGGGAGTCAGGTAAGGGCAAAATGAAACTAAAATCAATTATAGCCAAAGAGCACTTCACAATTAGGTTGGCTGTCTCTATTCTTTCTTTCTTTCTTTGTTTAGATGGAGTCTCGCTCTGTCTCCCAGGCTGGAGTGCACTGGCGTGATCTCGGCTCACTGCAAGCTCCGCTTCCCGGGTTCGCGCCATTCTCCTGCCTCAGCCTCCTGAGTAGCTGGGACCACAGGCGTCCGCCACCATGCCCAGCTAATTTTTTGTATTTTTAGTAGAGACGGGGTTTCACTGTGTTAGCCAGGATGGTCTCGATCTCCTGACCTCGTGATCTGCCTGCCTCGGCCTCCCAAAGTGTTGGGATTACAGGCGTGAGCACTGGCCGGCTGCGTCTATTCTTTCTTAAACCTACTACATCTTGTATTACAAATTGAATTATTCAGATGGAACTTTTGATATAATGAAATTTTCCCCAATAACAGAAACAACATATGGCAGACAAAATAGTTAACACAAAGAACACAAAAGGTAAGTGTGATGATTAATTTTGCATGTCAACTTAAGTGGGCCACAGGGTACTCAGATATTTGGTCAAACATTATTCTAGGTGTTTCTGTGAGGCTGTTTTTGGATGAGATTAACATTTAAATAGGTAGACCGAATAAAGAAGACTATATATCTACTCCATGATGTGGGTGGGTTTCATCCAATCAATTACAGGCCTGAATAGATAAAAAAAGCTGGCTATTACCCGAGCAAGAGTGAATTCCTCCTGCATGTTGGCCTTCAAACTGGGACAGTGGCTTTTTCTTGCTTTTGAACTGTAATAGGAGCATTGGTTTTCCCTGGATCTGCTGGCCTTTGGACTGGAATTACATCATTAGCTTTCCTGGGTTTCCAGCTTGTCAACTCACCCTACAGATCTTGGGACTTGCCAGCTTCTGTAACCACATGGGCCAATTCCTTATAATGTATATAATATATATTTATTATACATTTTTATATATTTACACATATCTCTCTCTTATATATATATATATATATATA
>NW_016813480.1:3724954-3745580 GCF_001698545.2 Rhinopithecus bieti
TATATATATAAAGATATTTATACTATTGTTTCTATTTCTCTGGAGAACATAGACTAATACATATTTTGGTACCAAGAGTGGTTCTACAGGAACAGAATTTTGAGAATAAGTTATTTTAACTGATTCTGGGATTTCTGGAATGTGTTCCCTAATATGACTAGATTTAAAAATGCTAATGACTTTCTTCCCAGTAGGAAAGGGTGCATTGATAGTTCATGGCTATAGATATTTCTGGCAATAGAAATATGTAATTCTCATAATTAGATCATTGTAATCAATCACTTATAAGAAGCAAGGATCTGGGTACCTGTGTGGCATGGTTTGGATCCATGTCACCACCCAAATCTCATCTCAAATTATAATCCCCATGTGTCAAAGGAGGGACCTGGTAGGAGGTGATTGGATCATGGGGGCACTTTCCCCCATGCTGTTCTCATGATAGTGAGTGAGTTCTCAGGAGAGCTGATGGTTTTAAAATGTGGTACTTCCTTGCTCTCTTGCTCGTTGTCTTTCCCGCCCTCATGTGAAGAAGGTGCTTGCTTCCCCTTGGCCTTATGCTATGGTTGTAAGTTTCCTGAGGCCTCCCCAGCCATGTGGAACTGTGAGTCAATTAAACTTCTTCCTTTATAAATTACCCAGTCTCAGGTAGTTCTGTATAGCAGTGTGAAAATGGACTAATACACTGTATATTACTCTTAAACATTTTTGTCAAACTGATAAGTCTAATGAGGTTGATCTGTTGTCCTAATGTCACTGGACAAAGTGGAGAAAGAAGGGAAATAACTCCGGGATTTGAATTCCCAGCTAAAGTGCCACACAAATGACCTGAGAACTTTCTTGTGTGTCCTAAAGGAGACTCTTGTGTCCTGTAGCCACAGAGCTGAGATTGCTGAAAATAAGACCCAGAATCTTATCCTACAACTGGCTGAAGGATAACACAAATTGAACTCCCGTCTTCACAGGATGTCTACCCTTAAAGTGAGAACATGGATTGGGAAAGAATGGGATCCTAAAAGTTGGGATGAGGATATGCGGGAAGACCCTGATGAAGCTGAGGACGTTGACTCCTAAATTTTGATGGGTCTTCTTTGTCAGTGGAAGCAGCCTGTCTACCCTCCACCCCCACCTCATAGAAGCATCCTGTTCACACCCAGTGGTATAAGTCTCTCTACCTCCATTAGTATCAGCTCCTCCACACACAGTGGTATATGCCTTCCCACCTGAATCTGAAAATATTAACCTAACATTCCTGAAGGAACTTTAATAGCCTCCTCTGAGAGAGTTGCCTTGCAAGACAATGCTCATTCTCCTCATGACTCATCCCCATCACCTCTCTTTGTTTTTAGACTTATAACCAGATTTAAGTCCCATCGGGACCCTAAAGATATAGTGTATACCAATGAGGGAGTGCGCTACACTTCAAAATAAATACTTGAATTTCCTAATATGCACAGGCAGAAAGTTGGGGAACTTTCTGTGGGAATGGGTATTAAGAGTGTAGGGTAATGATGGGAGAAACGCAGAGTTGGATCAGGCTGAATTGATTGATATGGGCCCTGTATTAGTCCATTCTCACATTGCTGTAAAGACATATCTGAGACTGGGTTATGTATGAAGAAAAGAGGTTTAATTAGCTCACAGTCTTGCAGGCTGCAGAAGAAGCATTGCTGGTGAGACCTTAGGAAACTTACAATCATGGTGCATTTCAAACAACCAGATCTCATGAGAGCTCTATCATGAGAACAGCGAGGGGGATGTCTGCCCCCATGATTCAGTCACCTCCCATCAACCCTCTGCTCCAACACTGGGAATTACAATTTTACATGAGATTTGGGTGGGGATACAGAGTCAAACCATATCAGATCCATTAAGTAGACATTGTGCATTTAATTTTGCAGAATCTTGGGAGTTGTAAAGGATTCTAGCTCCTGGGGATGGTTGGCTGAAACACAGATGAAAACGTGGTCCATAGAGAATGAGGTAGAAGCATCAGAGTTGCTTTGGTTTAATACAGAAGGAAGGATTCTAAGGCTTAGGGTGATTTGATGCTAGAGTATATCTGTCATTTAAGATCTATTCAGTGACCCTAGGTATGTCCAGAAAACATACCTTTCACCATGACTGTGAGAAATAAAATTGTGAGTAGAGCTCTGGCATCCTTAAAGAGTTCTGTGATCACTCTTCTCTGTAGGCCAGACCTTACAGTGGGAACTATGATCACTTAATTGGAAACCTAAATGCAACGGGAATAATTTGATCCCATGGTGGCCAGGGCCAAGTGGTAGCACCCAACCACCAAAGGCAAGGTAGGTGTGGTTACCATAATGAACAGCAGTGTCAATGCAACAAACAGAATAGTCTGACTTCCAGAAACCTGTGTTGTTGAGTCCCCTTGAGAAAGGACCCAGTACACTGCCAAAGATTTATACTGTTAATACTTCTCCCAACCTTTCCCAAAGGGATCTATAGCCTTTTAATCAGAATAACTGTGCACTGGGGCAAAGGAAATAATGAGACCTTCCTGGGGACTTTTGGACACTATCTCTGAATGGACAGTGATTCTAGAAGACCCAAAATGTCACTGTGGTCTACCATTTAGAGTAGGGGTTTATAGAGGTCAGGTGATCAATGGAGTTTTTGTCTAGGTCTGTCTCACAGTTGGCCCAGTGGGTCTCCAAACCCATCCTGTGGTTATTTCCTGAGTTCTGGAATACACAAGCAGCTGGAAAAATCCTCACATTGGTTCCCTGACCTGTAGAGTGAGGTCCATTGTGGTGGGAAAAGGCAAGTGGAAGCCACTAGAACTGCTTCTACCTAGGAGAATAGTAAACCAAAAGCAATCCTGCAATCCTGCGGGGATTTCAGAGATTAGTGCCCCATTGTATCAGTTTGTTCCACACTGGTATAAAGACATACCTGAGACTGGATAATCTATTTTAAAAAAGAGTTTTAATTAGCTTATGGTTCTGCAGGTTTCTGCTTCTGGGGAGACCTCCAGAAACTTACAATCATGGTGGGAGGTGAAGGGCTAACAATTGTTCTCTACTTGCTTGTTAACAGAGAGACTTGGTTCAGGTAGCCATACTTTCTTCACGTTAGTCAACTCAAAGTAAGTCCCGTTTTGGTTTAAGCCAATTATG
Organism: Rhinopithecus bieti; assembly: GCF_001698545.2. Classification (NCBI taxonomy): domain Eukaryota; kingdom Metazoa; phylum Chordata; class Mammalia; order Primates; family Cercopithecidae; genus Rhinopithecus; species Rhinopithecus bieti. Next base: position 3,728,095 of record NW_016813480.1, read on the forward strand.
ATGGTTCTCTTTCAGCATCTGTGACTAGTTTAGAAGTGGGCATGTGACTTCATTCTGGCCAATGAGATTAGAGGGGAGTCTGCAGAAAAGTTGTAGGAGAGATTGTTTTCCTATGAAGAAGGAGACCAGGAGCCATGGCCTCTTTCTGCTTCTGGATGTTTCTATACCTGGATGTGATACCTGGAACTGCTGCAGCAATCACGTGAGCACAAGAGGAGCCAGTCTGGGTGGAGGCAAGGCCAATGCTCAGGATAGTGAAACAGAGCGATGGGAAAACCTGGGTCCCTGCAGTGGTATCTTTGAGCGGCTGTCTCAATCAGCAATCGGGCCACCCTTAATAATTAGGTGCCTTACCATTTAAGCCACCTTAAGTCAGGGGCTTCTGCTCAGTGCAGCTGAAGTCATCCCAATTTACCTAACATAAACTACTTTAAAAAGTACCAGATTACCATATTTGAAATGCTAGCATTTATCATTTTCAAACCTTTAAAATTTTTGCCCTCATAAACTTTAAACATTAGAGCATGCAAAAAGCAAAGGTGCAAACAGAAAACCACCTGAACTTTGAGGGAGAAGTACTTTCACCATCAATGTTAGGCAGTTCTTTAAGTCAGTTCATATTTTGAAAGATCACAGGTTGATCTACACTGGCACTATAAAAAACATCTGAACAGTGAGTTTTTACAATTTCTTTCTAGTTTTTCCCCAAGACCTAATTCTAACATGAACACATAAGCCATTGGTAATGTGAACCGGATAATATGCATTTACTGTAGGTCACATCACATGTGACCTAAACACTTCTGGAGAACTCCAGATCACGTGATAAATGTCCTTCAGTGGCAGAGTAGTTGCCTTTCTCAGAGAAAGAGGCAGGAGCTGGTAACACTCTCAAAAGGTGGCTAAGATGCCCTTGAATTGTGTCCAGCGCATCATAAAATTGCAAGACAAAAATAGAGAAGAAAAGATTGGAAGAGAATACAGAACCCTCATGGGCCCACCATGCCATTGTACCCAGCACAAGAATTATCTGCAGCTTAAGGAGAAGGTGTCCCATGCACTAGTGGCCATGATCATTACTGGCAACTCCCCCAGTACATGAGCTGTGTTTACGTATTAACAAAGACAACAGGAAACCCAACCAACATCATCACTTCTCTAGAAGTTCAAAGAAGAATAGCTTGGCCATAGAGAAATATGCCTGGGAAATGCTGTAAAACAATGTATATGAAGTGAACCAAGCAGAAGCCAAGAAATGATAGAATACATTGAAAAGAGAGTCGCCCCCCCATCACAACGTAGTAAAATCCTTGTCTTATCGCAACATGACGCAATGCAGCAGCCTCCAGGGGTCTGAGCACGTTGCAGCAGGAGCTTTCTTTCTACTATTTCAGGTTTTGTCAAGTAAGACTGAGGAGCCTGTGCAACATCCACATGGAGATATAAAGGGAGCAGCTGAGTGCACAGATGGAGAACGCAGAGAAGGGGCTGCAGGCAGAGATCTCAGTCATTGGTCTACGGGAGGCTGCATGAGCTGGCTGAGGAGAACTGAGCGTAAGAAGAGAAGGAAACCAAGGCCTGAATCTCCAGATGTCTTAGAATACTTGCTATTTGTATGATAACACAACCCCAATCTTAACCCCCAAGTCTTCAGTTAATGTCTAAAGCACACCACCACTTTAGTAGTGTTTGGGAAATCTGGAGAAAATGCCTGGGTTCTATTTTGGGGTCAGCACATACAGAATGACTGTAAGTGAAAAGGGAACTTCTGCAGGGTCACCTAGAGCAACTCACTGAAATCTCTAAAAGGGGCTGGGCTCCCAGCAGAATGTGTGGGCAGTGGGAGAATGGGAGGAGGTTGAGTTAATATGTTTTTTTTGCTGTTGCTTGTTTTGTTTTTTTTTGAGACGGAGTTTTGCTCTGTGGCCCAGGGTGGAGTGCAGTGGTGAGATCCTGGCTCACTGCAACCTCTGCCTCCCAGGTTCAAGCGATTCTCCAGCCTCCCAAGTAGCTGGGACTACAGGCACACGTCACCACGCATGGCTAATTTTTTTGTACTTTTAGTAGAGATGGGGTTTCATCACGCTGGCCAGGCTTGTCTTTAACTCCTGAGTTCAAGTGATCTGCCCACCTCAGCCTCCCAAAGTGCTGGGACTAGAAGTGTGAGGTGAGCCACTGTGCCTGGCCAGTTAATGTGAATTTAATGTCAGCACATAGAGTGTCTTCAGCTGACACGTGGCTCACTTGAGCAATTTTCAGTCATATCAGGTGTATGATATGATTAGTCAATACTTTAATCTGCATGTGTATTGTAATAAATGTTTCCTATGCAGCCACTCTGCCACACATTTGCTGGGCCCTGGGGTGACAGCAGGAAACAAAAACCTGCTGCTTGAGCTCATATAGGTTACAGTCAGGTCAGGTAAAAATTATTAGATACACAATTTGTTTTACAGAGTGTTATCAATTCTCAGAAAAATTCCCTGTCCCCAGCCAGGAAGCTCCTTGAGAAAAGATTTCCTAACACAAAAACTAACCCAACTATGGTCCATCCTAGGTAAATCATTTGGGAAAACTTCCTGCTCCAAAACTCCCTGACAAAGTGTCTTCTCTGCTCAGGAAGACTTGTTTTGTAAGGCTCCCTCTTGGGATGGAACTTTCTAAAGGCAAGTGTCTGCAGTCTCTTTCCAGCCTGCCTTTCTCAAGGCTATTTGCTCAGACTTTCTGTTTGCTGTTTGTTTGGTTTTCCTAAGAAAACCAAGGATACTAGATGGAACCCATGGTCCATCATTTTCCTGTCAATGCAGGCCAGCCACTGGTCACGTGCGGCTTTGGATGTTTCCTCCACTCTGCTGACTTGTGTACATGGTCCACTGCTGACCCTCAGCTCAGGCAGAATAAAATGCAATCTCCACTAGGAAATATGCGATTACACACCAACTACAAGATCAGGCTTTTCCTGAATGTGATTTTTTACCCCTCACATCAGTATTTTTTTTAAATTAATTAATCTCAGATGAGACGTCACTATGTTGCCCAGGCTGCTTCGAACCCTGTGCTTAAGAGATGTTCTGCCTCAGCCTCCTGCCTACTGAGTAGCTGGGACTATAGGCATGTGCACTGCACCTGCCCAAGTCAGGATTTGTCAAGTTATCCTAAAGACGACATTTATGGAACATCTAATACTTAGAAAAAAACACAAAAATTTAGATACCCCTGGATAAGTTGCTTCTCAAGCATTTTACTTCCACAGAACCAAGAAAAGCCATCTGCCCCAAAGGCCTCTTGGGGTTTTCATGTCGAGGAATCATCATTTCTATGCGGGTGGGAGCCGGAACCACTCCAGGTCTCAGAAAAGAGAACTCACTATATTGTTCGTTCGTGTGTTTTAATGTCCAGGGCGGTCCTGAAATTTGCATGAGGAGTCAGCCTTGATTTTTGGAAGCCTTGCAGTTGCAGTTCACAGCCACCCATGCTTGTAACTCTGGGCTTTTTAGGATTGAGTGAGGACTTGGGACACTCTTCAGCTGACTCAAAGGGAAACCAGCTTCTGGACGTAGCCAGGGGGAATGTGCTGCCCTCTCCCGATGACACACCGTGTTCCTGGTTCATTCAGTGGGTATAGCCGAAGATTGTTTTACCGGGCATATGTCACATTCTTTTAATTCTTGGGAAAAAGTAAGGCATGACTGTCGTGTTCATCTGCTGCATCTCAAAAGGGCAGAGACACTGTGTTTTAAAAATACTATCCCCGGACCATGAGAGCATGAAGCACGGGAAGCTGTGGACTAAAACCTGCTTCCATTCTTCCCACTGCTCTGGGTTCACTTATGTCAAACCAGCGGTGTTAGTTGATAAAAAGTGTTTCTTCTTCCTTTGAATACAATTGAATTATCTTGATATTTTATTGGTAAGATAAGTTTTGTTAGCTGTTATGCCTTATGACGTTTTTGAGCAGCCACACAAATTGTGCTCTGAAAAGCAGTGCGTTTGTGATTATAATAAATCAGTGTCAGAAAGAATGAACAGGTGGCTTTCTGATGGAAATACTTTTTATTTATTTATTTATTTATTATTTTTTTAGATGGAGTCTCACTCTGCCACCCAGGCCGAAGTGCAGTGGTACAATCTCAGCTCACCGCAACCTCCGCCTCCTGGGTTCAAGAGATTCTCCTGCCTCAACCTCCTGAGTAGCTGGGACTATAGGCGTGCACCACCACACCCGGCTAATTTTTGTATTTTTAGTAGAGATAAGTCTTCACTATGTTGGCCAGGCTGGTCTTGAACTCCTGACTTCAGGTGATCTACCCACTTCAGCCTCTCAAAGTGCCAGGATTACAGGCATAAGCAACTGCGCCCAGCCCAGGAATACATTTTCATTGAGGGGAAGAGGGAGTTGGTGGAGACTAACAGTAAGGTACTCTTGAGGAAATATAGAAGGATGGGTAAATATCAGCATATGAGAAGTTGCTTCACAAAAATATCCAACCTACTGACAAATGAGTTGTAGAGTATTTCGTGATATAATAGTAGTCATTGTTCTGTGTCTGTGAGACCTCCTTGCATCATTTTATCTTGGTTACTTCAAATCCTATAAACAAACATTTACTGAGATCTCCTGTGCAGTGGGCACGGTACTGGGGGCTTGGTCTTAAGGCTTAAGGAGGTGGAGGAGATTGGGCTTCCAAGGAACAGGTGAATAAATAGATTCATTGAGTTGTGGTGGTTCTATTTCCTCTTCCCACCAAAACCACATGCAGGAAACATTTCCTCAAAGTCTGTGGTGTGAATTTTAATTTTGTCCACGTTCTTAGGTTTAAAAGAATTTTAAACATCAAATTTTAGCAGCTTCTGGTAGAACTGGAAGAGCAGATATAGGTAAACCATTTTCTTCACTAGTTTGATCACATTATTTGATTGGTTCTCTAAAATGGGATTTCTTTTCTTAATGGCCTCTTGTTTGTTTACTGAGAGATGCTTATTCTACTGTGTGTCTTCCAGCTAAACTAGATTGGAGCAACACTGAATTCCAGGTCTAGTCAGGTTCTTCTTCCTCCCGTGGTCCAGCGTACACAAGGGCTTCCCACCAAGTGCCCATCTCTGGTTCTCCTCCTGTCCTCACGGTTTTCCTCTTTGGCCATGGTCTCTGCTCAGCACTAGTTTTCACTTTCACACACTCTGCTGCAGTTTATAGGCACACAGCCCTGGTCCCTGTCCACCCGGTAATAATTTCAGAAGATCTCCCACGTTTATTCACGGGTAGCAGTCACCTCATCACATCCTCGAGCTCCTCTTGGCGTCCTTAATTAGCTCCATATTGCAGCCAGAGTAAATTCCATGCACACAGCCATCAGCAAACACCAGGCCTCTGTCTACCACACTTAAATATTTAAATTATTGTCATAATAATAAAAAAGGAGGAGGAAACTTTTGTAAATAAGGATGATGAATTAAAATTCACTGTGATGTAAATTGGCGGGATTTTCTCTGAAATGATTGAAAAATCTTTGGATGCTGCAGGTCAGGCCAGTAGACACTGGGGGGCATGAGAGACATTTCTCCCGTTCTCAGCCCTGTCCCCGAGCTTGTGAAGGCAGAGCAGCATACTTGCTTCCAATGCGATCCTTGCAGCTTTTCCACCCATCTGTATTTGTTTTTTCAATTTTTATGTATTTTTCTATCACAAACTTTGATTTTTTACCCCTGCACTGTGTAAGAATCTATGCATTAGCTGAAAATAAAACATCTGGGCCAAAAGAATAGTAGTTTTCTGTTCCACATAACTTGCTCCCAAAGCAGTGGCCGAGCACCAGATGGCAGCATCCTTCTGCTTCAGAATCTTAAGGTGCATTGAAAAGGTGCTTCAGTAGCATTCACCATTTTAAAAACAAATATAACATTTCTAACCTTTTTAACATTTTTTAAATGCACATAACAACTTAAAACATTATTTCTGTTTTTTCTTTAATAATACTGGAAATTTCAAAAGAAGCCTTTTACTGATTTGTTGGTTCCATTCTGCAAATAGCCACTGATCTTATAACAGTGAATTTTATCCACCAGGAATTCTGGCCTGTTTTGGTTGGGGAAGTGTCAGCTGTGGTTTGGGAGGATGAGAGCTTATGATGTAACTAATTGGAGACAAATGAAAATATTCAGTTTGCTTCTCCTGTAGTCTCTGTCTGCCCTCCATCCAACCTGTTCAGGCCACCTGCAAACTCCCAGTGGAGTTATCTTCTAGAGCTTGACCTTGGCAGATGATGCTAGCCACAGCTGAATGCTCTTCCCAGCTCCATTCCGCAGCCACTCTCCAGGTGTGGCCTGCCAGTCAGGAGGACTTCTTAGTCCTTCGTGTTTTCAGACTGGTCTGTCTTTGCAGAGTCCCCTCCTCCTGCTTGAAACCCCCCTCCCTCTTCTTCACCTAGCTTGGGACTCTCGTCTTCAGGGGAGGTTTCTTCACTGCTCCCCTCCTCTATGCCCAGGTTGAACAAGATTCACCATAGCACTCACTACGTCTTATTTAATTCATTATCTGTCACATTTGTTTCCTTCCTATAGGTTAAGTATCTTTTTACTTTTATATTCTGTATTAGTTTACCACCTAGTAAGTGCTCAATAAATGTTTGCAGAGTAAATAAAATAATGGCTAATTTGATCCAGCAATCCTACTTCTAGGCATATATAACCCCCGAAAAGCGGTAAGTTTATCAAGATATCTGCACTCCCATGTTTATCGCAGTCCTATGCACCACAGCCACAATGTGGAACCAATGTAAGTATCCATCAACGAATGAATAAAGAAAATGTGAGATATATACATAATGGAATACTCATCAGCCATAAAAAGAAGGAAATCATATCATTTGTAGCAATATGAATGGAGCCAGAGGTCACTGTGTGAAGTGAAATAAGCCAGACACAGACGAATATTGCATGTTCTCACTCATATTGGGGAGCTAAAAACATTGATCTCATAGAGCAGAAGTTAGAGTGATGGTTACCAGGGACTGGGAAGGGGTAGGGGGAGAGGAGGGATGAAGCAAAGTTGGTTAATGGGTTCAAACATACAGTTAGAGGAAATAAGGTCTAGTGTTTTTTAGTATAGTAGGATGATTACAGTTATCAATATTGTGTATTTCAAAATAGCTAGAAGAGAAGATTTGGAATGTTCTCAACACAAATAAATGATGAATAGGCCGGGTATGGTGGCTCATGCCTATAATCCCAGCACTTTGGGAGGCTGAAGTGGGCAGATCACGAGGTCAGGAGATCGAGACCAGCCTGGCCAACATGGTGAAACCCCGTCTCTACTAAAAGTACAAAAATTAGCTAGGCATGGTGACAAGTGCCTGTAGTCTCAGCTACTTGGGAGGCTGAAGTAGGATAATCGCTTGAACCCAGGAGGCAGAGGTTGCAGTGAGCCCAGATCACGCCGCTGCACTCCAGCCTGGGTGACTGAGCAAGACTCCATCTCAAAAAACAAACAAACAAGCAAACAAAAATAAAGAAATGATAAATGTTTGAGGTGATGGATACCCCAATTGCCTTGATTTGCTCTACGTATTGTACGTATGCATCAAAATATCATATGTACCCCATAAATATGTATATTAGGTATCAATAAAAAATACAAGTTATGGCAACACTAACGGGATGATTCATGGGTAAACTTTTCTGCAGGCTTAGTGTCCTCAGGCAGTGAATCATTGGCAGGTTTTAACTGGATGTTTGAAACTCATTTTTATGGAGAACAATTAATTTGGAGGGGAAAAAAGTCCAGATCTGAGGAATATTGAATCTGTTGTGTCTGTGGTAAAAGACACTTCTGATTTCCATGCGGTATTGCACAGAGCGTTCCTGAATGTAACCAGACAGTTCACCCAGGCAAGCGGTCAACAAGGAACACACCTTCCCTGGAGTCTGCAGGGGCTGGATTTCATCTTCTTTTTCATCTAATTCCACAGTCCCTTAAATCCCCAAAAGCTGAATTTCTTGATTCTAATTTCAGAAGGAGCTTTGTTACAATTAACTAAATTTTAGGCTATCAGACCAAAAAATTATAATATAGGAAGTAAAAATAATATCACTTTTCCTCACACATTTCTTCCCCTGTATGTGCCATTTCCCAATTCTGAGGAAAAAAATATTTTAAAACTTTTTTTTTCCTGTACATAATACACAGTCCCTCCCCGTCTCACACACTCCTTTTGTCTAGGTTTAAAATAGCAACTCCAGCTGGTGGCAGACGCTCTTTGGGGATTTTAAGCCACGAATCAATTTCGCAGCTGGAGGCAAAGCACTTTGCTTGGACATAGTTTTCACATGACATACAAGGTGCTTCGACCTCCTCAGAGCAGCCACAGGATTCCGCTGAAGGAGAGGGGAGGCTGCTGACCTGCACCAGAAACCAGGGGAAAGTGAGGTGGTGGCAGGAGGTCACAGCCACGGGCAGCCAAGGGCAATCACTAGCTACCTTCTCCCAACCTTTTTCTCCCCTACACTTTCATTTTTAACAAACTGAGACACAGAACAAGGAAATTCCAACTTCTGCAGGAACCTCTGGGAGCAGAGAACAAGGAAGGTCACAGCTGCCTGGTTCCACCTTTCTGGACTGAGAGTAAGACCCACACTTAAAGCACAGGAAGGAGGAAACCCTCCTTTGGAATGACGCTGTTCTCTTACCTGGTGGTGCTCAGGCTTCAGCAGGATCAGAATCATGGAGAGTGTGTTGGAGACTGGGCACGGTGGCTCACATCTGTAATCCCAGCACTTTGAAAGGCAAAGGTGGGCGGATCACTTGAGCTCAGGGGTTCAAGACCAGCCTGGGCAACATGGTGATACCTCGTCTCTACAAAAAATACAAAAATTAGCTGTGCGTGGAGGCATGCCCCATAGCTACTCAGGAGGCTGAGGCAGGAAGATCACTTGAGCCCAGGAGGTAGAGGCTGCAGTAAGATGAGATCATATCACTGCACTCCAGCCTGGGCCACAGAGCAGGAGTCTGTCTCAAAAAAAAAAACAAAGTGTATGTTAGAGCCCAGATTGCTAAGGCTGACTCGAGTTCTGATTCCACGGGCCGGAGCGAGGCCCGAGAATCTGCCTTTAACAAGTTCCCAGGTGATGCTGATGTTGCTGGTCCTCAAATCACTTTGGGAACCACTGATCTTATCTACCCCGTCCATTTGCCTTCTATCACTGGCATCCTTACTCACAGGCTAGTTGACTTCGTTTGTGCCGATCTTACAAACACACTGCTTCATTCCCCAACAACTTCCCCTCAAATGGCAGTTTAGTTGAATCTGAGGAGACCCATGTGGTCACATTGGTGCTCTAATTTTAGAGTAACTACGTCAGGAGTGTAACAGAAAGGACTGTATTGCAAAATAATTTTAAGAGGCTGGGCATGGTGGCTCACGGCTGTAAACCCACTACTTTGGAAGGCCAAGGCGGGAGAATGGCTTGACCCCAGGAGTTCCAGACCAGCCTGGGCAACATAACAAGACCCTATCTCTACAAAAAAGAAAAAAAATCAGCTGTGTGTGGTGGCTCACACCCGTAGTCCCAGCTACTTGGGAGGCTGAGGTGGGAAGATCACCTGAATTTAGGAGTTCAAGTTTACAGTGAGCCATGATTGTGCCACTGCACTCCACTCAGGGTGACAGAGCAAGTCGCTGCCTCAAAAGAAAAAATAAGAGATTTTTCTTTAAACTGCAAAATACATTTCACTGAAACGTGTTTCATCAATTCAATAAACTTTTACTGAGTATCTGTGTGTCAGTATGTGATGGGATTATAATACTTCCTGCTATCAGACCCTTTTCCCAGAAAATCATCAGATTGATACTATGTTTTTGAGATGGAGTCTCACTCTGTTGCCCAGGCTGGAATGCAGTGGCGTGATCTTGGCTCACTGCAACCTCTGCCTCCCAGGTGCAAGTGATTCTCCTGCCTCAGCCTCCCGGGTAGCTGGGATTACAGGTGCGCGCCACCACACCCAGCTGATTTTTGTAGTTTTAGTAGAGACGGGGTTTCACCATGTTGGCCACGTTGGTCTCAAACTTCTCACATCAAATGATCTGCCCACTTTGGCCTCCCGAAGTGCTGGGATTACAGGCTTGAGCCACCACACCTGGCCCCAGTTATTTTTAATAGTGTACACAGGTATCAGTTTTCAAATGGAAGCAGCTTTCTTCATTTTCTACCCAGAATAAATCATCTATCACGCCATACAATGACTTCTCCATTCTTGTTGGAGCTCATTCCTGATGTAGCTAGAGTTGTTTTATTTGTTTTGTTTGTTTAAAGATAGTATCTTGCTCTATCACCCAGGCCGAAGTGCATAGCATGATTACAGCTCACTGCAACCTCGAACTCCTGGGCTCAAGCCTCCTGAGTAGCTGGGACTACAAGCACGCAACACCATGCCCGGCTAATTTTTAAATTTTCTGTAGACAAGGCCTCTCTGTGTTGCCCAGACTGGGCTTGAACTCCTGGGTTCAAGTGATCCTCCCTTCCCGGCCACTTAAAGTGCTGGGATTACAGGTGTGAGCTGCCTCAGAAGGATGTAGCTTAGTGTTAACACAGCTCTGGAGTGAGATAGCTAGAACTTGGGTCTGAGAAACCCTCATGAGCCTCAATTGTACGTGTGCTTTTTAAAAATTATTTTTAAGCTGAAGATAACAATTATTACCTCTTAGAGATGCACCAAATCCATACTTTGGCTGAATTTTAAATGGCTAAGTGGAAAAGTTGCTGCAACAAGGCCAAATATTACCATGATAACATCGATTTCTGGAATAAAAGGATAAACCTGATATTCTTATTAAAATGTAATAATTGACTGGGCAAGGTGGCTCGTGCCTGTAATCCCAGCACTTCAAGAGGCCACCTAAGGTCAAGAGTTTGAGAATAGCCTGGCCAACACGGTAAAACCTCGTCTCTACTAAAAATACAAAAATTAGCTGGGTTTGGTGTCGGGCACCTGTAATCCCAGCTACTTGGGAGGCTGAGGTAGGAGAATCACTTGCACCTGGAAGGCAGAGGTTGCAGTGAGCCGAGACCACGCCATTGCACTCCAGCCTGGGCAACAAGAGTGAAATTCCATCTCAAAAAAATAAAAAACCACAAAAAAGTAATCATTAACTATATCATTATTTTTGTCATAACGCTGTGTAACCAGTAACCATAAAACTTCAGTTGTATTTAACAATAAACATCTGTTCTTCACCATTCTGTCAGTTAGTTGGGTGGTTCTACTGACCTGGGCCAGAACTGTAGAGTCTCAGCCGGGCTGACTCAACTCCCGGGGTTGCAGCCACTTGCCGGGTGGGTGGAGGGCTGCCTGCCACATGTCTCTGCTCCACACTGTCTCTCATCTTCCTGTAGAGAACTGAGCTCGCCCTCATGACATGAGAGGGTTCAAAGGTTGAGAATGGAAGCTTGCAAGGCCTCCTGAGAACTCAGTTCAGAATGGTCACTTCTGCTGCATTCTGTTAGGCGAAGCAAATCACAAAGCTGCCCAGATTCTAAGTGGGAAAATAGACTCCGCCTCTCGGTGGGAGGGGCTCCAAAGTCACATTTCGAGAGTCTGAATATGTGGAGGGGTAGAGAATTAGAGCCATTCTTGCATTCAACTCACCTCATTAACATGATTTTATCATTAACGTTGTATCAGTCAAATGTTGTAAGTTTGACATGATGGGGAAGATACAATAATTTCTCCACCGTAAGATTTCTCCTCTGTCAGCTGCCTACCAAACATATAAATAGAGCCCACTTTCACCTGTGATTGTTAGCGAAGCAAGGTGTTTGAGTAGCTCATTTTAATATAAATATTCTACATTTCTCCCTTTAGTCTTTATTGCATCTGAATCAAAGATGATGTGTAACATACCTTGTTGTAGAATGATTTGGAAGATTTTCCTCCTTGTGATTTTTTCTTTTTTGAGACAGAATCTCACATTTTCAGAGGCTGGAGTGTGGTGGTGCAATCACAGCTCACTGAAGCCGCAAACTTCTAAACTCAGGTGATCCTCCTTCTTCAGCTCCCCAAGTAGCTACATCTACAGGCTCCTACCACCACACCTAGCTACATTTTTTTTTTATATATATACAGACAGGGGTCTTACTATGTTGCCCAGGCTGGTCTCAAACTCCTGGCTTCAAACGATCTTCCTATCTTGGCCTCCCAAAGTGCTGGGATTACAGGCGTGAGCCACCATGCCCGGCTTATTAATCTTTTTTTTTCTGCCATGTATTGTCATCTAAATTTCCGTGTATGTTGGTGGACTCAAAAAAAGATACAGATCCTAAAACATGCTTTCTTTTACATAAGATTAATGACTTTTGCGCTCACTGCAGTCTTGCAATAAGAAGTATGAATTCGACCAGGTGCAGTGGCTCACACCTGTAATCCTAGCACTTTGGGAAGCCCAGGCAGGTGGATCACAAGGTCGGGAGATCAAGACCATCCTGTCTAACATGGTGAAACCCCATCTCCACTAAAAATACAAAAAATTATCCTGGCATGGTGGTGGGCGCCTGTAGTCCCAGCTACTCAGGAGGCTGAGGCAGGAGAATGGTGTAGACCCGGGAGGCAGAGTGTGCAGTGAGCTGAGATCGCACCACTGCACTCCAGCCTGGACAACAGAGCGAGACTCCGTCTCAAAAAAAAGTATGAATTCATACTTGGACTGATGGAATTCCAATCTCTAAACACTTAAAGGAGGTTTTTCACTGTTTATGTGTTTTGTCATAAACATTCAAACTGAATGTTTATCTATATTTACAAGTGAAAACTGTATCGTAATATCAACAACAAATTAAAATGTCACACCACCTTTGTATCACTGATGTTCTTATAATGATTAGATACAATGGTAGCCTATGCAAGTGGATGACCATTGATCAGATGCAAGTTCAGGGGTGACATAAAGCAGGCTTCCAGAATGGAAGCAAAGGCAGACAGCAGGATTTTAGCTGAACGCAAGGCCAAAGCTGAGCTCTGCGTGTCTCTATGATCCCACGTGGTGCTTAGATGATGAAAGGAGGCAATGCATGTAGAGAATATGGGGCGCACAGTAGGTCTTTGATAAACGGCAGGTCTTCTTTTTCACTATTTTTCCCTTTGGTCAGAATTAGCTATAATACTGCACTGTATACTTTTGTATTTTTTTGAGATGGAGTCTCGCTCTGTTGCCCAGGCCGGAGTCCAGTGGCACGATCTCCACTCACAGCAACCTCCGCCTCCCGGGTTCAAGCGACTCTCCTGCCTCAGCCTCCCAAGTAGCTAGGATTACAGGCATAAGCCACCATACCCAGCTAATTTTTGTACTTTTAATAGAGATAGGGTTTCACCATGTCGGCCAGGCTGGCCTCAAATTCCTGAGCTCAAGCGCCTGCCTCCCAAAGTGCTGGGATTACAAGCATGAGCCACCATGCCTGGCCCTGCATTGTATTTTGACCCTCAGTGAAACTTATCAGCAAAGCTTGTAGAGTCAAAGTATAGATGAGGTTAAGGACAGGGACTATCTACGCAAAAAGGATCCTAGTCCCTGGGAGATTTAAACTTGATGTTGTGTAGAAACCTGTCTCCATGTCTCGTTGCTTCAATTATCCAAAACCTTCATGTTTCTTACAGTTGAGACAGTCACTACCATGGCATCATGACAATTATTTCACTTCTTTTAAGAGTAGGTTGCAAATATTGTTAAATCCAGAAGAGGCCAAAGCATATGGAATCTATAGATAGGATCTGTAGAATTGTTTATGATGCTTTTAAAACCCCAAAAAGATAACAGTTAATTTTGGATGTAAACTATATACTCATTCTAGCCCACTCTGGGTCTGGAATAATTAGAACTCTAAATAGATCATTTGTTTCCACAAATAGGCTCCATCTCAGGAGCAAATCGAAAAATGTGACTACACAGACGTATTTCTAGAAATATTTCTAAATTTAATGTTTGTGTTTCAGATTAATTTAAATACCATGGCTGCACATTTAAAAAAGAGTGAATACATTAGTGGCTCATTCTTAATTCACTCATTCAACAAGACACTGTGTGGTCTGTGGATGATACAGAGATGAACAGGACTCAGTTCTTGCCTTCAAGGAGTGTAGATCTCAGAGCTGGTGTCTTGGAGAAAAGTTACCTAAGATGTAAAGTAAAATCGCAATAATCAGACCATGGCTCCCTGTGCCTAACCCCGCCTCCCACCTCTTTCTTCTCTGCCTGTGCCACCTGGCCTTAAAACCTTGGCCTGCATACTCCTGACATGAGCATCACAGATCGGCATTCCAGGTGAGCACAGGACGTCATTTTAGCTTTGTAGTCATCTTCCTTCTGATCCTGTAAATTGCTTTTTTTTCCTGTGGAGGTAGTACATTTTCATGGGTATAACGTTCATACGTTTCTTTTGCTGAAATCAGTCTAATGCTCTGAAGTCTCTACGTCATGTAACTAATTGTAATGAATGGTGTATTCAATTTAAACATCTCAAGACCAACTTTTAGCCAGAAGATGGAGTGCAAGAGCCAAAGCTAGGAAGTCTTAGGCCTGTTACGGTGTTCCTATATTTTTCTCTGAATTTGAAGACCTAAAATTGTATTCAGTTTAGCACTTAGGCCCAAAGTTCAGCCTCATAATATGTGTGAAGTTAGCCAAGCTGCTAGCAGTGGGCTACCCAAATAGTATTTCACTAAGCATAGGATTTAGATTTAATAATTTGTTGAAAACAGGGAAAAATCAATGACCAGTGCAAGAGAATGGTTTGGGTTCTGTCATACCAAACAATGTCAAACTAGTAATGATGGTGCTTTTGTCTATAAGTCTATGTGACAGATAGCCACAAATCAGGAGTAGGGTTAATTCAATTTTATGAGTCACCGCATGGACATAAAATGGATCACCCAGAATCTTAACAATCCGTGGTTCTTTTGTAGTGTTCTTTATTTTGCAGCTTTTCTCTATTTTGAAATTACTTGCAAATAAAAGTTAAAACAAACAAAAAACAGAGTTTCTAATTCATTTTAGTCAATTAGACATAGCATGATTTTATCACTCCGTAAAAACCAGAGCACTTAAACTGGTTTAGTGGGGAAAAACAATCAGTGCTGAAGTCTGGCGGAGATCAATAGCTCATGGTGAAATTAATGAAGGGAGTGTGAAAATTGATACACATCAATGATCAGAATCCCAAGTTTTCTTTATTCTTTTTTTTTTTTTATTATACTTTAAGTTCTAGGGTACATGTGCATAACGTGCAGGTTTGTTACATATGTATATTTATCTTGGAATCTCCAGTGAGTTGGAGACAAAGCAACAATGTCAGAATATTTCCATAGGGAGGCGGTGTTTTCTTACCGTGACACACAAAGCGGCAGAGAGGATCTCTTCTTGGATTTCTCTAGTTGTCTTTTAGAAAGACTGCTGGCTTAGTGAGCTTGCTCCCTACTCAGGACTCAGACCCCACCATGCTAGCTCACACTAGAGTTCAACAACTGGAGGACCGTGCTTCCTGTATTTGGAAGGCTAAATCTATTCCGACACTCGGATTGTAACGTAAGCCAGGCTCCAATCTTCAGCTTCTCTTCTAAGACTACCAAACAGAACCCACCATAATGAATAAAACAGTAGTGAGTGCTGTGCCGTGGGACCGGTTACCCATTTTTTATTACTTGGAGTTGGCTTAATCTTTCTCTTTCTATCAAATGACATATGGAGTATATTTTCCCAAAAATTATGCTGAGTTTGACAGTCTGGTACAGATTTTGGAGATTTATGAATGAGTTCAAAAGGAAGTGGTTTGCTTTTGGTTTGGGGGTTTTGTTTCTTCGTTTATTTGTGTTTTGTTGTTGTTGATGTTGTTGATGTTTCTTAGCACTATTACCCATTCTCTACCACGAGATAGTGAATATTCAAGTGCATCTGAAATAGTTACTACAGACGCTGGAAGTTCAATATCAAGAACAGAGTTTGCCTCTCCTGTGGTTTCAGCACTCAGTATCGTGACCACTGCATTCAATCCACTTGGCAAAGTTTCTCCAAGTGGGGAGAGATACGAATTTTACTGCACTCCATAAATATGACCATTTATAGGCCCCAACATATTTATGTTCCCATTCATTCAGTGCTCACTTAAACTGTCCAATTTGCTTGACCCGGTCTATAAATGTAAATTGCCTACATCTGAAACTGACTCTGGCTTTCCAGAGTGCAGAAGTCGGAACTGTGTTACTCCCACAGATTACCAGGTCTCCAGGCAGCAGGCCTGTGGCAAGTCACTCTCTGCTCTCCCTTTCTTTACACTCTCAAAAGCACTAAAAATGGTTATTGTTCCAAAGCATTGAAATACTATTGGAATCAGTTACCAGATACATTTAATAGCAGTCACAATTTTGTCTTGTTTAAAAATCTTTTTAGGCCGGGCAGGGTGGCTCACGCCTGTAATCTCAGCACTTTGGGAGGCGGAGGCAAGTGGATCACCTGAGGTCAGGAGCTCGAGACCAGCCTGGCCAACACGGTGAAACCCCATCTCTACTAAAAATACAAAAATTAGCCAGGTGTGGTGGCACATGCCTGTAATCCCAGCTACTCAGGAGGCGGAGGCAGAATTGCTTGAATCTGGGAGGCAGAGGTTGCAGTGAGCTGAGACCTCACCACTGCACTCCAGCCTGGGTGACACAGCCAGACTCTGTCTCAAATCATCATCATCATCATCTTTTTATTTGTTTGAGGAAGTCAGGAAGATTGACCTGTGTCAAAAGAACAAACATCAACCATGTTTGCTGTTTTCTTTATGACAAGCCTCAAAATGTTTCACTGTATAGTAAGGTAGAAAGAAATCCTAGTAAGCCTCCAGGATTTTAACCAGTGCTGGCCCTGTCCACTGGCATAGTAATATCCGAAGACTCCCCCTCTCCTTCTAAAGCTAGAGGTGATTTCACAAGTCTTTAAGAAACAGAGGGGTTGGGAGATCTCCTCACCTCTCAAGTCATCTGCATGACCGTTTCTGCATCTATGTTGGTTAGAGAGTGTTCTTTAAATACCACTTTTCTGTAATTCAACTCCACTTCCTCTGGTCTGTCTTCTCTGTACTCAGGTGCCTCCTAAAATATTCCTTCACGTTGTTAAAGATAGTTTCGGAGCAACTTCCCCCTTTGCTTTCTTTGTGCATAATAATAATCATCTTAAACTTTTCTATACTTTCTGTTTTGCATTTTTCTAGTATTTTCTTCTGGGCCTCATGTCTCCAAAATAAATTGTTCCACTTCCAGGAATAAAGTAACTAAAAATATGTACACCTAATAAAACGAAACCATTGTGCACCAAAAAGGAAATTAGTAATAGAAATTAAGAATGCCAGTGCTTTGTGGATTTTTTTTTCTGATAAGATATCGCATCTCATTTGTGTAACATGAGAAAACAGTTCATTGAAAATAAAACTAGAAAAGGCTTTGTGTTAAAATACTTGGATAACATTCT
>NW_016813480.1:3746003-3853284 GCF_001698545.2 Rhinopithecus bieti
TTTTTTTTTAACCTTACTTAACAATGTATTTATTAGATGAGACACTATAATGATGTCAAAAAATTTAGCACAATGCCTGGCACAAACCAGATGCTCAATAAATAGCGGCTATTAGCTGATTGAACTTCATCTGTTCAAATATATTTTCTAATGTAAAAACAATAAAAAACAAAAAAACCGTTCCTTCTAATTCGGTAATGAAGGCTAGCTAGTTGGAGGCTCTCTAGATAACTACTACATTATATAAGAATTAACAGTATGAAGCC
Organism: Rhinopithecus bieti; assembly: GCF_001698545.2. Taxonomy (NCBI): domain Eukaryota; kingdom Metazoa; phylum Chordata; class Mammalia; order Primates; family Cercopithecidae; genus Rhinopithecus; species Rhinopithecus bieti. Next base: position 3,746,270 of record NW_016813480.1, read on the forward strand.
AGAAGTGTACTGAATGCTGTAAAGCTGTGAAATGGTCTGAAATACTTAACAAGTCTTACGGTGTTATTGGGACGATAACATTTTCAGAATATGGAACTTGTTAAACATTTTCCTGCTCATTTGGATACCACACAATGCAGAACATTCTGTTTATTCTTTCATCGGAGACATTTTGAGGAAAGGCAGATGTGGGGTACTATCCAAGGACTCCTTAAACAAACATGAAGTTTAATTCAATTGTTTCCTGAGAGGTTGACTTCTTCCAAAAGCCAAAGAAAATCTCTTACTAATCCAAAAGGTACAAAAATGAGGTTGAAACCATAGAACGAGGGAGGGCTTGGTTTGAAAAAGTGAACGTATTTGGACAGGGATAATTGCGGCCACTGTGAGGCTGTGCTGTGAAGGCCATAATTCTGCTTCTGTTAAAATAAGCAGCACAATGATTCTTTATCTTTTCATGTCTTTACCAGGAGGCTGCTAAGGCAGCTTTGATAAAGGGAGTTCCTGTTTATACCAAATCTAAACACCCAGGATCAATGGGACTTTTTTCCCTATGACCTGATCATATAAAAACAATAATTTTAATAATGAGAAATCTCAAGGAAACTATGATCCAAAAATGCCTTCTGAATTATTTTATTTAAAAATGTGAAATTATATTCAAGCAATCTAGTTTCTCAGCCTGAATGTAAAACAATAAAATTTCGTACAAAACATTTCTCTACCTCCTCTTGCTCCATCCCATTCAGAAATGTGTCTCCACTGTGGGAATCCCTGAAAAGTGTCTCCAGCTGCTTCTCGAACTCATATTCCTGGTCACCAGGAAGTGGGCACAGTTTCCTCATCCCTCCTCTAGCTCTCAGCCATACCTTCTATTCTGAGAGCAGAAGTCCGGGAGATACAGCTAGTGCTGCAGAAGGCACTGGCACTGCCATTGTCCACCGATACTGAACATGAGGCAGCTACAACCAAAGTGAACACCGCCAATGACAGCACATAGCTGCCATGTCCTACTGTCCGTCTGTGGGTAGCTTACATTTTTCTTTCACATGGTAATGGAGAGGAAACAACTCGTTCCTTTTTTGCATCTTCTTTCATTGCAAAACTCTTATTTTAAGCCTCGAATCTGTGGGGGCAGGACCATGGGAGGCTATGTACTAGGAATCACTAGGAATCACCTTCCCCTCTAAAACCACCGTCCAAGGATTTATTCTCAAGCATTGGTTATTTTTATTTATTTATTTTTTAGATGGAATCTAGCTCTATCGCCCAGGCTGGAGCACAGTGGCACAATTTCAGCTTGCTGCAACAGCCACCTCCTTTATTCAGGTGATTCTCATCCCTCAGCCTCCCTAGTAGCTGGGATTACAGGTGTGCACCACCACACCTGGCTAGTTTTTGTATTTTTAGTAGAGACAGGGTTTCACCATATTGGCCAGGCTGGTTCCTGAGCTCAAATGATCCCCTGCCTTGGCCTCCCAAAGTGCTGGGATTACAGGTGTGAACCACTGGGTGCGAGGAAGCATCAGATATTTTTTTTTCCCCTAGTCTTTTCAGATAGCCTATATCCGAGCTGCTGTACAGTACTCAGAATGATTTTCACAGTTAGGTAATTTCACTGGTTTCAAATTCCTTGAAACTAATAAGTCAATATTGAGGATTTTTGTGCCTGGCATATAGTACATGCTTAATAAATATTTATTGAATGGATAAATTGAGCTTACTCTATGTCCAGCATTCAGAGCACTCAGAAATAAGCAAGGGCTGGGTGCAGTGACTCACATCTGTAATCCCAGCACTTTGGGAGGTCAAGATGGGAGGATTGCTTGAGCCTAGGAGTTCAAGAGCAGCCTGGGCAACATAGCAAGACCCTATCACCACAAAAATAAAAAATTAGGCATGGTGGCACACACGTGTAGACCCAACTGAGGCTGAGGCAAGAGGATCTCTTGAGACCAGAAGGTCAAGACTGCACTGAACCGTGATTGCACCACTGCACTCCAGCCTGTGTGACAGTGAGATCTTGTCTCAAAACAAACAAACAAACAACAACAGCAAAAAACAATGAGTAAGGTTTAGTTTCCATTTTCAAGGAGTTGATTGTCTGGAAGAAGAGACAAGGGAATAAAAGAAATCCTAATTCCATAGAGACCAGAATAAAATGTACTGGAGGAAATTGAACTTGGATATGTACAATATTCAAATCTTAGCAGCCAGTTGGCCTCACTCCATTCTTCAACCATTTTATATCAGCACACATTTACTGTCTCTTATTCTAGACTGTGATCTAGTTTTCTCAAACTGTTTCTAGGGCATACATAGCTCCTGTCACTTCAAGTCATCCCTGTATGATCCATAGATAGAGTTAAGGCCCAAGCTGCCTTATATTTGAAGACTACGGTGAAGGAAGACCTCATGCTTGCATCTCATGGCATTCCTGATGTTAGTGGAGAGGAGAAAGGGGAGGGATGGTCTATTGGTCAACTCGGGGTGCCATAAGAAATGCCACAGATGGTGCTTAAACAGCCAACATTTATTTCTCACAGTTCTGGATGCTGGAAGTTTAAGATCAAGTTGCCTGCAAGTTTGGGTTTCTCCTGAGACCTCTCTCCTTTGCTTTTAGACAGCTGCCTTCTCACTGAGTGAGGACACCACCTTTGCTCTGTGCCAACACATGGCTGGTGTCTCTTCTTCTCATAAGGACAACCGTCCTTTTGGATTAGGACCCCACTGATTTAACCTTAATTACCTCCTTAGAGGCACTATTTCCTAGTAAAGTCACGTTAGGGATTAGGGGCTTTAACATATGAATTTTGGGGAGACACAATTCAGTCCGTAACAGAGTTTACAACATTTAGCTTAGGGACTTGGAATCACGCTCAGAGGTATCTGGCTGTGTTTCAGACTTTCTAAATGTTTCTCTTTCTGGGCCATTCACTGGTAAAAGAATAGATCCTCTCAAAATTGGTGCACCTGCTTCAGAACCTTCAAGTGACATCATGGGCAGATAACTACTTTCACAGCTGCAGGGTTTTATTTATTTATTTGTTCTAGATTCTTTTTTATTATGGTAAAATACACACAACATGAAAATACCATTAGTGACATTTAGTATATTCGTAATGTGTGCAACCATCACCACTGTCTGGCTCCAGAACATTTTCACCCCAGAAGGAAACCGTGTACCCATTAAGCAGTCACTTCCCCTTCTTCCTTCCTCCCAGCCCCTGACAGGCACTGATCTACTTTGAAAGAAAAAATTTGTAGAGACGGGGTCTCACTATGTTACCCAGGCCAATATTAAACTGCTGGGCTGAAGCAATCCACCTGTCTCAACCCCTACAAAGTGTTAGGATGACAGGAGTGAGCCACTACACCCAGCTCTGATCTACTTTCTGTCTCTTTGGATTTGCCTCTTCTGGACATTTTATATAAATGGGCTCATGCAGTATGTGCCTTTTGTGTCTGCTTTCTCTCACTTGCCCAGTGTTTTCGAAGTTCTTCTGTGTTGTAGCATGTATTCATGCTTCATTTCTTTTTATGTCCAAATAACATTCCAGTCGTACGAATATAACCCATTTTGTACATCCACTCATTAGTTAGCAGATATTTTAGTAGTTTCTACCCTTTGGCTATTGTAAATAGTGCTGCTATGGACATTTATATAGAAGTTTTTGTCTCTACATATGTTTTCATCTCTTTGGGGTTACCTAGGAGTGGACCTGCAGGGTCATATGGTTATTCTATGCCTGACTTTTTGAGGAACTGTCAAGCTTTTTTGCACAGTGGCTGAACCGTTTTACATTCCCATCAACAACAGCGTTCAAGGGATCTAATTTCCCTACAACCTTACCAACATTATTTCCCATTATCATCATCATTACTGTTATTGCCATCCTAGTGAAAGTAAAGTGATATCTTGTGGTTTTGATTTGCATTTCTCTAATGATTAACGATGTTGGAGGTGTTTTCATGTGCTTATTGGCCTTTTGTAGATCTTATTTGGAGAAATGTCTATTCAAGCCAGTTTTTTTGGTTGGGTTGCCTTTTTGTTCTGGGTTGTAAGAGTTCTCTTACACTCTGGATACGAGATTCTTTTCATATATATGATTTGCTTTCCCTTATGCTATTCTTTTAGATATGAAGGCATTAGTGAAATAAGCCCTCCATGAAACTCCATATCTCCAAAATGAAAATGTATCCACAGTAAACCTCAAAATCAAAAATTAAAGGGGGTTCACTAAAACAATGGAGTAAGGAGGGGGGATGAGAGAGAACTATGTCAATAGTTTATAATGACAAATGAGAAGAAATATAATTGAAAATATGGAAATTACTTTTCTGGAAGTCAGTATGTCAATTACAAGAAAATAAGGAGGGTGAAAATTAAAATTTTAAAGCAAGAACAATTTTTTCACAAATTTATGAACATTTTATTTTAGATGAGGTTAGGTAATCAGAAGACAAAATTAAAATAAATGTAAATTAACACATTTGTTTGGGTTTTAACAAAAACACTTTAATTTAAAAGAACTTTTGGTAAACCAAATGCCAAATTTTCAATACTATTTCTATTTATGAGAGAAGAGGAGAAAAAGATGAATGAACCTAGTGAAGGCCATTCTCCCTAAACAGACTGCTGACGGGTGTGCAGATGGTAAGAACCTTCTGCTCTTGCTGAAACTTGCAGAAAAACACTGTAGATCTTGCAGCTTTTAGAACTGCCAGCCAAATGAAATATGATTACCTCCATCTGATTTGTAGCAACTCTAGTTAGTAAAGTTGTAAGTAATCATTTCTTTAGTTACATGACTTGCTATTTGTACTAGTGAAGATGTGTCAGAAGTTTGCTTTTAAATCAATTGGATTTTATTTATATATATATCTATGTATATACACACACAGGCACATACTGAAAGGCAAAATAACTTGAAAATATACTTTTTCAGTTAGTGTCTATAGAATTCAACTTTTTAAAAAAGGGGGCGGCACGCTTTCATATGTTTTTAAATATATTTTGGCAGACTGCCTGACATTTCATTTTGATTATCGTAAATTATGATTACTGCTACCTTTATGTTGTAATTACTAGTTATAGTTTCTCAGAAGAAATGAGTAAAATAGTTTTGGTTGTCTTTTAAGACCAATGAGGGATTTTTAAAAAATTTCCTATGGAAGGAACAAGACTATTTTAACATCTCCCCGTAGCACCTCCCATGCAGAACCTCACTAAATACTTGGCAAGTTATTTTATAAAATTTCAGTACAGCATTCCAGATATACAAAGAAACGATGATATGAGAGACAAAGTGACATAAACGACCTTTCAGCGTTGAAGATGGTCAATCACTACGTAAAGTAACCGTGAAAGGGCCTCCCCCTAACTGTTAAGGAAGAAAGGAAACACAGTAATAAAAAAAAAAAGAAGATGAATTTGCTTAGAGCACCATACTTCTAAGTTCACCAATTATAGATTAAATTGTAGACTATTTGGGAAAAACTTTGTGTTTTAAAGGTGGCACTATCTGGTCACAAAATCAATTCCAATATGAAATGTTAAACAATTTTTTTCTTCATAAATAAATTCTAACAAGTTGTGGATGTTTTGGTGAATAGGATCAGTGGATCGTGGAAGGAGGTTATGGCATAGGTACTGTCTGAAATTATACAATTCTAAATAGTACAATAAGTACAATTCTCTTGCATTAATTGTTTTTCCAAATGGCAAAAACAAAGTATTCACCCTCTGAACACCACCCAAATCAACTCGTGCTGCCATAGGAAGATGATATCTAACCATCTCATGGTCTGTACAGAACTCCCAGTTAATCAATCCTGGGCTTTCTGTAATGGAGGCTGTGGTGACCAGCAGTGTGGTGGGTGGGCTTAGGAGTCAGGAAAAATTGGGTACAGTCCAGGCAAACTAACACTCTCTATCTTTAGGGATTGAGCAAGTATCCTCACCAGTAAAATGAGGATAGTAATACTGTCTTATTTATAGGGCTGCTGTGAGGATTAAATGAAACCATGCACGTGAAATTCTTAGCATGGTGGCTGGCTCATAGTAGGCTCTCAATAAATGTTGGCTAATGGTATCTTCTAAGAAAACGACTCATTCTGGAAGACTCAGTCTTCCCTTGGCTTCTTCTGGCCTCATTTTAAGTGTTATTCCTTTGATGATTTTTCTGACCTCCTTCCCCACCCTAACCTAGATTATGTGCTTAAATTGATGCTGTTCATTGTGGGTGAGAGCTTTGATCATACTTGCATTCTCTTTGCTTATTCAGTTCTTTGTCTTTTTGTCTGATTTCTGTGTTTTACCCAGGAGACTTTAGGCCCTATTTGAAGAAAATGGCCGTGCTGTCTGGCTTCTTGATGAGTCCCAGTAAACAGCACAGAACACAGTACACTGTAAGTGCATGGCATGTATTTCTTGAATGAATGATTTCTTGATACTGAAAATTTTTTTAGCTTACTAGCTTAAGAAATTTGGTGAATAGTGCATTTAAAATACATAATTCTGTGTAGCTAAAAATGATACACAACCAAAAAAACTGCAAGAAAACAAAGTGCAATGCTTGGAGAGAGGTTTAGTGAAAAGAATAAGGTGTGTGTTGGGGAGCGGGGACATAGGGTACGGTTTTTTCTTGGATTTGACATTGTTGGGACAAGTGGAAGAATAATCAACAATGTCACATTAACCAGAATACACAAGCATCCAACGGTTGCTTGAATCTGAGTGTCTTTGCTGTAAATAAAATTGCCTGTGTTCTGAAGTCATGAACTTGGAAGGGATCTTAGTGATCATCACGTCCTATGCTCCACTTTATAGATGAAGACACTGAGACCAGAAAAACGCAGTGATTCTCTACTAGTAGAGCTAGGTCTAGAATTCAGTTCTGCTGACTCCCAGACGTTGTGGGAAGGGGCGTTCGTTCCTTTAAAAATAATCACTGCTGCTTTAATAACATCAGCACCTGTTGTTCCAGCTTCTGGAAGAGAGAAGCTATTAATTTCTCCTTCATCAAAGCTGAATTTCTGGTCTGTCTGAACCTTGTTTTCTTCCTGACTGCAGCTGTCTAAACCACTAAGGCCACATGTTGGACGGAGGCACTTTCCTGCTGGAATCCGATAAATCACCACACCCAAATATAGAAAGTAAAAGGGACACAGATCATCCAGACCGTGGCCGAATGTGTGACATCTTTGCAGAACTCTCTCCGTTCCACCTTGTGGTGGAGGCCTCCAGCCCACCAGACACAGCCCCAGGCGTGTGAGTGAGCCACAAACATCGGAGCTCTTCCTGCATAGGGCCTGGGACCAACCGTGGCCAGGACATCAGCTGCTGGAAGCTGAGAGAGTTCATCTGAGCGGCGAGTTTATGATCTGTAGAGTGGACAGTAATCGTAATCCCTTGAGAAGTTTGCAGAAACGAACCGAATGTTGAATGCCAAAGATCTTCACAAAGCAAATTGAGTTTCTTCCATTATTATTGTTATTTGTGTTAGCGAGTCCTGGATTGCTTAGGTTGTGTTTCCTCCCGCGCCTATTCCAGCAGGCAGACCCCGCCCACGGCCACACCTTTCTCCTCGCCCGGTTAGGAAAGAGAGGGGCTGCCCTGCGCCGGCGGGGGTTCCTGGGCGACCGGGAGCCGCGCAGCGCGCATGCGCGCTGGGGAGCGGGGCGCTGCCAGCCTCTATAAAAACGCAGCTCAGCGCGCAGCTAGCGGAGTCGCAGCTGGCCTGGCACCGGGCGAAGAGAGGTTGCGCGCGGCTGCAGCGCTCGGCTTCTCCCGTAGCCCGGAGGAACGAAACTTCCGTGGGAGGCTTCCATCGGTGCGCACCTCCCGAGGGCGAAGCAGCGACCCGGAGAGGGAGCGCCGGCCGGAGGCTGCCGGGCTCCTGTGGGACCGCGCTGCAGCCGGGGAGGCGGAGAAGGGGAACCCGGGCGAGCCGCCCGGCTGGATCCGCGCCCAGCAGCAGCCGCGGCCGCCGCCAGCCGGGCAGGCTCCGAGGACTGCGGCTTGGGGCGCGCCGGATCCTCGCCTGCGTCCTGGACGTTCCCGGGATCGGGAGCGCTCCCTCGGCAACGTGCTGGGAGGATTGGCCGTCGGCCCCGCCGAGTGGAGCGTCGGGGCTGCACCCCTGAGGGCTGCCCGGGCGGCCCGGCCGGAGCCATGCGGACCAAGTTCGGGGCAGAGGAGGTTGAGCGCGGCCGGCTGCCTCACTTGCTGCCCAGAGTCTTGCGCGCACTGCCCGCCTTCGCTCCTTCTACCTGCCCGAGGAGGGGATAAAGGAGGGGACACGGGCCCCAATTCGCGCGCGGGACCCTGAGGCTTAAACCCTGCGGCGGAGTCCTGGCTCCAGGTCCTTGGGGGCGCGCCCAGTGGTCATCCGGCTAGAGTGAGCGTCCCTTCGGGGATGCTCAGGGAGGGTCCGGTTGCCGGTGAAGCCTCCAGAGGCTTCGGGACGACAGTCCCGGGGGCCTTCTTACTGCATCCTGAGATTTCCATCAGCGAGTGCAACTCATAAGGCAGCCCCTAAGGGGACCGGGCCACCGGCTGAGGAGGGGGATGGCTTAGGAGCTCCTGGACCTAGGGCCCGGCGTCGTCGCCTCCTGGGTGTCGCGGCAGAGGTTAGTGGCCCGCGCGGAAAGCGCCGCGGGACAGTCAGCGACGAGGCCCGGGGGTCGCCGGGGCCACGACTTCTCGGAGACCGCCCTGCGCTCTCTGGAGACGCGCCGCCCGCGCCAGGGTGGTGCCATGTGGGGCGGTCGCCGCTCATCCGTCGCCTCCCGGAACGCCGCTTCGCTCCTGCAGCTGCTGCTGGCCGCGCTGTTGGCGGCGGGGGCGAGGGCCAGCGGCGAGTACTGCCACGGCTGGCTGGATGCGCAGGGCGTCTGGCGCATCGGCTTCCAGTGTCCCGAGCGCTTCGACGGCGGCGACGCCACCATCTGCTGCGGCAGCTGCGCGTTGCGCTACTGCTGCTCCAGCGCCGAGGCGCGCCTGGACCAGGGCGGCTGCGACAACGACCGCCAGCAGGGCGCGGGCGAGCCTGGCAGGGCGGACAAAGACGGCCCCGACGGCTCGGCAGGTAGGGCGGCCTGCGCCCAGCGCGAAAGGGAGGACGGTTGGCGTTGCCTGGACGTCAGGGACCTGGGAGCTTGGAAGGGGAGATTCAGGAAAGGACCTAGGACCAGGAGGCGGAGTCTGCAGTCTGGCTTATTACTTGGTCGCTGTGGGTTACTAATTCACCCCCACGGGCCTCAGTTTCTCCATCTGTCAGCCAAAGGGTGGCTTAGAGTGAATTTTCCGAAGAAAATCACACTCCTAAGGCAGTGTGGGCCACAGAGAGCCCCCATATTCCTTCCGACCAGGGTCCTCCGGGCCCCTCTGGCGTCTCCTGTCTCCATAGGGCTCCATGTCTTAGGGGTACCCGAGAAGACAGTGAGGGTGCGCCCCCGCCCGTGAGGGCCTGGCAGACGTCCTTCCCTGAAGGCTCCCCGAAAAGAAGGCAGCTCCTCAGAGCTTTCCCCGGGGCTGCTGCCCTGTGCCAGACGCGGCGGATTCCCATCTTCTCCACGCGGCGGCCCCTCTTCCCTGCAGCCACCCGCCTCTGGGGTTTCTGGATTGTTTTCCTTACCACGTCAGACTTAGTAGGTGTAACATCGGAGCAGTGCCCAGCCTTGCTCTTTGTGGCTTTGATTTCTTTTTTTTTTTTTTTTTCAAATTGCCAAAGCCAGACTTGGAAAGTAAACCCGTTGAAGAATTTGGTAGGTTGCGTTGCACTTCACTCTTCAGAAACCTTCCGGAATGCTTCCCTGGGGTGTCTACACCGTCTCTCTCTCTCCTCTCTCTCTCTCTCTTTCTCTCGTTCGGGGGAGGGGAGGTAAAATGGCAAACGTATCCCCGAGGGGGCGGCTCCTCCTTTTTGGGGGCCCGCTGGGTGTACCTGGGAGACGTCGCTAGCACCCGGAGCCTGGGTTCGGGCTGCCTTGAGCTTTGGCACAGCGTGGTTTGTGTTTACAGAGCTGCCTCCCAGGACCCGGTGAGAGACAGCGCTTTTCAGTGCCGTTCCCTTTTGCAGTCAAGCATTTTATTAGCCTGCTACTCCTATTGTTCTGTCTTGAATCTGAAGAGAGGGTAATTCCAGAACCAGCGCAGTCTTAAAACACAGGCTCAGCCTCGCAGACTGTGTGGCCATGGAAGAAAGCCCGGAGAAGCGAACCAGACCCCAAACACCTACAGTGAGATGTCTGCTGAATTGGGCTCATTAATGGTTTCCAAAAAGTTGGGATGGCTTTGGACTAGTCGGGACTGCTCATGACGAGACTTTTGACGCCCTGTGTTGTGCATGGGTGCCTTCTTCATGCTACTTTTAAACGTTTTTTTCCTAAAAATTGTATTTCTTCCACTTCTCTTCTGCAGTGAAGGACAATATGCCTAATTAAGCCTGCCGGGGGCTTATGGTAGCACTGCATTCCTTACCCCTGTGTAGTTATTTACATTTCCAATTAAAAATCCTGGAAAGAGAACAGTTATTTCTCCCCAAAACTCATTATGTGGACTGATGCTGGTTTCAGCCAGTTTCTGCTATGACTGGGGTACATTTTTTTCCTGTCTTTCTCTTATTAATTTATTTTTTGATAACATATTTAGGGCTTGTGTCTCAATTTAGAGAATGAAATATTTATAACACGCCAAGGAAAAAGCCCTGCATCCACTTCTCCAGTGATCCGTAGTTAGCCTGAAGTGATAGTGTAATTAGAACAGGTCTACTGCCAGGCACCAGCTGTGCTGCAGACACTGTAGCAAGTGTTTCTACCTGCTAAACGGGCGCTATATATAGAAACTGCTCTGTTTAGCATTGAAACTCCAGGAAATCTTCCACAGTCAGCCTTTGGTTAAATACCTATAAAGTATTGTTTTACTTACAAAGCATTATTTCTCCATAATTCCACCTGGTGTTATACTTTAAAAACACTGACTCCAGGAATACCAGAACAGTCGAAAGGAGCGTAATTAGAAAGCCTGGCTGCTCTCATGGATGATCAAAGGGTATTCATAGAGCTGACCTCAAAGGCGCGGGATCCTTCCAAAAATGCTGCCCCATCTGACTGTGGGCTGGCATTATGTTTTGCCAAGACCAGTAAGACCCAATCCGTCCCTGTCTTCATGTGTTTCCCAAAAATGTAGTCAGGGGGATGGGACAAGCACACATCAGAAAATGCAGGCTGTCGGTAACATAGGGTAGAATTCCACGAAGGTGGCTCAGAGGCATTCTGCAGGCACCTCCCGTCTGATTCTACCCCATCAACCTGCGTCTAGTTTCTAAAGCCTTGTAGTGCCATCCCTATGGCTCCTAAAAGATTTAAGAAACTAATTTTATTTATTTATTTATTTGAGTTGGACTCTCACTCTGTCGCCCAGGCTGGAGTACAAGGGCACGGTCTCAGCTTACTGCAACCTCTGCCTCCTGGGTCCAAGCGATTCTTCTGCCTCAGCCTCCAGAGTAGCTGGGATTACAGGTGCGCGTCACCACACCCAGCTAATTTTTGTGGTTTTAGTAGAGACGGGGTTTCACCACGTTGGCCAGGCTGGTCTTGGAACTCCTGATCTCAGGTGATCCACCCACCTTGGCCTCCCCAAGTGCTGGGATTAAAGGTGTGAGCCACCGTGCCCCGCCAGAAACTAATTTTAAAATGGAGTTTGCTAGTGGTTTTATCAAAAGGTTTTGTTTTACTTTTATTGTTTTCTATTTTAAAATCAGCTTCCCTGGTGAAGTATCGTGGCCGTTGCTTTATGCTCTGAGGGCTCTCCCTGTGCACTCTTGCCTTCTTGGCTTGCCATGGGTGACTCTTCTTCCTGCAACACTTGTCTTGTTGCTCCTGATGTTTGCTCTTGGGACACTGTTTCAGGATGGCCCAATGCCTGGAATAACTTCCCGCCACCTCCACACAGACCCCGTCACCTGGACGCAATGCTACCCAAGGACCCTGGCTTTTGCTAGGAAAGAGTGAGGAGGGTCTTTTTTCAGCCCCTTCTTGACCCTCTTGTGCCGTACAGATGCCTTTTGGAAATGGTAGTGACTTAGAGTCTGGCCTAAATTTTTGACTTAACTGCTTATGAAAAAAGAACTTGCTAAAGAATGGTAAAAAGAAATTTGCAAGGAACTTAACTTTCTGGGGGAAAAAAGACTTTTAAATAAGTTACAGTCATTATTACTATGAAGATCCTACAACAATATGGTAGGGCAGACTTGTTTGCACAGTTCGATTATGGTAGGAAGTTTAGAACCATAACTGTCTTAACCTATTAAACCCATATTTTTGCTAAATTGGATATCCGGCTCAATCAGTCTTGCAGTTGATGAGTTGAACTAAATATAAACAGTTTGCTTCTAGGGGCTGAACTGCCATGCCTGTAGGGTCTCAGGATCTTTCTAAACACTTGATAAAGAATGGTGCATCTTATGGACTCCTAATATACGAACCAATTAGCCCAGTGTCGGTCCTTCAGCTGTGGGTTATCGGTGTTGCTCATTCATTCATTGCCATTGCCAGTCGGTGATTGGTACTGCATTCCTAGAGTAAATCATAATGTTGTGCTTCTGTCCTTTGCTTCAGTGCCCATCTACGTGCCGTTCCTCATCGTTGGCTCCGTGTTTGTCGCCTTTATCATCTTGGGGTCCCTGGTGGCAGCCTGTTGCTGCAGATGTCTCCGGCCTAAGCAGGATCCCCAACAGAGCCGAGCCCCAGGGGGTAACCGCTTGATGGAGACCATCCCCATGATCCCCAGTGCCAGCACCTCCCGGGGGTCGTCCTCACGCCAGTCCAGCACAGCTGCCAGTTCCAGCTCCAGCGCCAACTCGGGGGCCCGGGCGCCCCCAACAAGGTCACAGACCAACTGTTGCTTGCCGGAAGGGACCATGAACAATGTGTATGTCAACATGCCCACGAATTTCTCTGTGCTGAACTGTCAGCAGGCCACCCAGATTGTGCCACATCAAGGGCAGTATCTGCATCCCCCATACGTGGGGTACACGGTGCAGCATGACTCTGTGCCCATGACTGCTGTGCCACCTTTCATGGACGGCCTGCAGCCTGGCTACAGGCAGATTCAGTCCCCCTTCCCTCACACCAACAGTGAACAGAAGATGTACCCAGCGGTGACTGTATAACCCAGAGTCACTGGCGGGTTCCTTTACTGAAGGGAGAGGAAGGCAGGGGTGGGTTCTCGAGGTGGAAGTCTGCACATGTCGGTGGTATTTATGGCACGATGCCTTTGGATGGCTTCATTTGCCCCCAGACTGTATGCAAACATCTCCACATTAGCATTTCTGGATATGTTTCATCCAGGGTATCGTTGATTTATGATGGGAAACTGGCCTCAGCTGGAGATGCCTGTGATGTTGCTGATGGGTAGGTAACAAATGCTTGAGTTCAAGTGCCCTTGAGAGATGGTTGGCGAAAGAATTTTATAAACTGATAGATTAAGGGTTTTTATTATGTTGTTATTATTATTTCTTTTTTGTTGTTGACTGCACAAGATCAAAATGCCTGTTATCTCCCTTTTACCTGGGCCTTTTTTTTTTTTTAATGAGACAGGATCTTGCTCTGTTGCCCAGACTGGAGTGCAGTGGTGCTATCTTGACTCACTGCAACTTCAGCCTCCTGGATTCAAGCAATTCTCCTGCCTCAGCCTCCCAAGTGGCTGGGATTACAGGTGCCTGCCCCCACGGCTAATTTTTTGTATTTTTTGTAGAGATGGGGTTTCACCATGTTGGCTAGGCTGGTCTCACACTCCTGACCTCAAGCGATCTGCCTGTCTCAGCCTCCCAAAGTGCTGGGATTACAGGTGTGAGCCACTGCCCCCAGCCTGAGCCATTATTTTATTTTTTTATTTTTATTTTTTTAATGCATCCAAGGTTAAGGGGAAGACACAAATAACAGGACTATTCTAAAAGGAAACCTGTTTGAACTCTGTGAGATCAGTCATCAGCCTCAGTATTCCACAGGCACACCTTACTTTCATTGTAAAAAGATATATATATTTTGTCTATTTTTGTGCTTTTGGGGCCTATTTTGTGCTTTTTTACCTTGTGTAGAGATCTTATTACAAAGTGATTTTCTACATTAAAAAGAGACTGAATAAATTGTATAGTTACTGAACTAATGAAGACATTTCAGAACTCTGGGATGATTTTAATCTTGAAGTAGTAGGTGGTGTAGTATTAAAACCATTCACCCCCTTCTTGATTGTATCTTAATTTTCTGGCTTTAAGGTGACACCTGAGAGAGGTAATGCATTCTTTTTTATATTGAAATCATAAGCTATCACCTGCTGCTTCTCTGAGTTACTTTGAATTTTGCCTTGTGGTTACGGTTTGGCATTTCTTTCTGTTTGGTTTTCAGATCCCTGTGTCTATATAGTCCTGAGTGCAAGTAATTACTATACTTATAAATGAAGATCAGTATTTCTGCCTAGATCTGATAAAACATTTTCTTGTTTTAGTTATAAAAATTCAAAGAAATGTGTTACAAAGATACTTAGTATAGCTCCTTAGTCATAACCTGAGACTTGGGATGAAATTTAAACCACAGAGATGATTTACTTTGCAGATCATAAGGCTTTTTATACTCTTGTTATCAAAATGGCTTATTTTTCGGGCAATAGGGACTATTAGGTCAAGAGAAAAGCTTTTCAGAGAAGTATTGCCTTTCTTCTCCCACACAGTTCTTGATTTCGTCTCTCTCTCAGGCCTCAACAGGCACTGTATTCATTGCCAAGGTTCCAAATTATCAAATTCAAGTGAATTTATTTGTGTGTTGTTTACTTATTAAAAAAAGGTGACTTTAAGGATGTGCAAGATTTTGTAATTAAACAAATCGTTGTGTGGCATGGTCTTCTACACACGATATCTATCGATCATCTTTCTATTCTGTCTGTTTCATGACTGAATAATGTAAAACCATTGTTGGCAACTGGTATCATCAAATATACTCCTTTTTTAATAACCAAAGGCAGGGGAAAATCATTTTACTTATTAATAAATATTTTATGATGTGAATTCCTAGGGGAGTTGGGTTTCTTTTTTCATTTTCATTGTACTTGGTCACTCTTCAGATGGTCTAGTCAACCTGTTAATGGAGTAAAATTTCTAAAAATTATGAATATTGCTTTCTAGAACCAACAGCCTGCTTTTCAAAGTAATCAATATCTGGGAAGCTTACATGAATGTTCTGTGAGTCAGTGAGTATTATTTTACAGGTTTCATGGGAAATGTTGACAACACAAAAGAAACAGTTCTTTTGGAGTCATTATATTATGAGGCTAATGGGTGTTGCCTGTATTGTGTTTGATGGCAGATTCCTGCTTATCTCTGGAAGTGAAATTCTTAGAACTTTGGAATTGAAAGGGACTTCAGATATCACCTAGCCTAAAGATTGGCAAGCTTTTTTTTTTTTTTTTTTCAGTAAAAATCAGGGACTGGGTGGGCTCAGTGGCTCACTCCTGTAATGCCAGCACTTTGGGAGGCCAAGGCGAGAGGATTGCTGGAGACCAGGAGTTCCAGACAAGCCTGGGCAACATAGCGAGACCCCATCTCTACAAAAAAAGAAAAAATAAATAAAAATTAGCTGGGAGTGGTGGCGTACTTGGTAGTATCAGTGGTTTGGGAGGTTGAGGCAGGAGGATCACTTGCAAGCTCGGGAGTTTGAGGCTGCAGTGAGCTGTGATTTCACTACTACATTCCAGCCTGGGTGACAGTGAAAACCTGTCTCAAAAAAATAAGAAAAAAAGATCCTGAGAGTAAATACTTTAGGTTTTGCCAGCCATATGGTATCTAGCAGCTATTCAGCTCTGCAGTAGCACACAAAAGCAGCCATAGATATACATAAACAAATGAGCGCATCTATATGCTCATAAAACCTCCTCTTTTTTCTTTTTTGAGACGGTGTCTCATTCTGTCGCCCTGGCTGGAGTGCAGTGGCGCAATCTCAGCTCTCTGCAAGCTCTGCCTGCTGGGTTCACGCCATTCTCCTGCCTCAGCCTCCCGAGTACCTGGGCCCACAGGCACCCGCCACCACACCTGGCTAATTTTTTGTATTTTTAGTAGAGACGGGGTTTCACCATGTTAGCCAAGATGGTCTCGATCTCCTGACCTCGTGATCCGCCCGCCTCGGCCTCCCAAAGTGTTGGGATTACAGGCGCGAGCCACTGTGCCTGGCCAAAACCTTCTTTATATGCCCTGAAATTCAAATTTAACATGATTTTGACATGTCACAAAATAGTCTTCAATTTTTTCCCCAAAACATTTCAAAATGTAATTGTAAGCTCCAGTGCTGTACAAAAGCAGGCAGTGAGCAGGATTTCCCTGGCAGGCTATAGTTTGTCAGTCCCTCATCTAATCCTCCCTTCCCCTATGCAGGAGTCACCTCTGTGACATTTTTGGCACTCTTTTTTTTTTTTTTTTTTTTTTTTTTGAGACGGAGTCTCGCTCTGTCGCCCGGTCTGGAGTGCAGTGGCCGGATCTCAGCTCACTGCAAGCTCCGCCTTCCGGGTTCACGCCATTCTCCTGCCTCAGCCTCCCGAGTAGCTGGGTCTACAGATGCCCGCCACCTCGCCCGGCTAGTTTTTTGTATTTTTTTAGTAGAGACGGGGTTTCACCGTGTTAGCCAGGATGGTCTCGATCTCCTGACCTCGTGATCCGCCCGTCTCGGCCTCCCAAAGTGCTGAGATTACAGGCTTGAGCCACCGCGCCCGGCCCTGGCACCCTTTTTTAAACAGAGGGATGGAAAATGCTTGCTTTTCTTAGCATGAGATTGTATAGTTCTTCTTTTTCTATGTGGTAATTAAATACACCTCAAGGAATGAATTTTTCATTTAGTGAATGCTACTTCGTTTTCCAAAAGTTAACATTATTAGAAGCAACCTCAGATCTTTTCGGTTTTGGTAAGAACTGGAAAAATTTAGCTGACAAAGCAAAAATGTTCCACTACCTGGTTTAAGGACACCTTCCTTGTCATGAAAGATAAATCAGAACCTATAAAGGGTAACTTACACCCTGCAGAAATATTCTAAGTTCTGTCATTTACAGATAGAAAAATAGTTTGCTGCTGTACATTTTCTGATGTATCTAAACCTCTAGTGTCGGTTTATGATAGTTCTGGGGGGATTCTATATCCCTGCTTATAGGACAGAGAATCAGACTCTGACTGCAAGGAAGAAGAAATTAGCATGTTGTGTCTATGAAGAGCGTGAAAACTACACATCTGTCATTTCTGCTGCCACTGGAGAAGTTAAGATTTAGCAATAAGATCAACATCCAAAGTGGCAAAAATACCATTAAGACAAGTGTGTTTTGGTTTCGCGTATTTCCTCTGCAACACGCACTTTCACGTAGCCTTCCATTTCTGATTACGTTCTCATAAGCTTGACTAATGAAATACTTCATCTATTAAATTTACCTTGAGCTCGTTCTTTTAAGATTGCACAGTTTTATTTCACAAACTCTGTAACCCATATTTTCTCCTTGTTTTGTTACAAATGCTGATTTTTTTTTTTTTGAGACAGGGTCTCACTGTGTCACCCGGGCTGGAGTGCAGTGGTACCATCATGGCTCACCACAGTCTTGAACTCCTGGGCTCTAGGGATCCTCCCGCCTTGGTCTCCCAAAGTGACAAATGAGGATTTAAGTTCCTTTCAGAAGCCTTGCCTGAAGAAACCATGAAGGTTAGAACAAAGTTGATGATGAAAGTCAGGGCAAATGTTCAGAAATGGACTGAATCCCAGAGAGAAAGTTTGGTGCTAAAAGTTGAGATCGTAGAGAGCTTAGAATAACACATTCTCTTCTGTTTGGCCCTTACCTTGTAGTGGCACTTAAGACTAGTCCTTTTTTCTCTCAGGGACTTTGTCTCTGTTTCCTGCAAACTCACTGTGGTCTTTTGCTAAGAGTGTAAGTTCCCTACCATACATATTCTCAATGATTTTTTCAAGTGGGTCAGCAGTTGAAATTAATAAACAGCAAGCTTGCTTTTAGTTGCTTGAGCTTCCTAAATGCTTAAAGGGAGTAAGTTTGTTTCTCTTTAGTGGATTTCAGAATGGAGACTTCTCATTCACTTAGCCTGGCCTACCTCCAGTCAATCAGAATGGTCGCATGAAAATATGCAGTGTGCACTTCACCCATGTCTGGGGCTGACTTCCTCTCATAGAAGTTGGGGGGGAGTTCATGGGAATCTGGAGAGAGAGGTGATGCTGGGCAGACAGAGAGACCAGACTGACCCTGTCAGTTGTCAGGATAGAAAATAAGCATCCCAAGCACTTGCCAGCCCTACTGGACTGAGTTACTGCTAAGTAAATAATGCATCAGCAGTAATGGTTCAATGAACTTTCTAGGATTTTAAAAAATGTGGTCACTTCCCATTTTGCTTATTTCTCTTACTTGTTAAGAGAACAACCAAACCCTCTGAGGAAGCTGCATGATCTTACAATGGCACTGCTCTCAAGCAGAGCAATCTCAAGGCACGGAATGGGGGGTACCGAGGCTTACTCACCAGGAAGTATGTCGACTCCCTGTGACCTGCCAGAGAAGGGACGGGGATGACATGGGTCTCGGTCTGGGCCTGGCCATTAAGGAAGCCACACTTGTGGTCAAGTTTTGTGCACATTTTATGTTTAAAAGGGGGCAGCTGAAATATTGCAATAAGGAATGAAGCATGCATACAAAAGAAAACACCCTTCCTCATCACTCAACGTTAATCTTCCTTTTATTCTACTTGCTTAGATGGTAGAGCTTTGAGGACATGTTCTCTCTCTCTCTCTCTCTCTCTCTCTCTTTCTGTCTCAGATCTGGAGATTAGCTATTTTCTTTCAGCCTATTCTTTCAAAAACACCTATATCAAATATTTCTTTGCCTTCCGAAATGTTTTCTTAATTGAAAGCACTAATGCTATTGTGATTCAAGTGCCTATCAGAGATTAAGGGAGAGATGACAAAGAATTAGAAATCACTAACTCTGGTGGGGTGTGGTGGCTCACTCCTGTAATCCCAGCCAGCACTTTGGGAGGCCAGGGTGGGTGGGTCACCTGAGGTCAGGAGTTCAAGACCAGCCTGGCCAAATGGTGAAACCCCATGTCTACTAAAAATACAAAAATTAGCTGGGCATGGTAATAGGCACCTGTAATCCCAGCTATTCGGGAAGCTGAGGCAAGAGAATTGCTTGAACTCGGGTGGTGGAGGTTGCAGTGAGCCGAGATTGTGTCAGTGCACTCCAGCCTGGGCAACAGCGTGAGATTCTGTCTCAGAAAAAAAAAAAAAAGGAAATTACTAACTCTTCTCCTTGAAAGTCCCTGCAGTGTACTAGGTAGAATGTTTTTTAGGGCACTAATTTGCATTTTCTCTCCTTTGCTCTCTCTTTTTTTTTCTGTATAGAATCATTGACCAGTGAAAAATGGAAAAATAAAACCCTAGGAAAACACTCAGTTATTCCTGTCAAACATGTTAGGTATTTTTGGATATCAACAATAACCCTGCATCACCATGACAAAATAACTTGGAGATAAAATTACAGCTTTGAGTGGAGATTTGGCTGTGAGGGTCATTTTGCCATTCCAGTTAAATCTTTGTAATATCTTTACCATTTATACTCAGAATTGAAGGACCTAGATGCAAGTTGGGAACGAGAAGTTTAAAATTAATGCTTTTTAAAACGTCTAAATGAGAAATAATAAAACAGTAAAAAAAAAAAGTTAATGGCAGCTTTAAGACGAATTTTAAGCATGACAACTTGCATCTTAATTTTAACCATCTTGAAATGTAGGTCTTTCCATTTAGAAAAATCATAGGTTACACAATACATTATTTACTCAGAAGACTTCACAGCTGGAGAAGACTGATTGCCATCTGTAACATGTATATAACATTGCCACGTGTGTATACATACGTGTATAGAAGGATCATAGGAAAATTTGAAACAGAAAGAACTTATTATATGAGGCTATCTTACCCAAGACTCTGTTCTCAATTCTTGGCTGATTTTTAGAAGAAGAGTTTACAGTGCTCAGCATTGCTTGTCTCCGTTGTAGTTGATTCTATCAAACCTCCTGTGGAATGGGATGAACCCAGTTCTACCACTTGTGCTGTGGCCTTTGGTGTGCACTTTGTGTCTCTGAACCTTGGAGTGTTCTCTGTAAAAGGGGATTGGTGTGGGGACAGAAGGATATAATATTGGGCCATGCTAGTAGTATCCAATAGATTTTTGTAATAAGCATATAATTTAACTTCTTTCCAGACATTTTAAACCTTTCCAATATAGAAAAATATATACATTTATATTGACAAAATATGTCAAATAGATGTAGATCCTTAGAACCAGTTTAAGATATTTTTCTTATTTTTGTTCCAGTAACAAATCAATAGTGTTTTACCAAGGAAGGCCTAAATTTATTGTATTTTTAGATTGACTAAGCAACTTGTACAGAACTGACTTTCTCTGTCCCTTGAGTCAATACCACACTTTGGAATGCCCTGAGTGGTCTTGTCTTATTTCTCTGCACGGTTGCTTTGCAGTCACAGAACATCTCATTCTTACATCTCTGCTGGGCTTGGCTCCTCCCCATGAGCCTTTCTAGCCTGTCTCTTGCCATCTCTCTGAACCGATCAAGGTTCAATCAGGAATATAGACCAAATCATTTTATTTTACAATTATTTATTATTTATCTATTTATTTTGAAATAGGGTCTCACTGTCCCCCAGGTTGAAGTGCAGTGGCGCGATCATGGCTCACTGCAGCCTCGACCTCCCAGGCTCAAGCAGTCCTCCTGCCTCAGTCTCCCAAGTAGCTACAGGGTCACCACCACACCTGGCTAATTTTTTAATTTTTTGTAGAGACAGAGTCTTTCTGTGTTGCCCAGGCTGCTCTTGAACTCCTGAGCTCAAGCGATCAGCTGGCCTTGGCCTCTCAGAGTGCTGGGATTATAGGCATAAACCACTGAGCCAGGCCTATTTTATTTTATTTTCTTTTTATTTTATTTTATTTTTTTTGAGACTGAGGCTCGCTCTGGCACCCAGGCTAGAGTGCAGTGGCACCATCTCAGTTCACCGCAACCTTGGCCTCTGGAGTAGCCGGGATTACAGGCACCTGCCACCATACCCAGCTAATTTTTGTATTTTTAGTAGAGACGGGGTTTTGCCATGTTGGCCAGGCTGGTCTTGAACTCCTGACCTCAGGTGATCTGCCCACGTTGATCTATTTTAATTTTCTACTGAATTCATTATAACCTACACACAGTAAAGCACACAAATCTTAAATGTATAGCTCAGTAAGCCATCACCCAGATCAGGAGACAGAAAAATATCAAGTTAATAGCCCCCTTCAAAGACAAATGCTCCTCTGATCCCCATCTCCATGGATGAGCTCCGCTTGGCTTTGGGCATCATATAAATGGAATCACACCATAAATACTCTCTGGTGTCTGGCTTGGTGGTGGTGTTGTTCCTTTCCATTGCTGTCTAGTATTCCATTCTGTGACTGTACCATAATTTTTGCATCCACTCTACTATTGATTAACATTTAGGTTCTTTTCAGTTTTGTGCTATTAGGAAGAATGCTGGCAGGAAAATTTAAAAACATTTAAGCATCAGGCTGGGTGCAGTGGCTCACACCTGTAATCCCAGCACTTTGGGAGGACCAAAGTGGATGGATCACCTGAGGTCAGGAGTTCAAGACCAGCCTGGCCAACATGGTGAAACCCGTCTCTACTGAAAATACAAAAATTAGCTGGATGTGGTGGCGTGCAGCTGTAATCCCAGCTACCTGGGAGGCGGAGACGGGAGAATTGCTTGAACCTGGGAGGCAGACGTTGCAGTGAGCCAAGATCACGCCACTGCACTCCAGCCTGGGCAAAAAGAGTGAAATTCCATCTCAAATAATAATAATATTAATAATAAAATCATAACATCAGCACTCAGTTCTCTCCGTGGACTCCCGGGGTGGAGTTGGCTGTGTCACAGGGTATACGTGGCCACAGTCATACCAGTTATTGTAACAGAGAAAATTTGTATGAGGAATTGGTTAAACAGATGTTGGAGAACTGAAATAGAAAGAGGCAATGCTGAGATAATACAGAAATAGTGAATGGCAGAAGCTGCTACCACCCCTAGGGCTGAGGGCACAAAGGAAGAGGTTGAGGGTATTGGAATCTAAAAGCTTGAAGGAGAGGCCTTGCCATGCTCAGGGAGGGGCCTCTGGCAGCTGGTCCTGGTGCCCCACGGGGACACAGTGAGGCTGGTTCTGAGAGTACAGAGAAAACCCTGGAGACTGGTACCAGCTGCTGCCAGGGTGAAGGGTGAGACTACAGAAGATACTGGCAGGAGAGAGGGAAAGCCAGCTCCTCTCCTTCAGGCTTACAGTCTACCTCTACTGCCCCCTATTGGCAGAGTTTAGCACACCAGCTTTGCAGAGTCCAGGGTCCTGTATGGCAGAGCCTTGTATCTGGGGAAGGACCAGGTTGGAAGTCAGTACCGGCACACCTCAAGGAGAAACTATGCCTTGCGACATGAACAGTTCTTAGGACATTCCTCATCTTTCTGATGTGTGTGTTGCAATTGTATTAATCTACTTACTATAAGCATTTATAAAGTCAGTGATACTTAAAATATTCATACATCTCATTTTAATGCAAAAATAAAAATTGGATACTCCATTAAAACTGAGTTTAATAGCATTCCCTGGGCATTTGCATTGCTGAGGATTTTGCAGGCATCTTTTTCAGGGCCTGTTTGTAGATGCACATTCTTTTTTGTTTTTATGAGACAGGATTTCAAGTTTGTTGCCTAGGCTTGAATGCATTGGAACGACCATGGCTCACTGCAGCTTTGAACTTCTGCGCTCAAGCAGTCCTCACACCTAAACCTCCTGAGTAGCTGGGACTGCAGGCTACTCAGTGGACTGCCACCACACCTAGCTAATTAAATTTTTCTTTTCTTTTCTTTTTTTTTGTTGAGACGGAGCTTCCCCAGCTGCTCAGGCTGGTCTCAAATTCCTGGGCTCAAGTAATCCTTTGACCTCAGCCTCCCAAAATGCTGGGATTACAGGTGTAAGCCACTGTGCCCAGCCTAGAAGGTCATTCTGTTGAGCTGAAGCACAGGTGTTGGAGGACATGACGGTTAGATTTAGGTCCCTATTTCACCTCTGCCAAGTGTGTGACAATCAGGAGACCTCTCTGAGCTTTGGCTGGTTGAAATGGAACTCATAGTCACACCTACTCACAGGGAAGTTACATGGATTAAGTGAGACAATATAACAGTGCCTACCACCACAGCTTTCTCCTAACATGGTATTGCTTTTGTAGGCAAGAGCTCTGATTTTAGGTAAGTGGTGGGGTTTCCTTGGTTAAATTTTAAACCATCTTTAAAATCTCACCTAGCCACATTCTAATTGGATCTTTTCTTTTTTTCTTTCTTTTTTTTTTTGTTAGAGGGAGCATTGCTTTTGTTGCCTAGGCTGGAGTGCAATGGCATGATCTTGGCTCACTGCAACCTCTGCCTTCTGGGTCCAGGTGATTTTCCTGCCTCAGCCTCCCAAGTAGCTGGGATTACAAGCATGCAGTACTACATCTGGCTAATTTTGTATTTTTAGTAGAGACAGGGTTTTGCCATGTTGGCCAGGCTGGTCTCAAACTCCTGACCTCAAGCGATCCACCCACCTTGGCCTCCCAAAGTGCTGGGATTATAAGTGTGAGCCACCACACCCGGCCTGGGTCCTTTTATAGTTCCTCTGTTTTCATGTTATCCAACAATCCTTAGAAATCAGGCGACAGGAACAAAAAGCAGTAGCAATGGGTAGAAGATAGTCCTGCTGTCTGCTTCTCTCACATACATTTGGTGTAGTTAGTTCCTCTTTATTCCTCATTTCTGTAGCACTTCCTGTATTCTGATTTCATTCTGCCTGGCACTGCATCGAAATGTGTACATGTCCCCTTAGATGGTGAGTTGCTGAAGGTAGAAACCAAGATTTCTTCAGCTACAGAGGGCTCCTCAGCACCTAGTGCAATGCCTGCACACAGTAAGACAGTCCTTGACTAATGATGGCTTGACTTATTTTTCAACTTTACAATGGTGTCAAAGCGATACATATTTAGTGGAAACTGCCCTTCAAGAACCCATAGGACCATTCTGTTTTTCATTTTCGTATAGTGATCAATACATTACATGAGATGGTTGACACTTTATTATAGAATAGGTTTTGTACTAAATGGTTTTCCAAATTTCAGGCTAATGTAAATGCTCTGAGCACATTTAAGGTGTTCCACAGGTTAGGTGCCTTAAATGCATTTTCAATTTCCAACATTTTCAACTTGCTGTGGGTTTATCAGGATGTAGCTGCATTATAACTTGAAAAGCATCTGCACATTTAAATTAATATTTGTAGAGGTAAAAAAATGTGTATATAAAGATTTCAAGTATTTCAAAAGGAAGTTAAGAGATAGCCTTAGGCTAATACAATACCATATTTATTTAAACTAAGCATTATATGGACTATATAACTGGCTTATATTGTATTATATGGACTAGCTACAGGCTTTTCTTTGATTACAAAAATTTTCAAGTAGCCAATGAGTTCACAATGCCTGAGATAGAATAGGAACATTAGTCCCTTTTCCTTTATTCCAGGACCTTTTGTTTGGTGACTTTTGTGCGGGTGATACTTGCTGCTTCTGTCTAGATTTTAGTTGCTATTTGGCAACAAACATTTGGTCTAACAGAACCAAGTAAGGATGGCAAAGGTTTAAAATCACCAGTGCTATCCTAAAACAATTTCTTTCACTAGTAAATTGTAAAGCTAAGCATGACTCGCAGTGGATTTTTTTCTAGCTTTTATTCTTAATGAATTTTCAATTTTTTGACCAGGGTAATATTTCTATATTAGTTTTAGTTTTAAGAAACCTTGTATCTAACGAAAGGCACATTGGACCAGAAAGACTTCTTTTTGTCTAAGGATCAGGATTCATCCAGCAACCATTTATTGAAACATAAAAGAGGCCAGGTGCAGTGGCTCACGCCTGTAACCCCAACACTGTGGAAGGCTGAGGTGGATGGATCACCTGAGATCAGGAGTTTGTGACCAGCCTGACCAATGTGGCGAAACCCCGTCTCTACTGAAAATACAAAAATTAGCTGGGCATGGTGGCATGCACCTGTAATCTCAGCTACTTGGGAGGCTGAGACAGGAGAATTGCTTGAACCTGGGAGGCAGAGGTTGCAGTGAGCCAAGATCACTCCACTGCACTCCAGCCTGGGCAAAAAGAGTGAAACTCCATCTCAAAAAAAAAAAAAAAAAAAAATTAAAGAGCCTGATTTGATTCAGTGACATTTTCACAGTGTGGTTATTAAGAAGAACCGTGCTTGACAGATGGCCTTTGAGCCCATATGCATCTTTATGATGAACAGAAAATGAATTGGCTATGTTGGTATGACCACAGTTCACCTTGCAGTACATGGCACATAGTGTTCAATGCCTGCTTGTGGCCTTGATTTGCCAGAGAGAGGAATTCAGAGTGACAGGCTCTACTTGGACATCACCCACAGGCTGCTTGGTTCCTGAAGTACGCACATGTTTCTGTTTGGCGGGCCTGCTGCAGGCACTGCCAGATCAGTAGCACAGAGTTTCTTTCATGAATTTAATGGGGGTGCAGGTCAGGTCTATGTTTTATTACCTCTTACATCTTATTGATTGGGAAACAGCTGTAAAACCTTGTCTTAATTCAATATTTACTGTAGCCATCATTGATAATGCATCAGTGGAACATTTTATGGTTTAACTTTACAAGATCTTTTCACATGAATGACCTCATCCTAGAGGCAATCTTCTCCTTTTCCCTAGAAGTCTCTCTGAATCCCCAGAGTCATCCTGTCTCCACACCATCTTGTACCTTGAACGCACTTCACTTATCACATTGTGGTACAATAGAAATGACCACAGATTCTTTCAAACTCCTTCCGTGGAGAAGTGGGAGTGCAAGCCCCTCCCCTTGAATCTGGGTGGGTACTGTGGCTTTGTACCAAAAGAATTTCACTAAAGGATGCTGAGCCTGTCTCCTGGTCCAGGCCTTGGAGCCTGGCAGCTTCTGTTTCCTGGCTCCTGGGATACTCAGTCTTGGAGCCCTGGGCTGCTGTGTAAGAAGTCTGACTACTCTGAGGCTATCGTAGTGGAGAAACCACATGGGGAGGCCACAGGGAGAGGCCCTGAGATGCCAGAAAGAGATGGAGATGCCCAGACAGCCTACTTTGGTCCGCTCCAGCTGCTATAACAGAGTTCTACAGACTGGGGACCTTAAATAGCAAGCATTTCTTTCTCACAGTTTTAAAGGCTGGAAGTCTGAGATCAGGGTGCCAGCGTGGTCAGGGTTTAGTGAGAACCCTCTTCCTACTCTCTCTTCTAAGGGCACTAATCCCATCACAAAGGCGTCACCCTCATGCCCTAATCACCTCCCAAAGGCCCCACCTCCTAATATCATCATCTTGAGGGTTAGGGTTTTAACATATGAGTCTGGGTGGAGGGACAGAATATTCAGTTCACAGCACAGCCCCAGCCATTTAAATCATCCCAATTGAGCTCCCAAAACTCATGGATCAGAGATAGGTCATTCCTGCTGGGCACTCTCCAAATTGTAGATGAGAACAAAAAGAAAAAAAAAAAGATTGATTTTGTAAAAATTGTGGTAACGTATGCATAACAACATTTTAACCATTTTGAAGTGGACACAGTTCAGTCCACTGAAGCACCTTCACAGTGCTGGGCAGCCACTGCTGCCACCACCACCTCCAGCACTTTCAACTTCCCAAACTGAAACTGTACAGGTTACACATGAACTTCCAATCCTCCCTCCCCTAAGCCCCATTCTACTTTCTGTCTCTATGAATTTGACTACTCTAGGCACCTCCTATAGGTGGAATTGTATATTTCTCTTTTTGTGTCTTATTTCACTTAGCATAATGTCTTCAAGGTCCATCCAAGGTTTATTCTTACACTTGTAGCAAGTGTCAGAATTTCTTTCCTTTGAGAAGCGAGTATTCCACTGTCTCTATAAACTACACTTTGTTACCCATTCATGCATCAATGTGCATTTGAGTTGTTTTCATCTGGCTATTGTGAAGACTGCTGCTGTGTATGGGTGTACAAATATCTCTTTAAGATCCTGGTTTTAATTCTTTTGGGTATGTACCCAGAGGTGTGATTGCTGGATCATGTGATAATTTTATATTTAATTTTGTTGGTTTTTTTTTTTTTTTTTTTTTTTTTGAGATGGGATCTCACCATGTTGCCCAGGCTGGTCTTGAACTCCCAGACTCCAGCAACCTTCCTGTCTCAGCCTCCTGAGTAGCTAGGACTACAGGTGCCTGCCATTATACCCAGCTATTCAGTGTTTAAAAGAACTTGTTGTTACTTTAAGTTACTAAGTGCTGAGGTGGTTTGTTGCCTAATAATAGATAACTTTTTGGCTGTGTCCTGTATATTTACATGTCTGTCTCCCATCCTGGGCTGAGGTCTTTGGGTGCCTTATTTCTCTGTATCATTAGCATAGACCAGAGTGCCTGGAATAGTTATGAAATGGCATAGTTATGGGAGGAGTGAATGGAGAGTCTCCCTGAGCGGTGAAGCCAGCTGGACTTCCTGGGTTGAGTGGGGACTTGGAGAACTTTTCTGTCTTACAAGAGGATTGTAAAATGCACCAATCAGTGCTCTGTAGCCAGCAAGAGGATTATAAAATGCACCAATCAGTGCTCTGTAAAATGCACCAATCAGCACTCTGTAAAATGCACCAATCAGCGCTCTGTAAAATGCACCAATCAGCACTCTGTAGCTAGCAAGAGGATTATAAAATGCACCAATCAGCGCTCTGTAAAACGCACCAATCAGTGCTCTGTAAAATGCACCAATCAGCAGGATCCTAAAAGTAGTCAATTGCAGGGATGATTGAAAACAGGGCACTCTGATAGGACAGAAATGGAACATGGAAGGGATCAATAAGGGAAAAAAAGCTGGCCACCCCAGCTAGCAGGACAACCTACTCAAGCTCAGGTCACCTGCACTGTGGAAGCTTTGTTCTTTTGCACTTTACAATAAACCTTCTTACTGCTCACTCTTTCGGTTGGTACCATTTTTAAGGGCAGTAACACTCACTGCAAAGGTCTGCAGCTTCATTCTTGAGCTCAGTGAGACCAGCAACCCACTGGAAGGAACAAACTCCTGACACATCACAACCAGGGGTGTTATTATAAAAACACTTTTCAGGCTGGGTGCAGGGCTCAAGCCTGTAATCCCAGCACTTTGGGAGGCCAAGGTGGGTGGATCACCTGAGGTCAGGAGTTTGAGACCAGCCTGGCCAACCGTGCGAAACCCTGTTTCTAATAAAAATCAGCCAGATGTGGTGGTTGGTGCCTGTAATCCCTGCTACTTGGGAGGCTGAGGCAGGAGAATCACTTGAACCCAGGAGGTGGAGGTTGTAGTGAGCTGAGATTGCGTCATTGCATTCCAGCCAGGGCAACAAGAGCAAAACTCCATCTAAAAAAAACACTTTTCAATCTGAAGGGTGGTAGGCACTGACCAGTCATAATGGACAAGGACCATCATGCTAAAACGGGCCTAATTTCCCCACAGAAGGAAGTTTATGGTTCTTTTGAATAAACAGAAATGGATCCCCCAAGTCTTAACACCTGAGAAACTTGTATTTGTGTATCTGAGTTCCTTTCTCAGGAAACTGACCATCAGTTCTCCCAGACAGGAGAAAGGAACTGAAATTTATCAGATCGCTGCATCTGGACAATGGGATGCCAGACTCCTCACTGTCATGATTGCCTAAGACTACCTGTTGACCAGCTCCCCTTCCTTACCTCTCCTTAATTCCTATTTTCCCACACGTGGTTACATTTCTTCCTTGCTAATAAACCCCACATTTCAGTTATAGAGGAGATGGGTTTGAGACTCATCTCCTATTCTCCTCACTGCAACCCTCCCTGGCAGTACTTGTCTCAGCGACTAGCTTCCTGTGTGGAGAGCAACAGAACCTAGACTAAGAGTGTTGTACGGTAAGGAGGCCCCCATGACCAGCATTACCTCTTCGCTGCTGGACTGTGGGAAGGTCCGGAGGTAGTGGTGGGTGCCCCAACTACTTAACTGACAAGAGAAATAGCTATTGATCAAACAGTAATAGTATCACTACACTGTGGATGCAGCAGGTGAGCCCTGTTTATATCACCTTGTGAGGAGGTAGGAAGGTAACGTCCCAGTCCTGTAGGTGAGGAAAATGAAGTGCAGAGAAGTGAAATGATTTCTTCAAGGTCACAAGGCTAATAACTGGGCAAATAAATACTTTAACACAATCATTCCAATTCCAAGTCTAATGTTCATCTTGCTACACAAACCACACCATGTACTTGCGGAAAGAGGTCTTTGTGGGAAAGTTTAAATCTTCTTGGAGATATAAGGCTGACACATGTAAGACGCATAATAGAAAAAAAACTACAAGACTGGGTGCCCGGATACTGCAGGTAAAGCTATCTGTGGGGAGAGAAGGGAGCACTGTTGTTTGAGAAGGGTTCATGTATGAGGTTGATGAAAACAAAGCCTCCAAGGGTAGGAAGGATTTAAGCCATGAGGGAGGAGAAGGAAGAGTCAGCAGCAGAGTTTAAGTGGGGAGGATAAGCTTGAGACATTAATAGACCCTTGGGTCTGGCTGAGGCAGAGGTTATCTTTGGTGAGCAGACAGATTGCCATCAGGTGGGAAAGAACAGAGGACATACTATACTGCTCTCCCTCCCAGGCACTTATGTGTAGGGCCAACAGGTACAAGTCAAGTCAGAGTTTTAAGAGGTTCTTTTGAAAAGAGAAAGATGATGGCATTTGTTAAGACTAAACTGTCTTAATTTAATTTAATGTAACTTAATTTAGGAGAGCTAAGTAATTAAACATGAGGCCAAAGTACATAAGAAAGCGGCAGCCCTTTATTGCAAACATGCACACACTCTCAGGTGAGGTTCTCCGGTCCTCAGGTATGGGGCCAGGGAGGTCGCGCCAGCGCTCTCCGGTGAGGTTCTCCGGTCCACGAATGTGGGGGCCGAAGAAGTCACGCCAGCTCCTGCCGGCAGCAGACTTTTATGTATTGGTACTGGAAGGGGGAGGGCAGTGGGCGGGATAAGGGCGTGATAGGGGCGTCTCCATAGGCATGGCCCGGTAAGTTTTGATCTCTTTGGATTGACATCACCTGGCACATGCTCAGTTGATCTGCATCTTTCCCGGGCACGGGCTGCATTTTCCCGCGCGCGGGAAAGTTGGTGAGGAAGAACCCGGAAGCAACATGGATTGTGCCTTCTTGTTCACCTTCCTCCATCTTGTCCTTAGTCCCTCACCCAAACAGTCCAACCTCTTATTGATTATAAGAATTTGGGGCGCCGTTGTCTGTCTGGCTGCTTCCTGCTGTTAGGGGCGTAGTTAGGGTCTGAGGTTGGCAGTTGGGTGTAGGGATGCAGGAGCATTTGGTTGAAGGTGACTCGGGTGATCTCTTGGACCCTGGCTCAGAGAAGTTTTATTAGAATGGGAGCAAGACATAACATAAGGCAGAGGATTAGTATGGGAATGAGGAATGGAAGCATCTGCTGTACTACAGGCAGCAGCCATACTGGTGGTCCGGGGGTTAAGGGGGTGTTAAATTGTTGAAGCTCCTTTTTGATTTTGTTTAATGTTTGGACGTTGGTGTCAACCAGGCCTGATTCGTTTATATAATAGCAACACTCTTCTCCTAGGAAGAGGCATGTTCCTCCTTTTTCGGCAGTAAGATCTAATGCTCGCCTATCTTGTGCTGCTACCTGGGCCACTGAGATAATCTGATGCTGTAAAGAGGCCAGACTTTCAGCTGAAGCCTCTATGGCTTCCTGGACCTGAGTGGAGAGAGCCCGTGTGGACTGAATTGAGTGGGTGAGTGCCCCTGTCCCAAGTCCTGAGGCTACTAGGGACGATGCTAGGGAAACCCCAATGACTAAGGGAAGAAAAACGGCCCGTTTTTGAATTTTATTGCTGGAAGTGGTAAGCTGTGAAGCTAGCTCGGACAATTCTGCTTCGCCATATAGGGTTAAACTAGGCACTAAAGACACCGGAACACAAAGGGATTGGGTGATGGAGGTGGGGTTAAGAGTTTTAGATAAAGTTTGGTTATACCAGGAGTAGCCGCCAATGGGGGCCGTCTGGATTCCCTTGGGAGCTTGGGTGTGATTACACCATGAAGTGTTGGGAGTAGAGTAGCAAAAAGGAAGGGTTTGACTCTGTGGATTACGGTATAGTGGGACTTGAGGCAAGGATGTTGCTTGAGAGGAGCTGGTAGAGTCGGTGGTGATATTGAAAGCGGCTGGTAGAGGGACTGCCACTAAGGGAGCTTTTCCGAGTGCAGCGCAAAGGAAGCATTGGGAGAGGTCTCTTACTCCAGCAGCCTGGGTTAAGTCCCTGGCGAATAAGTGTTAGCCATGAGAATGGGTCTTCATTGTTAGGGGGGGTTTGGGGGGCTTAACAGCTTCTGTATTTTTTGTTCATGAGATTTTACGGTTAAATTTTGTAGGGTCTGTACACTCTTAGGAAGATGTACTTGTTTACTCTTAGGGAGGGGTACTTGTTGCACGTATACTCTCTTTACCTGGATGGTTGCGGTGGGATATGAGGAAGAGGATGATGCATATAGTCCACCTTGTACTCCCTGTTCCTGGCAAAGGGCTTTGAAACATATTTTTATGTTGAGATTATGCAAAGAAGTCATACAAAGGATGGATTTTGCAGTGATTGTATGGATACCCTAGGTTGGTTTCTTGCCAGTAGTTTTTACAATTGTATTCTGTTTGGTCATACAAGAAACATATGGCTAGGAGGCCTCCAGTGATGGAACTTAGGGAAAAGTTTAGGGAGAGGGCAGATTGACAGCCCTGGGAGGGGACATTCTGCAGTGCCCTGCATGAATGAGTGTATCTGGTTGTCTGTAGACCAGGTTTCAGTTATAGAGAATCTCCATACAAAGTTAGGATTAGTAGGGGTAACTAGGGGGATTAGAGTGAACCATAATAATGGTGGCAAGCGTGTGGAGAGTAAGTTCAACATTGCTGAAATTACAAAGGGCACCCTGCCAAGCTAGGTCTTCTATGAGAGTGAAAAGTCGGGAGACCCACTGGTTGGGGGATGGGTCAGGGAGGAGGGTATCTATGGGGTTTGTGAGGAAAAAGTCAGTTAAGATGAAGAATAGTGAGGAAACAGGAAAATTTGAGGAGGGTGTGGCTCATCTAGCTTGTTTCTATCTTGGCTATTTTTAGACAGGTGGACAACAGTTGGGTGGACTGCCACTTAGCCTGAGGGGGCTAGGCTCTCTTCAACTGGGTAAAATGGACCCAGGAACTGTGACCTAAAAGCTTGGCTGCTGTAGAAATGGTAAGAATTACTGTATATGGGCTCTTCCACTTAGGAATAAGGCCCTTTGCATGTAGATCCTTGAGTAGAACCTGGTCACCTGGAGAAAGGGCCGAGGGGGCGTCTGGATTTCCTTGTGTAGGTTGGGGAAGTGACCTCTCAGCGTGTTCTCTAAGTAATTGTCTTAAAAGAGAAAGGTATGGAAGGTAGGGTGCTAACGGCTTGGGGAGGGTAGGGAGTTCTTGTAGTGCAAGGGGGGCGCCCGTATACTAGTTCAAATGGGCTAAGGCCTGTAGGGCTTCTAGGTGTCGCCCGTAGTCTGGTAAGGGCAAGGGGAAGTAGGGTTACCCACGATTGACGTGTCTCTATGGAAAGTTTGGTTAAGATGTCTCGTCCTAAGAGGGGGGTGGGACATGAGGGCATGATGAGGAAAGAGTGGGGAAAACATGCATAGTCCAGGCAACAGTTTAACATTGAGTCTAGGCAACAGTGTAACATTGAGGTCTGGCGAGGGTTAGATGGCTTACTGTCTACTTCTACTACTGAAATAGTGGAGAGTTGGCTAGGTCCACTATAGGATGGCAAAACTGAGTAGGTAGCCTTCATAACGAGGAGAAAAGAAATTGGCTTACCTGCTACCTGTAGCGTTACCCTGGGCTCGGCGAGGGTGACCGGGGTCTCTGAGTGTGGGCACCATCAGTCGTTGTCCAGGTGTAGGAGCTGGAAGGAGCCTTCCGACCCTCGAGGAGAGGCACCACGTTGAGGTGCAATGCCTGCCCTGCTGGCGGGGCAATCAGACTTCCAGTGTCCTTCCTGTTGGCAGGTTGGGCACGGCGTGGTAGTTGGGTGAGGATTTGGACACCTTTTTGCCAAATGCCCAGTTGTGCCACACTTAAAGCATGGGCCAGACGGAGTGGCCACCTTGGCCTGGGGACACTGGTTTGCCCAGTGTCCTGGGTCTCTGCATTTATAGTAGGAGCCCTTAGGAGACTTGCCCTGTGTCTTCCCTGCCGGCAGAGTGGGCAACGCTGGTTGGAGGGCAGCCACTAAAGCTTGCGCCTGAAGCGCAGCCCTTCTTTTCTCCTTGTCTAGCTCTGCGGCCTCAGCTGCTTCTTCTCTGGAGTTAAAAACTTTGAAGGCTAATTTTTACTAGGTCCTGTATGGGAGTCTGAGGCCTATCTTCAACCTTTTTAGCTTTTTTCAGGAAATAAAATAGGAGGCTAGGACAGCTGCCCTGGCTGGGGAAGTGAGGTCTAGCCAGGTAAATTGGGCCAGTGCCTCTGTAAGGCGATTTAGGAAGGAAGCCGGGTTCTCATCTGGGTGTTGGATAATTTCCCTTAATTTATCAAAATTTACCACTTTGTTAGAGGCTGCCTGCATACCGGCCAAGAAACATTGAATCATAATGTCCCTCCTATGGCGGCCAGGCTGCTGTGGTTGGTAGTCCCAGTCTGGTTCTATGGACGGGACAGCCATCTCTCCTAACGGGACAGTGGCGTTGGTTAAATGCCATTGATCTGCATGTTGCCTGGCGGCTGCGAGAATGCACTCTCTTTCCTCTTGGTTAAGGGAGGAGGACAAAATGACCTGTAAGTCATGCCAGGTTAGATCATATGCCTGACAAAGGTACCTAAATTTTTTGGAATATTGTGTGGGGTTGGCTGAGATATCGCCAAGTTGTTGTTCAATTTTGGAGAGATCAGCCAAGGAAAAAGGGACATGGACTCTAGCCCTTCGGCTCCGGCGACCTCTCGGAGGGGGCCAGTAGATTGGTAGGGGAGGCAGGGTTAGGTTGGTTAGTGGAAGGCTGATTTGTAAGGTTTGGTATAGTAGTCTTTGAACGGGTATGGGCTGCAATGGGAGAGGTGAGAGGAGTGGCTGCTGAGGGAGGAGTGTCTAGAGGGGCGGTGGGAAGTGCATAGGGAGGGGTAAGGGGAGTGGCTGAGGGAGGGGCGTCGGGAGGGGTGGTGGGAGGTCCATAGGGAAGGGAGGGGTTGGAAGGTCAGGAGGGAGGTCGCCCGCCATCGGCCCCATCTGAAATGGAGGTGGAGTCCTCCTCAGTTGCTGAGGTGGGGGCCGAGGGCCGGGTTTTTGCTAACAAGACCTGGGCCATTGAACATTGGGCGCACAGGTCCGGGCGAGAGCGCAAGTCCTAAAAGCTTTGGACATAATTGATTTCTGACCACTTTCCTAGCCTTTGGCAGAAATTAGACAAATCAAGTACAATATTATAGTCAAGGGTTCCTTCTGGTGGCCATTGAGACTGATTATCTAACTTGTATTGCGGCCATGCCACCGTGGAGAGGAAAATTAGTCGCTTTCGTTTAAGATCTTGTTCTAATTGTAAAGTTTTGAGATTGGCCAGAAGACACCCTAAATGGATGTCTCTTGATATTTTGGATTGGGGATTTCCTATTGCCTTCCTCTCACGGTAGGCGGCAGCTGAACTCTATCTGGCTCCAAAGCGTCCTTTGGAGCCACCAGAGACCGGGAGGCTCCTGGAGCCAGAATGGAGAATACCTCCAGGCGGACGTCTTCATCCTGGATGGGTCTCCCGTGGATTGGAATGGAGGGTCCTTTGGGCAGACGTCTCCACCTTTGGGAACCTCCTTGTGGGTCACCTGGTGACCAAAGAAAAGCCTTGGGCCTGCGCAGGACTTCTGGCCAAGGAGTATGAGAGGGAGGCAAGAGGTACTCACCTCTAGGAGACTTGGAGGTGTGGAAAGCGACGTCTAGGTCCTGGTCTGTCCGCGGCGTGGAAGGAGGAGGCTCCTCGGACCTTGGGGGGGCCTTGAGGAGGGGTCTCCTCCCGGGTCTCGGCACCACCTGTCTTAATTTAATTTAATGTAACTTAATTTAGGAGAGCTAAGTAATTAAACATGAGGCCAAAGTACATAAGAAAGCCGCAGCCCTTTATTGCAAACATGCACACACTCTCGGGCGAGGTTCTCTGGTCCTCAGGTGTGGGGGTGGCCAGGGAAGTCGTGCCAGCACTCTCGGGTGAGGTTCTCTGGTCCACGAATGCGGGGGCTGAAGAAGTCACGCCAGCTCCTGCCAGCAGCGGACTTTTATGTATTGGTACTGGAAGGGGGAGGGCAGTGGGTGGGATAAGGGCGTGATAGGGGCATCTCCATAGGCATGGACGGGTAAGTTTCGATCTCTTCCGATTGACGTCACTGGTGCATGCTCGGTTGATCTGCATCTTCCCAGGCGCGGGCTGCATTTTCCCGTGCGCGGGAAAGTTGGTGAGGAAGAACCCGGAAGCAACATGGATTGTGCCTTCTTGTTCACCTTCCTCCATCTTGTCCTTTGTCCCTCACCCAAACATAAACTATCCACTAGGAGCCACAGGATCTATAGCCCTAGCACCAGGCCTTGGAGCCTATGCTTACATTACCACCTACACTGTAGGACATGATATCACATTACATTTTCCTTTACTGTCTGTTTCTCCCACTAGAATGTAAGCTCCATGAGGGCAGGGACTTTGGCTGGTTGGCCATTCTCTCTCCAGTGTCTGGAAGTCAGCTTGTATTCACATGAATACATGCACGGAAGATGGCAGAGGCCCCAAAGCTGAAGCTCCCTCGGATGGTGAGATTCCAGATTGCTAACAAGTCCGGCCTCCCCTGCTCTAAATGCAAGGCCCAGTGCTCCCCCACCTCTGCCCACAGTTGAGGCTTCTCCTTGGGAGCAGAAGCCTCAGCAATTTTAGCAGAAAACGCCCTGGTTCTCAGACAAACATCCAACTGGCTGTTCAGCTGGGACTGAAAGAGCCCAAAGCATTTTCCCTTTAGAACACACAGTTTCCAGAGAATGGGTTATCTCTTGTCTCCTAAAACAAGACGTGGGTTAAGCCCTTAGTCCGTGGCACTGTTGGAGCTGCTTTGTCAAATTCTCAAAGTTAAAAGTGAATTTTTTTCTTTTGTATTCCTGTACAGTGGTTTACTTCATTTTTTCCCAAAGAACTATCAGGTACGCATGCATGTGTATACTCACGCACACAATTGCAAACGCATCCTGTCTGTCTGAACAGTTCTCCCTCACTCACAAGGACAGGTGCTTCTGTGGAGCACCCCTTAGCTCTCCGCTCTGCATTACAGGGGGGTTTTCATCATATAAATCGGGAAGTAGGATTGCATGAAGACATTTTCCAGCTAACGTATTAAATACATTGCTTGGAGGCATTTTCTTGAATAAGGGCCTCCCAACCTCATTCTCTGCAACCACATGCAATTTATATGTAATATTGAAACAAATTCAAGAGCTTTTCCTGCAGCCATTTTTGTAAGTAATTTGCAGGCAGCTCCTCTTAAGGACACTGGCAAAGGAAAAAAGAGCTTAACAGTTTTGTTTGTGGCTAGTGGGCTGTGGGCTGTTCTCTTTCAGCTCTTAACAGCTAGTCATACCTTCCACTTAAGGCCACTCGGGAAGCAACAGCGACAAGTGACAACCATCTGGCCTCCCAGTCACAGGGCAAGATGTGTTAGGTTGGCATAAGAGCCCCCCCCCCTTTTTTTTTTGAGATGGAGTCTTGCTCTGTCACCCAGGCTGCAGTGCAGTAGTGCGATTTCAGCTCACTGCAACCTCCACCTCCCAGGTTCAAACGATTCTTCTGCCTCAGTTTCCTGAGTAGTTGGGACTACAGGCATGTGCCACCACACCTGGATAACTTTTGTATTTTTAGTAGAAACAGGGTTTCACCATATTGGCCAAGCTGGTCTCGAACTCCTAACCTCGTGATCCGCCTGCCTCGGCCTCCCAAAGTGCTGAGATTATAGGCGTGAGCCACTTCGCCCTGCCAGGCATAAGAGCTTTTTAATCGTACACCACAGTTTTAAAAGTTGGGGGAAGGTCGGGTGCGGTGGCTTATGCCTATAATCTCAGCAGTTTGGGAGGCTGAGGTGGGTGGATCACGAGGTCAGGAGTTTGAGACCAGCCTGGCCAACATGGCAAAACCCCGTCTCTACTAAATATACAAAAATTAGCTGGGTGCAGTGGTGGTGCCTGTAGTTCCAGCTACTCGGGAAGCTGAGGCAGGAGAATCGCTTGAACTCAGGAGGCAAAGGCTGCAGTGAGCAGAGATGGCCCCACTGCACTCCAGCCTGGACGACAGAGTGAGACTCCATTTCAGGAAAAAAAAAAAAAAAAAAAAAAACTGGGGAAAATCAGGAAGAAAGTTTTCTCAGCAATTAATTTAGAATATTTTAAATCAAAACCCATTTTTTTAGAGTAGAGGAGAGAGTACCAGTAGCATTACATTTTGTCAACTATCTAGTAACAGTGATATAGAAACTCCCAGGGCAGACATGCAAATCCAAGGTTCAGGCTAGTGCAGTTGCTTTAGAGATTACCTGTGCACCCTTTCTTCAAAAAGCCATTGCTCTGGAATCTTAAGTCAACAACAGTTCACTGTAGAGAAGGACGAACAGCTGAAGACAGAGCTCTGAGACCAACCCTCAGGAATTTTAAATCATCTTATTTATGTGCATGGCCTACTTTTAATAAGTGAAAGCTTAATGCTTTTGAGGTGGACCAGATGTGTTTGGTGCTTGTAGCTTTAGTAGGTGGAAGGGTTTTATTTTTGTCCCCCTTTGGTAATCAAGTCCCAGAGCCTCATCTGTAGCCCCAGTTAACATTAACTGCTCGGGCCGGGCGCAGGGGCTCACGCCTGTAATCCCAGCACTTTGGGAGGCCGAGGCGGGCGGATCACAAGGTCAGGAGATCGAGACCACAGTGAAACCCCGTCTCTACTAAAAATACAAAAAATTAGCCGGGCGCGGCGGCGGGCGCCTGTAGTACCAGCTACTCGGGAGGCTGAGGCAGGAGAATGGCGTGAGCCCAGGAGGCAGAGCTTCCAGTGAGCTGAGATCGCGCCACTGCACTCCAGCCTGGGCGGCAGAGTGCGACTTCATCTCAAAAAAAACACAAAACATTAACTGCTTGGCATTCCAACCAGAGCTGGAAAGTTCCCTCAAAAGACTCACATGTGGGACAGAATGAGGTGGAAGATATCAGAGGCAGAGCAGCCCCACCTCACATGCCCTGTTGCTCTGCCATACACCCAGGGGTGTCTGATCTTTTGGCTTACCTGGGCCACACTGGAAGAATTGTCATGGGCTACACATAAAATACAGTAACACTGGCCAGGTGCGGTGGCTCACTCCTGTAATCCCAGTACTTTGGGAGGCCGAGGTGGGTGGATTACTTAAGGCCAGGAGTTCAAGACCAGCATGGCCAACATGGTGAAATCCTGTCTCTACTAAAAATACAAAAAATTAGCTGGGTGTGGTGGCGGACGCCTGCAATCCCAGCAACTCAGGAGGCTGAGGCAGGAGAGGCACTTGAACCTGGGAGGCAGAGGTTGCAGTGAGCCGAGATCGTGCCACTGCACTCCAGCCTGGGCGACAAGAGCGAAACTGTGTCAAAAAAAAAAGAAAAAATTCATACTGTTTTAAGAAAGTTTATGAATTTGTGTTGGACCACATTCAAAGCTGTCCTGGCTGCAGGTTGGACAAGTTTGCTATACACTTTAACCCCTCACATTACATATGTCTCTTCCATAATACACATTTTGAAAATAGTAGCAGAAGCTGAATGATTTTCAAAGTATCCTGAGACTTTTCGGAGGACATCATTACAACGAACATTGCTTTAGGCAGAAAGGTTAGGGTCTGCAAACTGTTTTCAGCTG
The DNA here is from genome assembly GCF_001698545.2 of Rhinopithecus bieti. NCBI lineage: Eukaryota > Metazoa > Chordata > Mammalia > Primates > Cercopithecidae > Rhinopithecus > Rhinopithecus bieti. The sequence continues at coordinate 3,785,402 of NW_016813480.1, forward strand.
ATAAGGGCCTCGCAATGGTTTGAATTTATTCTGCTGAGAACCAGTGAAGAATGACATTTCAGGAAAACCATTGCAGCTGCAAAGGCAGATTTTGTAAAGATATGAACAAGAAATGGCAAAGGTTGGAATTTAACACTTTGCTGTTGATTGTATTAAATCATTTTTATTTTTTCACCATTGGGGGAAAAAAAGGCCTGGCCAATGTAGAGCAGGAGATGAAAGCCCTTCTCTGGTGAGCTCTAAACTGTAGAACTCTCTGCCTGCAAGTGAGGCCTCCCGTGTCCTTGCCATGCCTGGGACACCGTCACTGAGGTCAGGACTGCCCTGGGCTGGTCAAATCCAGGTCTGATAGGAACTGGACCATCTGGGAGGAATCAAAGTCCGCTATGGAAAATTGCTATAAATTCAGAGTGCAATTAAGAAGTCTTTTGGGAACCAGGCTCAAGCCCCTACAGAGGAACTGTCATCTAACAGGCTGTCTTTCATCCCCAGGTCACACCCTGCTGGGGAAGTATAGAGCTACCCAAACAAAGCCAGGCAAGGGGCCAACATCGGGGCCCCCCAGCTTCCTCCCACCTTACCCCAGGTGCAAGGAGGCTGCCTTGGCTGAGGCATCACAGAGAACCTGGAGGCAATGGATATTTACCTGAATGCAACTCCTTGTACCTAGAGAGAAAGGGCAGGGGTGTCTTTCCTCTTTTTAAAGTAAGAATGTTATGATTTCCTGCTTGCCAGTTGAATTTGAGCTGCCTCCCTCTCAGTTTGTTGCCAACTGAGATGAATTAGAGGGAAGTAAGTCATGGAGGAAGGAGGTCTTGTAAGCACCATTCTTTCTTTTGAGCGACTGAATCCAAACTCAGTGTGGCCCCCTGGACTCTCTTCTAGAAAAGGGGGCCTTGCCTCAGAGAAAACAGCACGTGTTCATCTGCAACTCAGACTCTCCTGTGCTCCTGCCAGGGAACACTGTTGCCTGGGCCTCGGCTCTCCGGGTGTATGTGTCCCTGAGCCTGCACCTGCTGACAAACCTGTGTTACAGGCCGCAGTCCCTGTGGCAGTAAATGCTTATTAGTGGAAAAGAAAATTCCAAAATAAAACAGTCCAATCACTTACTTTAACCAAAAATTTATTTGAAACAGGTTTACACAGACATACACCAGTCAACAGGATTGATCAAAGCCACAAATCACTACATTCTCCCAAAACTTCTAAAAATACAAGTAGATGCCCTTCATTTATTCACTCCAGGAGGGAACCCAGTGCACTATAATGTGCTGCTGTAATTTAACAACCAGAGGACATTAATAGGACGTGAAAACGGTAACACTTCTAGAGGGAGGGAACAAAAAACCCCACACACCACAGAAGCGCTCACCACTCTGCTGGGAGCCAATTAAACATGCCCCCACCGCCCCGCTTCCCTCTGCATAACCAGATTAAAACCTCCCCGTCGCAAACAATATTTAAGCAGTCCAGGCACAGATGTGACAGCAGACAGGAGAGCACATGGCTTTGCTCGCATGAGAACGAGGCCACAAAGATGATGCATTTGAACGACAGTTCAGTGACCTGCAGCCCCATCCTGCAGCTGGCCCTGCTGCGGCTGCCTGCATGGCCCTCGAGAGGGAGGCTCAGAGGGAAGCGGCATTGCATAGGCCTGAACTTGGCCATCTTGGGCAACGGGGGAGAGTGGGGCAGGAGAGGAGGGTGAGTTTCAGTACTGACATTGATTTCATCCATGAAAACCCAAAACTCTTTACTGTGCAGGGAAAGGGAGAAACTCCATGACAGGGCAGGTTTCCTTTTTTTGTTTTTTTTTTTTGGTGGTGTTTATTGATTCAGCTATAAACCATATATCAGGCTATCTCTAGGAATGCAACAGACTCCAATCCCACTGGAAGTGAGTTCACAGCCTGCTCTCTGGGCTCTCTCCCTCTTTCCGGCCTTTTTCACACGGAAGAGCTTACCTATAAAAGGCTCTTGATAAGCTCTCTTGACCCCCAAGTTTCCTGGGCAGGGTTATTTGGATAGTGCTATTACTCCAACTTTCTTCTTCCTCTTTCTGTCATAAATCAAAGCTACCTGACACTTTGCGCCTGACTTTTAAAACAAACAGGTCTCCTTTCTTTCTTCAGCCAGGTCACAAGAACTGCCTATGGGCTAATCTTGAGAGCATGTTTTTCTTGGTCTGAGGCCTGGGAGAAAGAGCAGGGTGGATATCTCAAAGGCAACTAGAGCCAGAGATTGTCACTTGAAAATGCGCCAGCCTGGGTGTAAAAAGAATCCCTCTTTTGTCTCTCCTAGGTCGGGAGAGCCGAGGTGTCTCTCAGAGGTTAACACTGGATTATACAAGGGATACGGTGCGGGGGAGCTCGTCCTTCATTTCTGCTCCCATTTGTTTGTGGCTTCTGCCCGTTAAGATTTATGCTGGCTCAATGCCCTTTTCTCCTCACCCAGCGTTACATCCCGGATTCACAAATCACTCATAGCCAACAAATTAAGAGAGCTTTAAACAGAACATTAGTTACAGACTGGGCATTAAGTGAACATCAGGTAAGGTGAGGGGGAATGCACTGATGGACAACTTGGGAGACTGAGAAAAAATAAATAAATGAAGGGGACAACACATTGAGCATGCTGGTCTGTTCCTTTCAAGGATACCTAATGATGTCATTATGGGGGTCTTGGGCCCTCACCTCTGAAACCCATCCAAAACCCTTCTAATAGTCCTTCTTGGCCTTTGAGATGGAAAAATGGCTAGAATGAGGTTAAATAATCTCCCCCAAGGCTATTATGAGGCGGTTAACTGCCTTGAGCCAATGAAGAACCAACAAACCCAACTGATGTAGATTTCCTTTTTCTGAAGGGAGGGGTTTTAACTGTCCCCATCGTTATTACACACGTCCGTGTAAACATTTACAGGAAGAAAGCATTTCTTGAGTGTAACAGGGGACGCCATGTTTTGACTCGACCTGATAAACTCATTTCTTTGCCAAGTTATTATTTCAGGCTCTGCTCAGCCACCATTTCCCTGTTCACATTTTTTTATGGATCCCAGGAGATAAAGGCTACATTTCAAATGCTGAAGTTAAATCACTCCTTGAATTACTTTGAGACGATGACCCTGGGCAGTAACTCAAACCCTGGCTGAAAAGTGTGCAGTCTTTTCACACGTTCAAAACTAAAGACCACCTTATCCTATAGCAGAGTTTTGCAAACATTCAATTCAGCTATAGTCTAAGACATAAATCCCTTGGAACAGAAGTACCTGATAAAAATGCTTTATGGTTCCAAACAACAAGATTAAAGGTCATTATTATAACAAATGGAAATTACAGACGACAGCTTTCTTTTCACAAAATTCAACCTTAAAGCCTGCAATATTTACTTATATATGCATTATAAGACATTAGTTACCTAGACTCACTTTTCCCCCCATTTTTCACCGCTTCTTGACAAGTTATTACTGATTTTCACAGCCAGCTCCCCATAGTGAGACAGACCTGAAGCCTTGTCAAGGGAAAGAAAATGTCAACAGAATTCTCAGCTGAGCTCTCCCAAAGCCCAGGTTCACTTCTCAGGATATTCCTCTGCAAGTGTTAAAGAAACAGCACTCCTTGCTCCAAAGTATGTTTTGTACGGTGTACTGAACCAAAAGAGTTACCATGTTTTTATCTTCATGTGCGCATGTGTGTTGGGAGGTGGGCGGACATAACCCTGGTCAAGCAGCCTGGAATATTCTGCATTGAGGCAGGACAGACACATCAGCTCCACTCCTAAACTATGAGCGAGCCCGTTCTGATCAGCACGGAGTATTAATCCAGACGACCCTGCTCTCCTGATACGTGTTTTCCACAGCTACCCTTGCTGGCACGTGTCCGTGTGCAGTGGAAACCCAGAACTAAGCCCAGAGCATAACTGGTCTCTTCCTTTTGCAGGGTCATCCAGGACGAGAGAGACTCAACACAGGACTGGGCTGTCTGTGTACAGCAGTAGACCAAGGGTTGGCCTAAGTGGATTCTGCCAGTTTAGCTCAATCCAGAGTCAGGCCCTGGAGCACTAACCGAGTGTGACCTGCCAGCCTGTGAGTCAGTGTGTGGCAGAGTGACAAGCCCCATGTGGCATTTTCGCTGAGCTGACAGCCAGCGTATGCAACCTAGTCCAGTCCACCCTGCCCCAGGGAAGGGGTTGTGTGTGACACTCTGACCTCAATTTGAAGACAGGACAAATGACACAGCCCCTGAGTTGGCCCTGGCTAAACATTATATATCACATGCAGTGACAGCTGCTCCTCCTAGAAACCCAATTGAGTCATTTGGCTGTAAGAATGCTCAACCACATGAGAGGATAGAAAGTAACGTCTTCTCATGTTTTCTTCTGTGTGCACCCGTCATCATTGCAAAGATTGTTTAGTTTACTTCTCAAGAGAATAGGAAAATACACCTGTATATTTAAATCCCAGAAAATATGAACTCTAATGTAAGAAATAAAAACAAAAACCCCAAACACAAACACACAAATTCATAATTCTGATTTGCAAGGCTTCAAGTTCAAGACAGAGCTAACTGTTTGACAAAGAATTGAATTTCTAATCCACTCTTTCCAAATAGGCTTATTTCCCAAATAAAACAAAATATTAATAGTTACGATGCCTAATACGCATTCAATTCCAGTTTTCGTTTCTCCTCTGTGTTTTGGCCATCACCTTTCTGGGTGTGCAAAAAAAAAAAAACCATACACCTTGGTTTGTCGTGTTCGTCATAGGCACATTTTGTGTTACAGTTCCTGCATGACAATCCTTCAGTCTTGCTGGGTACTCCAGTATTTAAAAATGTTTTATGCACCTTGGGGAGAAAGGAATGGCTCTTTTGGGAGCCTCACCTGTGAATTGCATTGTTCTGCTGCCCCTCAGGCCCTCTCTGCATCCTGGTTACCTCCTAAGTGAGGATTCGTTTTCTTAGTCAATGCAAATCACGTTTTAAATGATTTCCATGCCCAGTAAGTTGTAGATTTCTGAAAATAAAGGGTTAGGAAGCAAAGTGCACTAATGTGCTATTTCCTCATTTAGCATAATCATCCCCACAGGGTTTACTCATCCTCTGACTCTAGAGCTAAGTGGCAGGTGTGCTCCTTCGCTGCACAGGCATGTTATCAATTCATTCATTTCCCAACAGTGAAAATCCAAAACGTGCTCTGAACTCCCATTTTCACCAGTAACAGTTGCCCAGAAGTATTTAGGCCATCCAAAAATCTGGCTTGGCAACCAGAGCAGAGAACAGGGCTCCAGGCAGGTTGTTTAGTAAGGGCTCCAGATGCTCACATTCATGCCTGAAGGCATCTAGGTTTGGTTAAGATTTAGAGTGTGGGACTCTGCAGTTGGGAAAATCAGTGATTCAGCACTTCACTTCCTTGTCTCAGAATTCAGGATATGCCGTATTCTGATGTGTACCTGTGTCTAACACTGATGGGATACAGAAAGGAAACCATGTCGGTGTATTTAAAAAAAGTGCTTCCCTGAAATGTTTGGAATTCTTTTCAATTAAAACTGCGTGTGAAGCTCTTGTTTAAGCTCTCATACACACTGGGCTGATCATGACAATTGTCTGGGTCTCAGGGTTTATTTCAGAGTTTCTACTGCGGAGATCTGGTGGCGATTCCTCTGTGTCCTCCTCTCAGTGTCTTCCGCGCCCTTACTTCTCCTTCTGAGGACTTCTGTGGTCGTCTTGTTCTCCCCGTTCAATGTCCTATATTCTTGCATCTGGGTTTACTCATCCTCTGACTCTAGAGCTAAGAGTGACAGGTGTGTTCCTTCGCTGCACGGGCATGTTATAAATTCATTCATTTCCCAACAGTGAAAGTCCAAACTGTGCTCTGAAAGAAGCGTGGGTTCTAATGTAAGTGGATGCCAAAGACCCAGCAGTCTGGATGTTGGGAAGGGAGTATTCAGAGCCTGACCACGGCTGGGAGTGCTGAAGGGGTTCTACCACCACTCTGACCTGTGGGGTGGCCCCATGTCAGACAGAGGCAGAGACATTTAGAATATATGCGGAAAGGCTATGCTTCTTTTCTTTCTTTACAGAACAAAAAGGACGGTGGAAGAAGGAATTTTTCGCATCTGTTTCTGAGTCTGCAGTGGAACAAGGAAAGGCGCAGGTTTGGGTTGGCTGCCCACCAGCCGCCATGCACTGAGCGCCATGGCCAGCCATGCAGCAGGTGTGGGGGTGAGGGACGCCTGGACACGGCGGCGGGACTGGGCCGAGTGCACCTGGAGAGGGTGCGGAAGACTCTGCCAGGGCATCAGTTGGTTTGCCCTGCTGGAAATGTGGCTAAGAGGTTCAAATAAATCTTCTCAGGTTGACCACCCCTATATAGAATTTTGTGATTTCACTGCAATCAAGAAGTTTATGCCAACTTTACACAAACAAAACAGGAATCAAAGCAGGAGAGCAACCTGCCTACAGTGAAGTCTGCAATGTGGCCCGTTGGACATAATCTGTGAGTTAACCAAACAGGAAGCAAGTGTGCCCTGCTCCAATTACACAAGATGGGCTTCTCACGCAACATAAAACTTTCCCTTTCTCCCAGGACAACTAGTACTGATGTTTAAATACTGGTGAAACATAATGTTTTTAATTTCACACCTCACGGAGCACAGTTGACTGCTTCATAACGACGTAAACAAAAGTTAGGCTAAGCACTGCAGACAAGTTGGGAGGGCAAAGATAGCTTCCCCTGCGGTCTACACTCCAGGTTTGCGAGGGAATATGTCACTAACAAACTGCTTGGCTAAGGCCACAGAAATGTGTTTTCTGGTGTTTTGGCTGCTGACGCCAGTCTTTTCTGACAAAGATGTGTTAACACTGGGTGCAACAAACTGAATCTCTTTCCTAAGATCAGTCAGGAAAATTTATGTCTTATTTCTTCCTGGATTTCTTTTTGGTAGTGTCATAAGCACGGATGACTTCTTCCTGACTAACAGCTCCGTGTTCTTCTTGAGAAAAAGCATACCCATCTGAAAGGGAAGCACACAGGAGGAACTGGTTAAGAGGAGAATTGGGGGGGCACACTTGGTTTCAATACGCTGCTTTTTTGGCAGCGTGCGGGTGAGTGGCGTGCGACACCTGGCCTCCTTAGCCTTGGATAGTTGGAGGCTTGAGATGAAGAAACCTGTGGCCACAGAGGGGCCGTGGCCGTGGGCAGGCTGACTGGGGTCCCATGATGCTGGGATGGGAATGGCTCTGAGGGTAGGTTTCCTATTTCTAGGGGCCTGCGGCTGAGCTCAGTGTGGGAATCGTATACAGTGGGTCGTTGGTCCCCGTCTCCACTTTCCCACTGCCAATTAAGAGGAAATACTCCTGTCTGCCTGACGCTGCGGGAGAGCCGGCTAATTTATGAAGCTGAAAACATGCCAGGAAAAACACACACAACACTAATAGTGCAAGCTGGCAAAATGCACGTGATGCCTGGGGTCTTCCTGTTTATTTATTTATTTATTTGAGACACAATATTGCTCCATTGCCCAGGCTGGAGTGCAGCGGCGCGATCCTGGCTCACTGCAGCCTTCGCCTCCAGGGTTCAAGCAATTCTCCTGCTTCAGCCTCTTGAGTAGCTAGGGCTACAGGCATGCACCACCATGCCCAGCTATTTTTTTGTATTTTTAGTAGAGACGAGATTTCACCATGTTGGTCAGGCTGGTCTCGAACTCCTGACCTCAAGCAATCTGCCCACCTTGGCCTCCCAAGGTGCTGAGATTATAGGCGTGAGCCACCGTGCCCAGCCCTGTTTTTAAATCAAGACTGATCTGGACTGGTAATAAGTAATCAAAGTAGGGTTGTTTTTGTGTAAATAAAGAAAAAGGTCACACAATAAAGTCAAAAGGAATTTAGTGATTGACTGGACCTGTCACCACAGGAAGACTGGATCTTACACAATCAGTTCATATACTACTAATAAAATAAATAGTAGCCAAGACTCATTAAATGCCATGTGTCTAAGACACTGCTCTGTAACATACAGCTCATTTAATCCTCCCAGAAACCCTATGAGATAGGTGATTATATTCCTCCCACTTCACAGATGGGAAAACTGAGGCACAGAGATTTTTGTGACCTGCTCAAGGTCACAGGCCTCATGCGTGGCAGAGCTGAGAAGCAAACCCAGGATCCACACTCTATGGCCGAGAAACGGCTTTAGTGTTCACAAGCCCAGAGTGGGGCTTTGCTGCCAACTGGCCCTTCCCACAGAAAGACATGTATAAGGCCCGCTCTCCGTAGGCTAACCCTTGTGTGTCAGGGGTCTGGAAAAGTCCCACAGCTCAATTAGACATTCTGGCCAAAAGACAACACAATCAAAACCTGACAATCTTGACTTCCATCCATGTATGCTTACAACTTATCAGGGGAGCTGTGAATTCATTGTCATACTCTTTAAAAGGAGAAAAGAAGTCGGAAAGTGTGCCAATGTCTCAGTTCCTGGACTGCCTGCTAATTTCCTCAGACATCTGGCTTAAAAAGGAAATTTCTAGAGTATCAAGACGTACAGTAACAAGACAGAAGAGTCCTCGTGGGATGGAGAAGAGGAGGAGATTTCAAAGGAAGACATTCAGGCTGTTTTCTTACTCTGTGTTTCCCATAACTGAGAGTCCCAGTCCAGGGCTGGCTTCCCGGCTCTTCCAGACAGCATGCCTTCCAGCCACTGCCTGAGAATCCCAAGGGCTCAGGGGGGTTATCCGGGGAGGCAAGGGCTTGTCTGCAGAGGTGGCCTGAGAGTTGACTAAGGACATGGGCTGAGCAGCAGAGAGGAGGGCCCAGACCAGTGAGGCCATGGGAGGAAGAGACAGTAGGTGGGAGAGAAGGTGATGCAAGCTGAGCCAGGTGAACAGAACAGAGGAATCTTCCACAGGGGGCTTTTGTCTACTTGCTCACCTCCATTTCTAACAAAACAAAACCTACAAACCAAAAATTCCCACCACGTGGTAGCTACAGTGAAGCAGCTCCCAGACCAGTGTGAGCCCCCAGATAGCTGGGAACAGGAGCAGGTGGGTCCCTGAGCCTGAAGGCAGCACCAGCCGGGAGGGGAGCTCCCTTGGGGGCGAACATGCTTGTTCCAGCCTTGGGCCCACACCTAGCGCACTTGAACTTCCTGACCAGGTGGCTGTGCTTTCATACTCAGGGCTTTAGAGTCTTCACATGATCTGCTTCCAAGCACTGAAGAGCAAATGCCACCACTCCTGTTCTCCTAAGAGCTTTTGGATTTTCACCAAGTTGCTTAATCAGAAATCAGCAGGGACAAGGAAACCTCCGTTGCCCAGCTTTGGAGGAGCTGCCCCAGCCTCCTGCCTCCCTCTGGCACCGTGTGGCACACACACTCTCATCCCAAATCCTGTACAAGCAGGTCCTTGTAAAGTATTTTTACTGCAGCCCAAGAGGAGATGTCTTTCCTTGGGATGTTTCAAAGCAAAGTCTAGCAAATAACACTGTCTCATCTGCTCCAGTAACAAGGCTATGTACTGTGGTCAACTTGGACAATTTCCATTCTCCAGTTCTTTATGGGAACATTTCTAGTACACATCTGAGGTCTTCCTGAGGGGCTGGCAGAACAGCAGCTGCAATGGCAGCGTCACCACCGGCTCCACAGCTGCTGCATCATCCCAAGGGCTGCTCCTCAGTCCTACTGAAGTGGTTCTGAGTAAGGAACAGTCACCCCAAAGAATTGGACATACTCTTTATAAACTCTTCTAGTGGCAGGCTGAGGACTACTGAGCTCTCCACCCTGAAGACGTCTTTCTCCACTTGCTTGTTTTTATCTTAGATTCTGGGGGCCCCAAGTGGCTGCAGCATGGGGTCGGGGTTGTGGCCAGGAAACAAAGGGTGGTTCTAGTCCTTGCTTGCTGCTACTTGTCCATGTGACTTTGGGCTCTTTAAGCTCCCTGGGTCTTGGTGTACTTTTCTGTAAATTAAATGGCCTGGACCAGGCAAGGCGCAAGTTCTCTCAAGCTCCAATCCTCTCTATGGGCTCCAGGACATTTCATGGCCCATCACACCCAGGCTGCAGGATCCTCTCCCTCTGTCAGTACTAGTTCGCACTGCACCGACATGGAGGCCTCCACCTCCATGCCAGAAAAGAAAGGGTTGGTGTTTGGTGTCAACAGTCTGTCCAAAAAGAACAATTAACTACGTATTATATCTCTTTTGGCCTGCTTTTTTCTCCTGGTTGTGGGGAACTCATGGAGACATAAAAATAAATTTGGGAGTGTCCTTCTGGGAAAGGTATCTTAGCCTTTGGAATAGTCTACTTCCTGTTTAAATGGAAGGTGCAAAAGCTTTCTTCTTTTATTTATCTTGTTTTCCATAACATGCCTGTGTCTACTGGAAACCCAACTCCGGGGGTTTCTTCAGCTCATAACTCTGTCACTTCTTCTGTGTGCATTAGTGCCGCAGTCACAAGGGCCTCCCACGGGATTGCAGAGGGATAATTCGGCCCCCCGGGGTGGGAAGGGTTCCGAGGTTTTCCTCTGAAGAGACAGGCAGAGAAGAGTTCCCCCTCCTGTTGTAAACCTCCCAGGGTAAGTAGAGCACCCCGAGGTCTGTGCTAAATGTCTCCCAATATCCTCCCTAGTTCCCATTGTTTGCACCTACCACCACATTTCCAGCATGTTGTATGCTAAGACTTTCTTAACCTTAACCAAGAATGAAAGTGGAGTCTACAATTCAAGAGTGAAAGGAGGATGGCCTGGTGGGTTTATCTTGGGAGAGGGAATCCTCCCAGGTTCAGATAAAACATTTTCCTCTTAGAAAACAGGCCTGGTGGGAGTTAGAGCTGTCACAGGAGGAGTTTTACTGGAAAACCAGACACCATCACCCCTCAACCATCCCTGCCTGTCCAGCCTCCGTCCCACCTGAGGAAGATACAGACCTGCTCCCAGCTCTGCCTACTGAACCGTTAACTGCCATTTGCATCCAAACAGGAAGCTCAGAGGAAGCCTCCAGGTCTTTGTATCCCCCACTTTCACTCATCCTTCAGGAAGTCCAAGCAGCCAGAAAAGTCCTGATGGGGGCCTGGAGGGAGCTCTCATGGACCCAACTTTCCCTGGCTGGCTTCCTAAAGCATCTGCTTTCTAAATAGCCACAGCCAGAATGGAGGATGGAATCGTGTAGGTGAAAGGAGGTGGGAAGATAGATGGATTTCTTAGCTGTTTTGTCTTCTCTGGGTAGAACATTTGGTAAAATCCATAAAACCATGTCATTTTTTTTTTCATTATTTTGGAATAAAACTCCCCTTAAGTAGCATTCCTTTGAATCTGCGCTCTGATAGCATCTTAATGAAAATAGCAGTTTCCTGTCTGGAAAGATTCCTAATGGCCATAGAAATGAGAAGACCATGGGGACAATGAGGAAATCAGACTCTGCAGGAAATGCTGATTACAAATATTGTATGTTGGTGGCTCACAGGAACTAAAATACTACCAAGATTAGAGTTTTTCCTGCCAGTTTCCTGGACAGACCCAGGGGGAACATAAAAGGCTGAGATCTGCTATATGCCCGTCCTGCACCCCAGGACCGGCTCTGACCACCCGATGATCTTCTCCGGCTGTTAGTGACAGAAATGTCCTAAGTTATCCATCAGGTTCTGGTACTAGTCACTGAGTGCTTAAAAAATTGGTGTGATTTTGGAAGCCTTCTTATTTCTTATATTTATTCAGTAGATTTTTTTTGGCCTTCCAAATATTGACTTAAGAAAAGCATTTAGTAGTTGTCTTAAGACATTTATGACTCTCCCATAAAAATTCTCATTCGGTCTTTGATCACAATATATATCTCGTGTATATTCTGTCTATGGTTATTTTGAAACATTCATCAGAGAGGCAACACGGCTCCACAGAACAGACCCTGTAGAGTTCTGGGAACCTGTATGTGTTGTCTCTGTGTCTGGCATACAGAAGGTGCTTTACACCTACTGTCATGAAGACTCACAAGGACTGTGGAAGATGTTTATCATTAAAATTCTTTTTCTTCCATAGGAGAAAATAAAAATTTAGAGAAATTAAGTTTCTCAAAATTATTCAGCTAATGACAGAAAAATAATACCCAACATTTATTGGACTCTATATTGCCTTTACTGTTCTAGGCACTTTATGATCTCATTTAATCCTCCTAATTGAAACTGACCCAATAGTCCCACAGACAGTTTTTTTTTTTTTCTTTTTTCTAACATAGAAACGACCTTTCTGGTCTTAAAGCTTGACACTTAATATTTGTTTTATCTGAGTTCCTTCCTCCGTAAGGACCCCCAGGCCTCTCAAAAAGTAGCAAAGATCTGAAACTCACCCAATGATCTCATGCAGACAATGAAGATGCTAAGCCCCTCATTAATCTTGATTGCTTCCTTACCCATCCTGACTCCTGTTTTCTTACACATTGCTAACATTTCTTCCCTGCTATATAAACCCCTAATTTTAGTCCGTGAGGGAGATGGATTTGAGACTAATCCACCACCTCCTTGGCTATAGCACCAGATAAAGTCTTCTTCCTTGGCAATAACTGTTGCCTCAGGGATTGGCTTTCTGTGCAGCTGTGGGTGGCAGGATCTACACCGAACCTCTAGCGTCCAGTAAGTTCTCATATTACCCAACTTTACAGATGCAGAAGCAGACATTAAGTAAATTGCCCAAAGTCACAAAAAAGTAGGGAGGCAGGGACAGGAACCCAGGCAGCCCATTTCCAGAGGTCTGCCCTACAGTTAGCACTCCTGTCCCATCAAACCTCTTGACTTGACCTCTCTTTTGGGCCAGAGTCTGAGGCTGCAATCCAGACCTCATGGCATGCCACTGAGCAATGCTGGGCCAACCACTTTCTGACCTGAGCCTCTGCTTTGTCTCTTTGGGGTGGCATTAGCCACCTCCCAGGGCAGTGGAGCATTAAAGGACAGAAGCACATCAGTCCCCTTCTTCCCATACGATATTCCACATGGCAAAGTGAGGACAGGGAGTAGATCACTGAAAAGCAATGATATTCTGTCTCCCTCCTTCTCTCTCCATTGAGAAAATCTGCCAATACCTGTTGACAGGCGGAGCTCAACTGAACACAGATCCTTCACTGCCTATACTGTGTGAACAATGATTCTTCACGTTCAGAAACCTGTCTCCTTCCTTCCCTCCCTCCCTCCCTCCCTCCCTCTCTCTCTTTCTTTCTTTGAGATGGAGTTTCACTCTTGTTGCCCAGGCTGGAGTGCAATGGCATGATCTTGCCTAGCTACAACCCCCGCTTCCTGGGTTCAAGTGATTCTCCTGCCTCAGCCTCCCAAGTAGCTGGGATTACAGACGTGCGCCACCACGCCCGGCTAATTTGTATTTTTAATAGAGATGAGGTTTCACCATGTTGGTCAGGCTGGTCTCGAACTCCCGACCTCAAGTGATTCACCCACCTCGGCCTCCCAAAGTGCTAGGATTACAGGCCTGAGCCACCGCGTCCGGCCCAACTCATCTTTTTCTACCAGTTTCCCTCTAAACTCCTAGGGAAGGGAAAGGGAAGCAGGGAGTAGGTATGGGAGGAAAAGCTGGCATGTGCACATGATGGGGGTGGAGAGGGGCTGGGGAAGGCTGCAGGACCCAGAGAGGCAGGGCTGGGTTGGCCTTGGCCCTGGGGAAGGTGGCCTGGATCTGCCTCAGCTGGGATCTGATGACTGGATTGCTAAAAACAAGCCCATGAGCTCCCCCGCGCCCGCCGAGCTCCAAAGTCGGAGGCAGGGGAGAGGGGATGTTTCCCAGCCTCCCACTCTCCTCTGGAATCTGGAGGTGGGGCGGGGTGGCAGGGGACGTCAGCCTTAGACGTGGGGCAGCCTTCCTGGGAGAAGCGTGATGTTTTTCCCCAATGATGGTCATTGTTTCAATCAATATGGCAATACTACACAAAACAGTTCATATTGCTAGCTTTAGGGGCAACAGTTTAAAGGTCATACTGCTTCAACCTTAAAAAAGTCCTCTTGGGAGGCTGATGGAAGGATCATAACCTCATCAGGATTTTAAGTTTAATGATTTTAAGTTTAAGGATTTTGTGGTCCCAGGGAATTACCTATACTCAAGCTGCACGTTTCTGGGGCCAAATACACATGTTGCAGTTCCACTTCCAAACGCGCGCCCCGCCCGCAACCCCATCAGCACCCACCCAGCCCCCCATCAGCACCCACTCCAACTCCCCATCAGCCCCGCCCTCCACCGACACCCACTCCCCATCAGCCCCCGCCCGCCGTACTCACGCGGGACGCCCTGCTGCAGGGAGCTGCCCCGGAACAGCGTCGGGGGCGTCTTCCGGCCCAGCCTCTTGATCAGGCGGTCGCGCTCATTCAGCCTGCGGATAAAGCAAGCGCGTCAGTCTCGAGTCACCTGAACACTCGGGTTGTACAAGGAGACAGACAGAAGGGGGTGGGCTGAGGTGGGGGATCACCTCCCCACGTCGGGTAAGGCTTGCTGCTTCACCAGCTGCCCGTGATTTCCAGCACATGCCATCTGGGCGCCTCGCTGCTGGCTCCCTGTTGTGGAAAACGCCGTTTCCAGTCCCTCCCGCAGCCAGCGCCTCCTCCTCGCTGAAGTGTGCCTGTGCCCGGTCCATACCCGCGGGACCCTGGGCTTTTCAGGACACTTCTGCAAGGAGAGGCCTGTTTCCGGGTAAAGGTCTCAGCGCTCACTCCTGCCTGCAGCCCCCTGCCTGCACGTGGTGAGAGCCCCGCGGAGGCCTCAGGACCCCAGCCACAGCCCAGTTTCGTTCTGCAGAACTTGATTATTTTGAACCCCAATGAAAAGTCAAGGCGAGTTTTCTAAAACAGACGCCTAAGGAGCAGTCCCTGCCTTACCTGAACCTATTCCCTGCAAGGTTGCCACTGCTGTGAAGAAATGTGGAACTGCTGGGGAGCTTGGCTATTTCTATTCTAATTTTTAAAAAGCTGGGGTCTCACTGTTGTCCAGACTGGAGTGCAGTGGCACAATCACAGCTCACTGCAGCCTCGAACTCCCGGGCTCAAGCAATTCTCCCACCTCAGCCTCTTGAGTAGCTGGGACTCCAGGTGTGCGTCACCACACCTGGCTAATTGTAAACATTTTTTGTATAGACAGGGCCTTGCTTTGCTGCCCAAGCTGGTCTCAAACTCCTGGCTTTAAGTGACCCTCCGGCCTCAGCCTCCCAAAGTGCTAGGATTACAGATGTGTGCCACCATGCCCAGTCTGTTTATTTCTATAAACCCAAAGGGACTGCTTGAAAACCACCCAGGCAGGTCAAAGTGCTTTGATTTTTACTATCAGGCTGTCATTTCACTTGTCATTTTGGGAGTTTGCCAGTGACCTAGAGGCATCATAGATTATGGGCTGAATGTCCCCTCTAAATTCACATGTTGAAGTCATTACCCCTAGTACCTCAGAATGGGACTGTATTTGGAAACAGGGCCTTTAAAGTGGTAATTAAGGTAAAATGACGTCATCAGGGCAGGCCCTAATCCAGCATGGGTGCTGTCCTAATAAGAGGAGATGAGGACACAGGCACCCACGGAGGGAAGACCACAGAACACACAGCCACATGTAAGCCAAGGAGAGCGCTTGCACAAGAAACCAATCTGTAGATAGCTCGAGTTTGGACTTCCAGCCTCCAGACTGTGACACACTCAATGTCTGCTGTTTAAGCCACGTAGCCTATGGCACTTCATTGTGGCAGCCCAGGCAGACAAATATAGCCCCCATCGCGTTTGTGGGAATGTGAGGACATACAGACTTGTAGAAGAAGCTGCAGGTGCTGGAATCCCATGTACCCCCCTGCCCCGACTATTGGTGAGTCTGGAGCCTGAGGAGGCCCCTCCCATGACTGCAGACCCCTAGCTCCCCCAGGGCCATCGAAAGAGGAGGGGGACCCTGGCTGTTCTTCACAGTTCTTTGAGCTGAAGCTCATTTTCAATTTCCAAGAGAGAGCATTTTTCTGAGTGCCTTGGTTGAAATAACAATGTTTAATTCATCACCAATTAAGGGCGAGCCTCAGCTAGCTAAGCTTGGTAAAACGTCTCATGGCTGAGGAAGAAAAATACTCTCTCCCTCCTTTCACACTGGTCCTCCCTCCCCTCTCCTCTTTCTTCTATGGGCCAAGTTAATCTCACTGGGTCCGGCTGAGCAATTGCCCTGGATGGCACGGATGTGCAGACACAGGAGAAGTGAGCCCATGACACCTGTCTCTCTGTGTAGCTGCCATCACCGACTGTTCGCAGCTCCCTGTGCTGCCTGGTTTCAGAATGTGGCAGGTATAAAGAAGGACGTGTCCTCCCTGTCCAACACGTTCCCAGCACTGGCCACGACTCCTGCACAAAATGAAGGGTACTGTGTGCAGAGGGGGCTCCTCCCCCTGCCTGGCCCCAAGGTAGCCTCACCAGCCAGTCCCCACATGAGGACATAACGGGCACCCGATACATCACTTCCTCAGAAGCTGAGGACCATGCAGGACTAGCTCTGCCCCCATACCCCGGACCACAGGGACGTGCCCCCTGAACCACGCTGGCCGTCCCATAAGCTTCTCCTCATAATGGGTCTTATGAGAATGTCACAGATCCTCAGGAATGGGAGGGACCATTGAAATGACACATGTTGGTTTCTCACCAGGCAGATGAGAAAACAGACTCAGCTGCGTCAAATAACTTGACAAAGGTCAGATGGGGCTTCGCTGGCAGGGCTCCCGTGCTGGCAGATGCCGCCTAGAATGGTGAACACTTTTCTCTCTCTTCTTTTTGTATAATGATTTTTTTTTCTTTTTGTTTTTTGAGACAGAGTCTTGCTGTGTCGCCCAGGCTGGAGTGCAGTGGCGCAATCTCGGCTCACTGCAGCCTCTGCCTATCAGGTTCAAGCGATTCTCCTGCCTCAGCCTCTCCAGTAGCTGGGATTACAGGTACGTGCCACCATGCCTGGCTAATTTTTGCATTTTTAGTAGAGATGGCGTTTTGCCATGTTGGCCAGGCTGGTCTTGAACTCCTGACCTCAGGTGATCCACCCACCTCAGCCTCCCAAAGTGCTGGGATTACAGGCGTGAGCCACTGCGCTCAGCCTATAATGAAATATTATTTAAAAATGTGACCTCTTGCTTCAGAGGAACCCACTCTGTGCCACATCCCTTCCTCCACACACAGTGAGGGGTCCACAGCCAAGGAGGTACCTCCTCCCATGGCCCAGGCCTGCCGTCCACCATCTCAGTTATTTGGAACCCTAGAAGTCCCAGGCCTGCATCCAAGGCTAACTTGACTTCATCCTGAGCTCCATCCCCCTAAAAGTAGACCATATAGCCAGTGTGCACGCCCCAGGCCTGTGGGGGTGGCCAAGGGGTGTTTTTTGCATGGGGGTGTGAACAGAACCTGGATGCGTGGGCTGGGATGTCCACCACACCATACGTGTGCAGATGCCCTCAGTGCAGGCAGAAGCAAAGACAGGGTGTCCAGGGAGTGAGCTCTTTCCCACACTGCCTTGCTCTGGCTGAGGCCTTCAAATAAGCCAGGAATCAGGAAGCGCACCAGACTTTATGAAGGTGTCATCACGAAGGGACAGAATTCTGTGCTAGCTTGATTTGTAACTTTTGCATATTTGTGCGTGGTTCAAGGTCTCCATGGGTACTGTTACACTGAGTCCTGCAAATGTCAGGAGCAGGCCTAACTATGATAACTACTTCAGATTTTAATAAAATAATAAAGTCTCAAATGTAAATTCCTTATACTCCCCATTCTTCTCCCTTCTATAAAAAAGAAATAACTTTCCAGTCTACATTTTATACTGTTGCTTCATAGATACGTATGGGTAGTTAATATCTAATTATATTTAAAAATATGTATAAATGGTGTCATTTCTTTTATGCTTCCTGTTTATCATGTTTTTTGCTTTTTTTTTTTTTTGGTTTAGAGGAATACTTTATTATTTATTTCAGTGGTCACCCTTACATTTCTAGCCTTCATATCTGACAAGGTCAAAAGTTAGAAAATAATTTAACCCCCTTCTTGAATAATGCAAACACTTTAGAACACACAACTCTGATTTTCCCATCTCTTCTTGTCCTCAGCACTGAAGCTTACTCAGGTTGCCATTTTTTGCAGGGAATCTGTCTTTTCCTTCTGGTTGCTTTTACAATAATTCCCTATGTCTTTGATGGGCTACAGTTTCATGACAATATTTAGTATGACTGGTTATAGTTTTTTTTTTTTTTTTTTTTTTTTGAGACGGAGTCTCGCTCTGTTGCCTGGGCTGGAGTGCAGTGGCCAGATCTCAGCTCACTACAAGCTCCGCCCCCCGGGTTCACGCCATTCTCCTGCCTCACCCTCCCGAGTAGCTGGGACTACAGGCGCCCGCCACCTCGCCTGGCTAGTTTTTTGTATTTTTTAGTAGAGACAGGGTTTCACCGTGTTAGCCAGGAATAGGTTTGTTTTTATATCCTGTTCAGTTGCTCAGCTCTGGAAAGCTACAACAGCTTGAACGTTTGTGGATCTTCACTTACAGAAAACACTGAGATTCCTGCCTCCCCTCCATTCTCTATTTTACTTTCTCCTGGAGCTTCTATCTACAGTATCTCCATATCAATCTCATTCTATCTTCCACATCCCTAAATCGCTTCCATGTTTTTCATTCCCCTTCTCCCTTCAGTTTTATCTAAACTACCTTAAAAATTTCCAATATGTTTTAATTTAAATCACTGGACTTTTCATGTCTATATGTTTTATTTTTCTTCCAAATCCACCTGTTCTTACATACTACCCTTCTCTTGCTTTTTAATTTCTGTATCTTCTTTCATCACTATTTTATAGAATCTTTCAGACTTTCCTTGCAATTCCAGCTATTGGGAAGCTAATTTGCCTATCCTCAGTACAGAAGGACTTTCTCCTTCATTGTGGTTCATTTCCTGTGTGTGCTCTAGTTCTTCGGAATGAGTTTTCTTTTGCCTCTGTTAGGGCCATATGGGTTCCATCAATTTGTATATTAATATAGAAACCCCGTCTCTACTAAAAATACAAAGCAATTAGCTAGGCGTGGTGGCGGGCACCTGTAGTCCCAGCTACTTGTGAGGCTGAGGCAGGAGAATGGCGTGAACTCGGGAGGCGGAGCTTGTAGTGAGCCGAGATGGTGCCACTGCACTCCAGCCTGGGCCGTCTAAAATAAATAAATAAATAAATAAAAAACTATAAAACACTGCTGAAAAAATTAAAGACATCCCAAATAAATTGAAAAATACCCTGTGTTAAGACAGCAATACTAATCGAAGTGTTTTACAGATTCAGTGTAACTCCTATCAAAATCCCATTTTTTTTTTTTTTTTTTTGCAGAGATAGAAAAGCTGAACTTAAGATTCACATGGAATTATAAGGGACCCAAAATAACCAAAATAATCTTGAAAAAAGAACAAAGCTATAGAACTTACACATACCTATTTCAAAACTTATTGCTAAACTACAATAATAAAAATAGCATGGCACTTACAAATCAAGAGAATATAATTGAGAGTCCAGAAATAAACCCATACATCAATGGTCAATTAATTTTTGACAAGGATGTGAAGACCATTCAATAATAAAAGAATAATCTCTCCAGTAAATGGTGCTGGGACAACTGGATTTCTACATGCTAAACAATGGAATTGGGCCCTTCCCACCACATACAAAATTAACTTAAAATGGATCAAAGATATAAATATATTTGAAACAAATGAAAATGGAAACACAGCATATCTAAACTTATGGGTTGCAGCAAAAGCAATCCTAAGAGGGGAACTTATAGAAATAAATGTCTATAGCAAAAGAGAAGAAAGGTTTCAAATAAACAACCTAATGTTACACTTTGAGGAACTACAAAAGGAAGAACAAACTAAGCCTAAAGTTGGCAGAAGGAAGGAAACAAAAAAGATCAGAGTGAAATAAATGAAACAGAGACTACAAAAACAATGGAAAATATCAGTGAAACTAAAAGTAGGTTTTTTTCAAAGATGAAATCTACAAACTCCTAGCTAGACTGACTAGGAAAAAAAGGGGAGACTCAAATAAAGTGAGAATTGAAAGGTGAGACACTATAACAGATAATCACAGAAATGTAAAGGGTAATTAGACATTACTACAAACAATCATATGGCAACAAATTGGATAATCTAGAAGAAATGATAAGTTCCTAGACACAACCTATCACAACTGACCAATAGCAAGGAAGGAGATTGGATCTCTAGTAAAAAATCTCCCATCAAAGAAAAGGCCAAGACCTGATAGCTGCTCTTCTGAATTCTACCAAACACTTAAAGAACTAATGCCAATTACCAAACTTTCCAAAATACTGAAGTGGAAGGGATACTTCCAAACCCATTTTACAAAGTCAGCATTACCCTGACACCAAAGCCAGACAAGGACATCACAAGAAAAAAACTTACAGTCATCCCTGATGACTATAGATACAAAAGTCCTCAACAAAATATTAGCAAACTGAACTCAACAACACATTGAAACTATCATTCACCATGGTCATGTGGGATTTGTGCCTGGGATGCAAGCATGGTTTCATATACACAAATATATAAACACACCACATTAACAAAATAAAATATAAAAAACAATGTGATCATCTCAACAGATGCAGAAAAACCATTCGACACCTCTTCATGATAAAACTCAACAGATTAGGTATAGAAGGAATATATCTCAACACAATAAAATATGACAAAACCCATAGCTAACATCATACTCAATGGTGAAAAGTTGAAAGCCTTTCCTCTAAGATTAGAAACAAGACAAGGATGCCCACTCTTGCCAATTCTTTTCAACATAGAACTGAAAGTCCCAGCCTGAGTCGTTAGGCAAGAGGGTAAAAAAAAGTATTCTGATAGGAAAGGAAAAAGCAAAATTATCTGTTTGTTGGTACACATAATCTTATGTTTAGAAAATCCTAAAGACTCCACCAAAAAACTGTTTAGAACTAATAAATTTAGTAAGGTTGCAGGATACAAGATCAACATACAGAAATGGGTAGTGTTTTTATATATTAATAATGAACTATCCAAAAATGAAATTAAGAAAGCAATTCCATTTACAAGTGCAACAACAACACAAAATACTGATGCGTAAATTTAACCAAGGGGTAAAAGACCTATATAGAGAAAACTACAAAACACTGATCAAAGAATTGAAGAAAATACAAGTAAATGGAATGCTATCCTGTGTTCAGGAACTGTAAAACAACACTATTGTTAAAATAGTCATACTACACAAAGTGATCTACAGATTCAGTGCAATCGCTATCAAGATGGCAATGTCATTTTTCACAGAAAGAGAAAAAAATCCTTAAGTTTATATGGAACCACAAAAGACCCTCAATAGCCAAAACCATCTTGAGCAGTAAGAGAAAGACTGAAGGCATCACACTCCCTGTATCCAAAATATGTTATAAAGCTATTGCAAATAAAATGGCATGGTACTGACACAAAAACAGATGCACTGACCAGTGGAACAGGATAGAATGCCCAGAAATAAACCCATGCATTTATGGTCAATTGATTTTCAATAAAGGTGCTAATAACACACAATGAAGACAAAGCAGCATCTTTAATAAATGGTGTTGGAAAACTGGATATTCACATGCAGAAGAATGAAACTTGATCCTTATCTCACACCATATACAAAAACAACTCAAAATGAATTAAAGACTTATATATACGAATTAAAACTAAAACTACTGGAGGAAGATAGGGGAAAGATCTAAGACAATGGTCTGGACAGTAATTTTTTCAATGTAACTCCGAAAGCACAGGCAGCAAAAGCAAAAACAGACAAATGGGATGACATCAAACAATAAAGCTTCTGCACAGCAGAGGAAACAGTCAACAGAGTGAAGAGACAACCTACAGAGTGGGAAAAAATACTTGCAAGCTATACATCTGCGAAGAGATTAATATCCAAAATATACAAGGAACTCAAACAATATCAAGAAAACATAACTCAATTAAAAAAAGAACAAAGGACCTGAATAGACATTTCTTAAAAGAAGATATACAAATGATAAACAGGTATATGAAAAATGCTCAAACAACTAATCATCAGAGAAAGGCCAATTAAAATCACAATGAGATACTACCTCACATATGTTGGAATGGTTATTATTTAAAAAAAAAAAAGAAAGCTAACAAATATTGGTGAGAATGCAGAGAAAAAGGAACCCCTGTACACTGTTGATGGGAAAATAAATTAGTATAACTACTATGGAAAACAGTGGAAGTTTGTCCAAAAAATTAAAAATAGAACTATCATATGATCCAGCAATCTCACTTCTGGGTATATAATCCAAAGGAGTGAGAATCAGTACGCTGAAGGGATATCTGTGCTCCTCTGCAGCATTATTCATAATAGCCATGATATGAAACCAACCTAGGCATCCATCAATGAATGAGTGGATGAAAAAACTGTACACACACACACACACACACACACACACACACAAATGGAATACTATTCAGCCTTAAAAAGGACATCCTGTTATTTCCTATAACATGGATAAACCAAGAGGACACTATGCTAAATGAAATAAGCCAGGCACAGTAAGACAAGTGCTGCATGATCTCATTTATATATGGAATCTTAAAAAGTTGAACTCATAGAAGTGGAAAGGACAATGATGGTTACCAGAGATTGGGGTTGAGAGTGGAGGAGTGAGGGAATGGGAAACTGTTGGTCAAAGGGTACAAAATTTCAATTAGACAAAAGGAGTAAGTTTTTTTTTTTAATACTTTAAGTTCTAGAGTATATGCACACAATGTGCAGGTTTGTTACATATGTACACATGTGCTGTGTTGGTTTGCTGCACGTATTAACTCGTCATTTACATTAGGTATTTCTCCTAATGCTATCCCTCCCCCATTCCCCCACCCCACGATAGGCCCTGGTGTGTGATGTTCCCCGCCCTGTGTCTAGGTGTTCTCATTGTTCAGTTCCCACCTATGAGTGAGAACATGTGGTGTTTGGTTTTCTGTCCTTGCAATAGTTTGCTCAGAATGATGGCTTCCAGCTTCATCCATGTTGCTACAAAGGACATGAACGCATCAAAAGGATTAAGTTTTAAGATCTATTGCACAATAGGGTAACTATAGTCAATAATAATGTGTTATATACTTCAGAATAATTAAGAGTAAATTTCAAATGTCTCACCACAAAAAATGGTAACTTGGTGAAGTGATGACTATGTTAATTAGCTTGATTTAATCATTTCACATTGTATAGCTGTATCAAAACATAACTTCGTACCCCAGAGGCATATAAATTATAATTTTTAAATTAATATTAATTAAAAGCATAGATATAAGAGCTAGAACAATATAAATCTTAGAGGAAAATACAGGCGTAAATCTTTATGACCTTGGCTTTGGCAATGGCCAAATGCAAGTACCAAAATAAAGGACAGATTAATGGGACTTCATGAAAATTAAAAACTTTTGTGCATCAAAGGTCATTATCAAGGAAATGAAAAGATAAGCACAAAATGGGAGAAAATATTTGCAAATTATGTCTGATAAAGGTCTAGTATCCAGAACATATAAAGAACACCTACAACTCAAAAGCAAAAAGAGAAAAACAAACAACTTGATTAAAAAACGGGCAAAAGCCTTGAATAGACCCTTATTCAAAGAAAATACACAATAGCCAACAAGCACATAAAGATAATCAGTATCATTAGTCATTAGGGAAATGCAAATCAAAACTACAATGAGATAGCACTTCACACCTACTAGGATGGCTATTAAAAAAATCCAAAAACCAAAATAACTCAGAAAATAAGTGTTGGAGAGGAGATGGAGAAACTGGAACTCTTGCATGTTACTTGGTGAGATGTAAAATGGTGCAGCCACTGTTCCTTGGTAAGTTAGACACAGAATTATCGCATCACCCACCAATTCCACTCCTAAGAATATACCCAAATGAATGGAAAATGGACTCAGACAGATACCAGTACAATATCCATAGCTGTGTTATTCACAGAAATCAAAAGTAGAAATGACCCAAATGTCCACCAACTGACAAATGTGTAAGCAAATGTGGTCGATGCATACAATGGAGAATTATTCAGCCATATAAAAAAATATGGTATAGATACACACTTCGCAGGGACAAAGACTGAAAATATTATGCTAAGTGAAAAAGCGCAACCTCAAAGGCTGTGTATTATACGATTATATGAAATGTCCAAAACAGGCAAATTTGTACCGACTGAAAACAGGCTAGTGGTTGCCAGGGGCTGTAGGGCAGGGAGGTGGGGAAAGGGAAAGGGGAAGGACTGCTTCACACGTATGGGGTTCCCTTTTGGGGAGATGAAAATATTCTGGAACTAGACAGTGGTAATGGTTAAACAACACTGTGAATCTACCAACTGCCACGTAATGGCACACTATAAAATAGTAAATGTTATGTTACGTGCATTTTATCACCATTTTTTTGAGAAAGAAAGTTGAATCAAAAAAAATAAAAAAAGGTGGATTGGGTCCCAAATCAAGGTCAATTCCCTCCTATCACATGAGCTGTTGGTAATGATGCCATTTTTACAGTTCATTTCTCCCATGGTGGGGGGATATTGGCATTAAAGTACTTAATTTTTTTTTTTTTTCTGGCTCTGTACTGGCAGAAGCAGGTATGCTAGCTGGGAACTACTGCTATGAAAGGTGTTGTGTAGACATTAATTCACCAGAGATACGTGCAGTCTTGGTGCCTCCCCAGTAATGATGGTGAAACCCAAGCTCATACAAGTCCTTCCAAAAAGGTTCTTTTTAGAAGCTGACAAATCCTAGAGAAGGTGTTATGCTCCTGCCTCGAAAAATGATCAGTCTCAGGAAGAAGTGGAGAGCTGAGTTATGATGGAGAAAAAGAAACTCTTGTGTCCACATTTCTGTTAGAAAGCTATTCCTGCAAAAATCACACATGCATAACTGCCAAAGAGTGGGAGCGTGGAGTACACAGCAAATAATAACTCCAAATCTGAATTTCAGATCTTGTCAATAGCTACAGCTGATCGGAATCACAGCTGACATTACAACAAAGCCAAAAACAAGCAGGTAGTTTTAGAAACGTATTTTTCAATTAGCTGCTGGGCAGTCTGCAAAACACAGATGTGACAGGCCCTCAAGAAAAGAAGTTGGTCCCAGGTTCCCTGTCCTTCAGGGAAGGCCAAACATCGACCAGTCCACCAGGCTGCTAACATTCTAACCTGTTTTAAAGGGAATGATATTTCATAGCCTCAACTGGCAACTTACTTGACTCATTATCATTAGGAAATGAAAACCTTTGGGGCTCAAGTGTATTCCAGACCTACCCAGGCCTTTGTTTTATCTGAAAGTTTACCTTAGTTAAAGACACTTACGTAATGAAGGAAAATCACAAGAATAAAACAAAACAAAATCAGTTTTCCAGCCTAAAACTTCAATAAGAGTTACATTTATTTACCACGGAACTAGAAGCCCTGCAGAAACTCCATTCTATTAGATGGTAGTACGTGATTCCCCTTCCCCCTTTCTGCCAATCCATATGCATCTTCTTTTTAAAAACATGACTTTGGCCGGGCGCGGTGGCTCAAGCCTGTAATCCCAGCACTTTGGGAGGCTGAGACGGGCGGATCACGAGGTCAGGAGATCGAGACCATCCTGGCTAATACGGTGAAACCCCGTCTCTACTAAAAAATACAAAAAACTAGCCGGGCGAGGTGGCGGGCGCCTATAGTCCCAGCTACTCGGGAGGCTGAGGCAGGAGAATGGCATAAACCCAGGAGGCGGAGCTTGCAGTGAGCTGAGATCCGGCCACCGCACTCCAGCCTGGGCGGCAGAGCGAGGCTCCGTCTCAAAAAAAAAATTAAAAAACAAAAACAAAAACAAAAAAACATGACTTCTTGACCTCTCGTTCATTTAGCATTTGTACTGCACCTACTGTGTGTGAGACCCAATGCTGGAAACAAAGTCACCCAAGACACAGCCTCTGCGCTCATGAACTCACAGTCCTCAAGGTGACCTCGCTGTGCAGACACTTATCATGCGATAAGGTGATGATGCCCTTACAGAGATTGTGCTAGGCTCAGGAGAGGTGACATGGAGGAGTGAAGAACTTGGAGAAGGGCGGGGAGAGAATCAGCACTGAAGCTGGGTCCTGAACAATGGACGGCCCTTTGCTGACCATCCAGATGCAAACACAGGAGGAGGAAAAGGTTCAGCAGGAACAACAATGAATCCAGTTTCAGATGTGGGGCCTGTGAGCACCTCTGAGGTGTTCAGAAGACAAGGGACCAGAGAGAGGCCAAAGCTCAGATGCCACTTTGGACTCAGCTTACAGAAACCCTTGGAGAGCCGGCAGACTGAGGAGCGCTGTGCATGCTGATTCCTGGAAAACACCACACACCATCTGTATGTTCAACTAGAGGCTTCATTCAGCTGGAACCAAGTCTCACACGTTTCGTACATTTTTCAAACTACCTATCCTGGGCTGAAAACAGAGGATGTGGTTCAATATGTAAAATTGCATTTGGGCTTTGTATTAACTGATTCGTGGTGTGACTCCCTTCTTATGTTGTGTCTCCACAACTCAATCCTTCATCATTTGTCTCTTTGTCTGTCCATAATGCCCAGCATTGAGTTCAGGACACACTAGGTTTTCCAATAGTGGCCAAGATAAATTCCTCCGTATTATTCTTTTAAAATGCCAGAATATGGACACTGTCCCTATTCTCTTCCAGAGAGAAAAGCCCTCTCCAAACTCAAGAAGTTACTGTGAGCAGTGTTTGTGGATTTATAGAGATGAAACATTGTCATTTTTTTAAGACCTCAGGTTACATGGAACAGTTTGGGGGATATTCTGGCTGAAGACACCATAGGGTTCAAGGTTAACTAACCCTAATACAAATTCCATTCCAAAAATAAACAGCAGATTCCTCCAGTCCTCCCTGGACCCAACTTTCCTCTAATAATAAAAATGGGGCTATTGGAGAGAAGAGAGGCTTGTAGCAGCACAGAGCCTGATTTCCTCTGTCCCAGACAAGGTTTTGCTAGTGGAGGCAGGGGACGATTCTGGATGTCCACAGGTATGAATAAAAGGGCCTAGAAATGCCTTTTCTCTCTAGACAAAGGAACAGGAAAGGGGCAGCCTAGCAAAACAGAAAACGTTTAGGCCTGAACTATTCATCTGCAGCCAGATACCCCAGAGAAAAGGGTGGCCCCTCCCACCCATGCCAGCAAAGACCTAGTGGTGATCTTAGACTTCTTCCCTCAGGAGACTGTTATGAGGCTCTCCAACACCCTTATGGGGAGGTGACAAAGAAGACCAAGCAGGGAGCCTGCACTTTCATCCCAGTCAGCCAGTAAGGCCCCCTGCCTGCTGGGGTGTCAGCAGAGATCACTTCGGATGACTAGACTTCCATCGCCAACCCAGTGAAATGTGAAGGCATCCTTTTCCCTCTTCACTGGGTGATGTCAGAAAAGGTCTCATGGAGAATCAGGACCCCTGCACCTGGAGAGCAGGAGCTCCTATCCCTACCCTGAACACATAAACAGAGGCCATTAGTGAATCTGGATTACCTCTACCTGGCAGGAGCCAGGCTGCCATGAAATCCAGAGTTCATCGCATAATAGCCAAAATGTCCAGGTTTCATTTGAAAATCACTGATTTTACCATAAACCAGGAAGATCTCAAACAGGGAGAAAAATAAAAATGATCCATAGATGCTAACACCAAGATATCAGAAATAGTGGAACTGTCTGACAAAGATTTTAAAGTAGTCATGGTAGAAATGCTTCAGTAAGTAATTATGAACACACCTAAAAAAAAAAAAAAATAGAAAGCTGCAGGAAAGAACAAATGTGAAATTTTAGAATGGAAAATATAACAACTGAAATAAAAACCTTAGTGGATGGGCTCAACAGCAGAATGCATGGGACAGAGGAAATAGTCAGTGAACTGAAAAACAGAACGGTAGAAATTACCCAGTCTGAGTAGTAGAGGAAAAATAGACTACGAAAATTAACAGAGCCTCGGGAGCCTGTAAGAATATAATAGAAGATCTAACATTCATGTCTTCAGAGTCTCAGAAAGAGAGGAGAAATAAGGCAGGACTAAAAAAGCACTAGAAATAATGGCTGAAAATGTCCCAATTTTGATGAACAATATAAACGTACAGAGCAAACTCTAAAGGGGATAAACCCAAAGAAATCCACACCAAGACAGACTTTAATTACACTGCCGGAAACTAACAACAAAGATTCCGAAGGCACCCAAAGAGAAATAACACCAATAGAGGAAAACCACGTGCGCTGACAGTGGATTGCTCACCAGAAACCATGGAGGCTACAGCAAATGGCACAGCATTTTTCAGGCGCTGAAAGAACAGAACTGTCAACCCAGTGAAAATATCTTTCAGGAATGAAAAGAAATCTCTCGAATGGTAGGAAAACTAAGAAAATTTGTCACCACCAGAACTGTCTTACAAGAATAGCTAAATAAAGTTCTGTAAGGTGGGGCATGGTGGCTCATACCTGTAATCCCAGCATTTTGGGAGGCCAAGGCAGGAGGATCACTTGAGGTCAGGAGTTCGAGAACAGCCTGGCCAACATGGTGAAACCCCGTCTCTACTAAAAATACAAAGACTGGCTGGGCACGGTGGCTCACGCCTGTAATCCCAGCACTTTGGGAGGCCGAGGCAGGTGGATCACCTGAGGTCAGGAGTTCGAGACCAGCCTGGCCAACGTGGAGAAACCTTGTCTGTACTAAAAATACAAAAAATAGCCAGGCATGTTGGCAGGTACCTGTAATCTCAGATACTTGGGAGGCTGAGGCAGAAGAAATGCTTGAACCCAGGAGGTGGAGGCTGCAGTGAGCCGAGATCACGCCACTGCACTCCAGCCTGGGTGACAGAGTGAGACTCCATCTCCAAAAAAAAATTAGCTGGGCATGGTGGCGTACAACTGTAATACCAGCTACTTAGGAGGCTGAGGCAGGAGAATTGCTTGAACCCCAGAACGCAGAGGTTGCAGTGAGCCGAGATCACACCACCACACCCTAGCCTGGGCAACAGAGTTAAGACTCCATCTCAAAAAATAAAAAATAATAATAAAGAAAGTTCTAGAAACAAAAAGGAAATGATAAAAGAAGAAATCTTGGAACATAAAAAAGAAAGAATACAGTAAGCAAAATATGGGTAAATACGAGAAGCTTTTCTTTTGCTCTTGATTTTTGCAAATTATGCTTGATGAGTTAAAGCAAAAATTATACATTGTCTGATATGGTTTTAAATGTATGTAGAGCTGGGTGTGATGGCTCACACCTGTAATCCCAGCACTTTGGGAGGCCAAGGTGGGCAGATTTCTTGAGTCCAGAAGTTCAGGATCAGCCTAGGCAACATGGTGAGACCTTGTCTCTATAAATTTTTTTAAAAAAATTAGCCAGGTGTGGTGGTATGCACCTGTAGTTCCAGCTGCTCAGATGGCTGAGGTGGGAGGATAGCAATCCTCCCACCTGAGAGCCTGAGAGGCTGAGGCTGCAGTGAGCCATGATCCCACCACTGCACTCCAGCCCGGGCAACAGCCTGTCTCATAAAATAAAATAAAATAAAATAAAAGTGTGTAGAGAAAATACTTAAGATAATCATATTATAAATGGGAGTGGGGAATAGAGATATAAAAGGAGGCAATGTTTCTGTACTTCACTCAAATTGGTAAAATGACTATGATAAGAGAGATATATATATACATATATGTAATGGCAACCAGTAAAAAAAATCTAGAGTAAAAGATGGACTCAAAACAGATAAATCAAAATGGAATTCTAAAAAATGTCTGCATAATCCACAAGAAGACAGGAAAAAGAAAACAGAGAAATGAAAAACGGAACAAACAGGAAAAGAAAAGTAAAATGGCAGACTTACGCCCCAATATATCAGCAATAAATTAAATACAAATGGTATAAATAATGCCAATTAAAAGATACAGAATGACATAATGAATTTAAAAACATGAGCTGATTACATACTGCCTTTTAGAAACTCGCTTCAAATATAATGATATAGGCAGATAGAAAATGATGGAAAAGGTACATCATGCAAACATTAATCAAAATAAAGCCTAAGTAACTATATTAATATTAGATAAAGTAGTCTTTAGAGCAAAGTAATTTACTGGAGAAAATGAAGGACATTATGTAATGACAAAAGGATCCATCCATTCAGAATACATAGCAATCCTAAATGTCTATGCACCAAGTAACAGGGCTGCAAAATATGTGAAGCTAAAACTGATAGAACTGAAAGAAGAAATAGACAAATTAACAATTATAGTTGAATTTTTCAATATCCCTCGTTCAACAATGGGTAGCACAAATTGAAAATCATCAATAAAATTTAAAGAACTGCCAAACACCATCAACCAACAGGATATATTCACGGCACACTCTACCTAATAACAGCAGAATGCACATTCTTTCCATGTGCACATGGAATATATAACAAGAAATAGAATATTCTGGGCCATAAAACAAACTTCAACACACTTAAAAGTTATACACAATACATGTTACAAACACAATGGAATCAAACTAGAAATAAATAAAAAGATGACAGAAAAATCTTTAAGCACTTGGAAATTAATAACACACTTCCAAATAATAAGGGATAAAGAAAAGCCTTAAGACAAATATAAAAATTACTGAACTAAATGAAAAAGAAAATACATTAAAATTTGTGTACACAGTTAAAACAGTGCTGAGAGGAAAATTCACAGCAGTTCATCTATATATTAAAAAAATAAAAAAATTCCAAGTTCTCACATGAAGAAACTAGGAAAGAACAGCAAAATAAACCCAAAGCAAGCAGAAGGAAGGAAATCATAAAGAATAAAAACTGATAGGTTAAAACAGAGAAACAATAAAAAAAAGTCAATAAAGATCTTCTTATTTGAAAAGAACAATAAAATTAACAAACCTCTAGCAATACTTACAAAGAAAAAAAAGAGAAGACACACATTACCAATATTAGGAATTAAGTGAGATATTACTCAGACCTTGCAGATATCAAAAAGATAACTGTGGGATACTAGAAACAATTCTACACATGTATTTGACAAACCAGATGAAATGGACCAATTCCTTGAAAAACAAGACTACCAAAAATCACACAATTTGAAATAATTGTAATAGCTCTCTAAATATTAAGGAAATTGAATTTATATGGCCTCACTGGAGAATTTTACCAAAAGTTTAAAGACTTACCACCAGTTCTACATAATCTCTTCTAGAAAACAGAAAAGGAAAGGACACTTCCCAATTTATTTATGAAGCCATTATTATACCATACCAGTCCATACAAAGACATTACAAAAAAAAAAGCCCCAGTCCAATGTGCCTTACAAACATAGATGCAAAAAACCTGACATTAGTAAGTGCAATTCATAAACATATAACAAGAATTACACAACACAACCAAGTGGAGATTACAGAGATACAAGGATGGTTCAATATTCAGAAATCAATGTAATCTACCATGTTAACAGGCTAAAGAGAGAAAAAAAAAACACAATCATATTGGTTCATGAAGATAAAGCATTTTACAAAATTCAACACCCATTCATGAGTTAAAAACAGACAAAAAATCTCTTAGCAAATTAAGAAAAGAACTCCCCTAACTTGACAAAGAGCATCTACAAAAAAACCTGCAGCCAGCACCACACTTTATGATAAAAAGTTGAATGCTTTCTCCCAAATACTGGCAACAAGGCAAGGATGACCATTTTCACCACTTTTATTCAACACGGTGCTAGAAGTTCTAGCTAGTGCAATAACACAAGAAAAGGAAATAAAAAATACAGGGACCAGAAAGGAAGTAATAAAACTGTAGCTATTTGCAGATTACATGATTGGAAAATCCCAAGAAATACATATATATGCACACATAAATATGTATATATATTTCTGTATGGACATACGCACACATAAATATGTATATACATTTCTGTATGGATATAAAACTCCTAGTACTAATAAGTTAGTTCATCAAAGTTACGTGATGTAAGATCAACATACAAAAATCAGTTGTATTTCTATGTATTATCAGTGAACACACAGATCCTAAAATTTAAAATACAATGCAATTTGTGATTGTTCAAAAATATATGAAATACTGAGGCATAAACAGAGCAAAACATTTATGAAATTTGTGTGCTAAAAGCTACATAATGCTGATGAAAGAAATCAAAGAAAATCTAAACAAATGGAGAGACTTGCCATTTTCAGGGATTGGAAAACACAGCATAGTAAAGATGTTAATTCTCCCCAAATTGATATACAGATTTAAAGCAATTCCTGTCAAAATCTCAACCATTTTTTGTAGTTACAGATAAGACTATTCCAAAAAGTATATATGGAAAGGTAAAAGAACAATCGTTAAAATTTTGGTAAAGAAGAATGAAATGGAAGAAATCAGTATATCTGATTTCAAGACTTACGATATAGTTACAATAAGCAAGACAGTGTGTCACCCAAATAAACAGATGAATAGAATAGAAGACAGAACCCAGAAACAGACCCACATAAACATACCCATCTGATTTTTGATAAGGTGCAAAAGCAATTCAGTGGAAGAAAGCCTTTTTGACAAATGGTGCTGGAGCAGCTATATATGCACAGAAAAAAAAGAACTTTGATCTAAATCTCATACCTTACACAAAAATTAACTCAACATACATACTTGAAAGTAAAATATAAAACTATACAACTTTTAGGAAAAAAAATCGGAGAGTATCTTTGAAATCTAGGGTTAAGCAGAGTTCTCTTAGACTTGACACCAAAAACATAATTCACAAAGAAAAACTGATATTTGGACGTCACTAAAATTAACTTTTCTTCTATGAAAGACCCTATTACGAAGCTGAAAGAACAAGGTACAGAATGGGAGAAAATATTTGTAAGCCGTATGTCTCACAAAGAACTAATATCTAGACTATATAAATAACTCTCAAAACTCAATATAAAACAAAACAAAGAATCCAATTAGAAAATGGTCAAAAGCCATGAAAAGACGTTTCACCAGAGAGACTATAGTTGGCAAATAAACACATGAAAAGATGTTCAACATCATTAACCATTAGGAAAATGCAGACTAAAACCACAAAGAGAGATCACTAAACAGCAATCCCAATGGCTAAAATTAAAAAAAAAAAAAAAAAAAAAAGCACTGAATGGCTGGCAAGGACACAGAAAAACTAGATCACTCATGCATCATGATGAAAATATAAAATGGTATGCCCACTCTGAAAAACAGCTTGGCAGTTTGTTTAAAAACCAAACATACCACAGCCTTGTGAAAACACTAAAAACCACTGAATTATACACTTTAAAATGGTGAAGTTTATGTGTTTGAATTATGTCTCTCACACACACAAATCAGGTAACCCTCCACTAATGTGCAGCCCAAACTGTCAACCCACAGAATCATGAGCTAAATACATGGTTGTTACTGGAAAAAAAAACAAACCTAAAACTAAAACTAAATATGAATCTACTATAAACCCAGCTATTGTACTCCTGGACATTTATCCAAGAAAAATTATGACCTAATATTGACATAAAAGCCAGTAAACAAATGTTTGTACTAGTTTTATTTATAAGAGCAAAAACTGGAAATCCAGATCTCCTTCAACGGGTGAATGGTTAAGCAAAGTGTGGTACATGTGTGAGGTGGAATATTACTCAGCAGTAAACAGGAAGAAACTACGGACATATGCAACAACCTGGATGAAACGCCAGAGAACTATTCTGAGAGAAAATGTCACTAACAAAAGGTTCCGCGTTATACAATTCCGTGTATATGCCATTCTTGAAATGACAAAATCATAGAAATGGAGAACAGATCAATGGTTGCCAGGAGTTAAGGAGTGAGTAGAAAGTAGGGGTAGCTGTAAAAGCACAATGGTGGGGTGGAAAGGGCGGGGGAGAAGCGGTTCTTGTGGTGATGGGTGTTTTGTGTTGACTGGGTCAATGTCAGGTTCCTGATTGTGACACTATAGTTTTGTAAGATGTTACCATTAAAGAAACTGAGTAAAGGGTACATGCGAGCTTTCTATTATTTTTTACAACTGCCTATGAAGCCACAATTATCTCCAAATAAAAGGTTTAAATAAAAAAAGTCTGTCTCTTCCCTTCTATTCCCTTTTATTTCATGTTTTTCTGCAGTTATCCCTTTGTGAGCAGCGCAGATCAATGCTATCTCACCAGGCTGCCTTGAAAGTGGGTGGGGAGACTTCCTCCAGCATCTCCAGCAGGCACACTAGCCGAGGGAGAGGCTGTCCACTGCAGGCAGAGCCATTCTGACCTCATTTGCTGAGCAGGCAAAGAATTTGAATGACAGCCCCGGCACATATGGAAACCATTACCTCATTCCACGACTTGCAAGGCTGAGCTCTGTGGTCCTGTCGGCAAGCCTATGAAAAGGTCAGGTTGGAGTCACGGGGCTGCTAGGAACAGATAAATTAGCAGGGCACCTGGCTGACCTGGACAGGCCCCAAGCGAAATGCTGTGCCACGGGGTGAAAAGGCCTGGGTGTCACAAACCAAGTGAAGGATAGTCTAGGCTCTGTGCATTTACAAATAGGGGCATTTGGGAAATGGAGAAAACATACTACAGCAGGGAAGCACTAAGTTAACCACAAAGATACAGCTTTATAAGCAGAAAGTTCTGTTAAAATTCTACATCCACAAACAGGACCATGCTGCTTACCTACTCAGAATCATACAATAAACGCAAGGACCCTGGCTTCCTCTCGATGCTATTTCCTACTGTGCTTCCCTCCCTCCCTCTGCTCCAGCCAAATGGCCGTCCTTGCAAGTTCCCGGATCACTCTGGTTTCCCGCCTCAGGGCCTTTGCATATGCTTTCCCTCAGCCTGGGATGTTCTTCCCATGGACAAGTTTCTCTCCCTCAGTTCACTCGGACCAGACTCCCCCGACCAGCTTCCCAGAAACCCTCCCCTCATCACTGTCTGCACCCACATCTAGCTTGGCTTTTCCGTGTCATACTTTTCATGACATTGTGTGTACTGTCTGTGTTCCTCACTAGAATGTAAGTTCTATGAGGGCAGGAATTTTGCCTTTTTTTTTTTACAGTTAATGGTTGGCACCCAAAACAGTGCCCGGTACACAGTGGATGCTCAAAAACTATTTGTTGAAGGACTGAAGAAGCAAAGAGATGAAAGAGTCAACGCAGACTGGGCCGAAGTACAAAAGCAAAGACAAAGATGGGAATGGCAAGGCCACAAGGCCTTTCTCCTGCCAGAGGCTCCTGGGAGCACCTCCCTGAAACCATGTCTGAGATTCCGCTTCTTCCTGGAAGGGGAAGGGAGGCGCTGGCCTGCTGACCTTCTAAAACCCGTTCTAAGGGAGCTGCTTTGTTAACAACACAATCTCCAGGGCCAAAGGATAACCAAGGCTACATCCTAACTTTGCCAAAGAGCAGTGGACACTTTGCAGACAGAGGCACAATGTGGCTGAGACTTACTGTCCTGTTGAGTGGAAATCATGACTTCAGCCAAAGTTCACCCTTCCGTGAAGCATGAGAACAACGGCCGCATTCAAGGAACAAGTAGGTGGAAGTGAGGAGGAAGGAAAGAAATGGAGGGTGGGAAGAATTCCTTACAAAAAGGTAAATATAGATCAACTTTAAAGTGTCTGGTCATCACTGAAAATAAATAGAGGAGAGAATGAGCATCAGGTGCTAGAAAAAAAAGAAAAGGAAATGTCGGCCAGGCATTAAGGAGAGTTTCTGAAGAAAGCCTTTGGGCTGGAATATATTTTCCCAAGGTTGATAGCTTTATTATGTACAACACTGAAAATTAAATGTGACTGGACAAAGCCCCTCATATGTCAAGACATGGAGTAGAGACCTAATAATATGTTTTAATCAACTAATTATTTGAATGTGAACTTATCCTTGTATGAAAAATAAAATAAATGTGCTCATTGGAGCTTAAAAAGATTTGCATCGAGTTTGAATTATTGATCTCTCTCACGTGACTGATGCACTTTTAAAACTGCAAACTTTCTGGGCTTATTAGGCTGCAAATTAATCGCAATAAAAATAACTTTCCCCATACTTGTCTCTCCTCTTTTCCTAACACTTTCTTCCACGCACACAGGGTCTAGGTCTGGGCAATAAACATCCAACTTTACAAATTCAAATAAGCATCCAAACAAACAGAATAATTCAAAGCTGGCTACAAGGACTCCCTGACTGAATTGTTGAAGTAATTAAAGAAAGATGAGCTTCACCACCGATTAACCTCCTAAACACTAATTAAAGATAATGAGGGTTCAAGGTGCTTGGCACAGGCTGACCTCCATGTCCTGCCACAGTTCACAAACAGGCTGACGGCCCGTGCAAGACTCACAAAGAGGAAAAGAATAAAGTGGATGCAGGTGCCTGCTTCATGCTGTCTCCCTGGGAAAACACACTGCCCAATCAGTGGAGAACACAGTAACTCCCTCCGTAAGAATTGCAAATAGAACAATCTCCAGATCTCAGCCTAGGGTATTTGTTTCTTGGACTTCAGACCATGGGTGAGTCACTCAAAGTTCAGCCCAGCCCATGGAGAGAGCCAGAGGACTTGGAGAAATTCTTTTTTAACTATAGCTCTTTATTCCTTTCCTGAGCTACTTGGAGTCCTTTTGGAAATAAGGTGGGGTGTGGGTAAATCAGCTGTCACGAAGGGGTGAATGAATTAGCAGTCCTGGGCACTTTGGAGTTTAGCCCTGCCACAGTAAACGGGTGGAAGTATTTTCCTATCATCCTTTTCCCACCTTACCCCACATGGAGGGAGGCAGTATTAGCAATGAAGTCCTGGGTAGATGCAGAAAAGCCATAGAAAAAAAGTAATGTGTGTGCAGCGGAGCTCCCCTCCCTTTTCCAGTGTGTGTATTTTAACTGGGATGTGGCATGGGATCTAGACTTTCCCACATGTCATCATTATGGTATTGTAGGTTGGAGGCTGAGCTGGATGCATGAGAAAGCATATGGCTGCCATCATCATTACCAGAGAGTTGAGGCCTTTCACCATCTGCCTGTGCAGGTGCTGGCCCAGTGTCTCCACACTCACAGTGAAGACACCATCTGAGCCACGTGATGCCACAGGACCAGGCGGGGACCCCAGCGGCTGAGGCTGACATGCATATGCTTAGCTGGACCTGGACATACAAGTGTTTCAGGCAGACCCTTCTCAGTCACCAACCTGTGACAAGTCTCCATGAACTAGCTGAGCTGCTTTGTAGCTGAAGTTACAATTTCATTTTCTGTAATCCTGTATAGATACTTATGACTCTGTTTCTTCTGGTCAAGCAGTTGGGCTAAATATATGAAAACGCCTCTTGAAAAATCCTGCATCATCCAAAATAAATCAACTATCCCATAGTCTTTAGCCAAAGGTGAATGTGACTAATGGATTTGCAAATCAGTCACACAAAGAAAGCCAAGAGTGCAGCCATTTTTCAAGGGAGGCCACACCTGGGGAAAAGTTCTTTTGTGGAACAAACAGGACCCATTCCATGGTGCCTTTTTTATTTTTAGTTGTGTTACTGTTGAGATTTAAGGTAAATGGAAAGGAAAATTAGCCTTCAGTTATCTGGTGCTGTGTGAAGGCTGTCCAGATCAAGAACCAGGCCTATCATCTGTGTTGCTGTGGGCTAAGAAACATGACCCCACCCCTGCGTGGCTGGTGGCTACAGATGGTCTTGGCAACATCTTGGATCCTCTCTGGGCCTTGTATTTAAAGAGGAGGCTTCACGGTGGTGATGGGGAGGCAACAGTATGCTGACTTTGCCAGTGTCTTTCTTCACTGCTTCAGTGCAGGGTTTACTTAAAACTGATCAGCACATAGACAGACAATGCTAAAGGGTCCTTCACAGGTCAAGAACCTTTCCTTCTTCCAGGCAGAACAGCTGCTAAACCTGCCCAGTACTTCTGGCAAACCCTTTCTTTCAAAACTGCAAAATGAGATGACTGGCGCCATTGTTGCTTGTTGGTATATTCCAGTTGGGAGAACAGCTGTTATTGGAAAAACTTCACCTGGGCTCCACAAAGTGAGGCTGTCCTGAAAGGTCTGGCTAAATTACCTTACTCTTGGTACCTCGCCGTCTATGAAAAGATTGACGGTAATGATGGGAGGAAGATGTGAAAGACATGGTAAAATATAACATCTGGGGCGCAGGAGCTGGAAGCCACATTTCCCTGTCCTTTCCCAATGGGGAAAACACACACACACACACACACAAAACATTTGGGCTATGAGTTTTTCAAAGAATGAGCTGGATGTTTAAAATCAATTATTTACAAATTATTACTTGGCCTGTCTCTAGATCATCTGTAAAAATTATGAAGTAAAAGCTTAAAACCGCAATTTATCTCCAGTGTCTGATGACTGTAGTTCCTCCTGAATGGATAAACAGTACCGGAGAATGCTGAAATCTAGGAATGAGGTGCACCTCTGCCTCTGGGAAGCAGTGCTTTTCTAAGGTAAATAATGGTCCTTATTCTTTACAGTATTGGTGGGAATGTAAAATGGTGTAGCCATTATGGAAAACAGTATGGAGATTCCTCAAAAAATTCAAAAATATAGAATGGTCATATGACCCAGCAATCCCAATACTGGGTATATACATCCAGAGGAGATAACATCAGTATATTGAAGAGACATCTGCATTGCCATGTTCACTGCAGCATTATTTACAACAACCAAGATACGGAATCAACCTATGTGTCCATCAACGGAGGAATGGATAGAGAAAATGTGGTACACATCCACAATGGAATACTATTCAGCTATAAAACAGGAAATCTTGCCATTGGTGACAACAAGGACAAACCTGGAAGACATCACATTAGGCCAAATAAGCCAGGCACAGAAAGACAAACACTGCATGATCTGATTTGTATGTGAATCTATAAAAAGTCAAACTCAGAAACAGAGGGGAGCAGGGTGGTTACCAGGGGTTGAGAAGTGAGAAAAACAGTAAGAAGTTGGCCAAAGGTATAACCTTTCAGTTTTAAGATGAGTAAGTTCTGGAGAGCTAATGTACAGCATGGTGATTATAGTTAATCACAATGTATTGGTATACTTGAAATGTGCCGAGAGTAGATCTTAAGTGTTCTCTCCACACACACGAGGGTAACTGTGAAGTGGTGGATAAGTTATTTAGCTTGGTCGTGGCAATCATTTCCCAACGTACACATATATCAAACCATCTGTTGTACACCTCAAATATACACAATTTTTATTTGTCAATTATACCTCAATGAAGCCGAAGAGAAAAAAAAAAGAATGACAGTCCTCAGTGGGTTAGTGAATCCTCCAAAAATCAAATGCAAAATTAACACACAGGGAGATAGCACATTGCTCTTATGAGACTCTCAGAGGCCTGAAGGAGACATGTGAATATTCTCTCCAACATCCATTTCTTCCCTCCCTGTTGAAGAGCATGTATAGCCACAGTGACACCCCCACCCCAATCTTCCTACACGGATGGGTTTTGGTAATCCCAGTCTAAACCAATCCACTGTGGTATTTCTCGGACTGTAGGGATTGGCTCAGGGTAGTCCTGGCAAGGTGAACAGTAACTTCGGTCAACTGGTTGTCAGGGGCAAACACCCCCTCTCCACTGGTGAACAAGGATGCCCATAGTCCCCATTACTTTGGGTCACCTCCCTGTTATTTCCACAGGGGCCATGGACCAGACTCAGTATAAAGCACTGGGGGGAAAGTGAAAAGATGGAAAGAGACTGGTGGGTCTGACAACATTCTGGGATCGATTGACCATGACTGCCCCTCAGCAGGACATTCAAATTAAACAAGCTAGGTGCTTCTCCAATCCTGAAAATCAGTTTGAAGTGGGGTCTCTGGTACTGGCAACTGAAAGCATCCTCTATTGACATAAGAGTTAGTTAAGAACCACTGGCCCAAGGACAGACTTTAAGGAACCATGAGTATATGTGTGGGGTGACAGCAGGGAGAATGAACTGAAAGGAGATGGAGAAGAAATAAGAACTTGGCTCTTTATTTTGGCCTTCTGACCTTGAGATATACACCTTGTGGTTATTTTTTTGTGTGCCTTTTGGATGTAATTGATAATAGTAATTTTAGTTTTATCCTCTTTTCCATTCTTGTAACCAGCATACACTATTTCTACTAAATAAACAGCTACCCAGTAGGTCTTGTATAACAAACCACATTCTCCGCATTAGCAGTGCCCTGGGGATGGAAGGTACTTTACGGTCAGCCCAATGCAACGTCATTCTAAATTTGCACATTTGGTTCCTTCATTCTTATGTGTAAGGTGGTTGTTAAACTACAGCTTTTCATTTCTCCTCAAAAGGGTGTGTGTGAGGCCACTGTAAGAAAACCTTTCTCTAATGTAAATTGTTCTAGAGTGGGGGTGAGAGGTGACTTTCCAAACAATCTCTAATGAAATATGTGTGTCCTAACACAGCCGTGCATGAGAGAGGAATCCTGGTGACACATCCCTTTGTTTCTGCATGGTCATGCTGCCAAGATCTTGATAAAGCAAAGGCCAAGTGGCACATGTTCTCTACTCACAGGCTCTCAGTCAATAACTAGTTCTTACAAGTGAGGCTTTTGATGACTCTTTGTGGCTTACAGAATACAGCCCCAACTTCATCACAGGTCTTATGATTTGGCCTTCACTTACTTATCCAACCTAACCTCTTTTTGTTTTTGAGATGGAGTCTCACTCTGTTGGCCAGGCTCCACCTCCCGGGTTCAAGCAATTCTTGTGCCTCAGCCTCCCAAGTAGCTGGGATTACAGGTGTGTGCCACCATACTTGGCTAATTTTTGTATTTTTAGTAGAGGCGGGGCTTCACCATGTTGACCAGGCTGGTCTTGAACTCCTGACCTCAAGTGATCCAACTGCCTTCGTCTCCCAAAGTGCTGGGATTACAGGCATGAGCCACCAGGCCCAGCCCCAACCTACCCTCTTAGCACCTTTCTGGACTCTCAGCCTCATCATACCAAACTTTTCATTATTCCCAGATAACCTTTTTTTTTTTTTTTTTTTTTTTTCTGAGATGCTTTCTTGCTCTGTTATCAAGGCTGGCGTGCAGTGGTGTGATCATGGCTCACTGCAGCCTGTAACTCCTGGGCTTGAACGATCCCCATGCCTCAGCCTCTTAAGTAACTGCGACCACAGGCACGCACCACCACACCTGACTGATTTTTTAAAAAACTTTTGTAGAGATGGGGGTCTCTTTATGTTGCCTAGGCTAGTCTTGAACTCCTGGCCTCAAGTCTTTCTCCTGCCTCAGCCTCCCAAAGTGCTTGGATGACAGGTGTGAGCCACTGCACTCCAGCTTCCGATAACTCTTTACATCAGCTGTGTCATTCTCGTCCCCTGCTTCACTACCTGCTCTGTAATTCTAATCTTCCCTGGGCTCTCTGGAATGTCACTCATCACTTTATTAAGCTGCTTTTCACACTGTGTTCTCATCCTGTGTCTACTATTTGTCATCATTACCTTACTGTTTCTCTGTTTCTTCACTGCTTAGCTTGACCTCTGGCAAATCGTAAGCGTTTGATACATGCTTTTGCCTGGATTTGCATAGCCATAAAGGATGACAATAAATACATCTTTAAGTTAACAACTACAGGAGAGGAACCATGCCTGGAGAATTCTCAGAAGCCCTAGTTTGATCCAAGTTGACCCCTGAAGATTAGGAAGAAAACTCACCAAAGTTCTCTAAAGGAAATCTACTTTTAGAACATGATTCTCTACAGTAGGATATGCCTACTCACGGGCATTTAAAAAAACTTACAATGCTGCTTGCTCGGCAGGTATTGTGTGTGATTTTTTTTAAGGATTAGAATGTCAAGGGGTAATGGTTTGTAGAAGACAAAACCGGGTGCATTATGTTCTGTGCTGCTGTCAGGTGGGTGAACAAAGTTTTGGGGGAACAAACTACAAACTTTACTGCTAACTCTATGATCTGGTTTTTCATTTGCTGTTGTAACTTCATTTTCTTTTGCTGTTGCTCTTCATCGTGTAAGTGAATGAGAAATGTTGCTGAATATATATCAGTTTTTAGGAATGTAAAATTATTTTCTGGGGACACTACCATGAAGGCAGCACAGAAAATCAAAGCAAACACACAGCAGGTGCATCCCAGAGCCTACACAACATTGCTAATGATGTCATAAGTTGGACTCACTCCAACAGAGCTACGAAAGAACTAAAGTCAGAAAACATGAAACCCACGCATGGTATAAACTGCTGTGTTCCAGAAAGAAGCAAATGCAAGAATAATACATTGACACAAACCATGAAGTAAACTTGATGGAATGTGGTTATATCCTTTGAGAATATTACATAAAAGGAAGAAGAAAAAGACATCCTATACGGAACAAAAAGGACAGAGAATCTGAGGCACATAGATGAGGATGTCTGCTATGCCTAATGGAAGAATTGCCTGAAG
Source organism: Rhinopithecus bieti (assembly GCF_001698545.2). Taxonomy (NCBI): domain Eukaryota; kingdom Metazoa; phylum Chordata; class Mammalia; order Primates; family Cercopithecidae; genus Rhinopithecus; species Rhinopithecus bieti. The sequence continues at coordinate 3,827,897 of NW_016813480.1, forward strand.
ATCCACAGAGAGAAATGTATTTACCTGGAATCAAATGGTGCACTTTGTAGATATTCCTTGCAAAACTGTACAGTTACAAAGATTAATAAATTGTTTTTGAGGGCATAGGTGTATTTCCATTTCCAAATATCCAAGAAACTAAAGTGAAAAACCTTGAGGACACAGCAGAAGTGTTCTCTCCAGCTGGCCGCACTGCAATCACACAGCATATGGGTCCAAGAAGCAGAGGCCAAAAGGGAGCAGAAAGGTGTGGCCACTGCATTTCTCCAGGTTATCAAATAAAAAAGCTCACTTGGATTTTATTTTGAAATGTCATTGTGTCGCAAATGCTCCAGTGTACAGAATATCTTTAGATGTTTGATCACAGAGTACAACCAATTTGTCCAGCAACATGGCAGCAAGTTTGTGTCCAGCCCAGGCCTGGTGTCTCTTTGCTTTTCAGTGCTTTCATGTCTGCAATCTTCTGCATCACGTGAAAGGCACTGTGCATAAATTGGGAACATGCAAACGGAATTTGTCTCCAGTCTGTGACAACTTGGACAAGTCTTCAGTTTTCAACAGACTTGTGAGGATGGTGAAAAGATGATAGCTTAGACAATAAGCACGAAGTTCCATATGACAAAAGTGTATTCAGCCGGTTCCTGTCCCCAGTTCTTTTTTAAAAGCACGTGCTTTTGAATAGGTGAGACAGAGCAAGAAGGGCAAAAGGTCTGGGTGACAGATCAATGCTTTGAGAAACAAAACCACTATCATTCTAGAAATACCTTAAGAATCTAAAATTTCTCCCATCTAAAATATTTGAGTGCTTCTGATGAACCGGCCAAAAAAATAGATATGGGAGAACTAAAAATTTTTGATTCCACTAGTAATGAAAAGTTGTATTTATCAGTAAATTCGTGTGTAATTTCAGTAAAATTCAGTGAGGACATGTAAGAACTCTTTAAATTATACCTTTAAAATCATTACATAACATGTTTAAATTCCCTGCCATTTCATATTCCAAAAGTAAATGTATACATATTAAATAAATTAAGATGTGCCTTACTCTCTCAAAAATGTCTATTCTTAATAAAGACCTCACATTTTTTGAGGAACGTATGCATCTGGATTTTGTGACTAAATTGAAATATAAAGTTAATGCAAGCTTTTAGGGTTACAGTGCTGTTTACTATTCTTTCAGCCACTGGTTTTAAAGTGCATTTTCATACATTGAATATTTAAAAAATATTTAATTAGTATAAGAACATATGAATTGTTTCATATAATACACATAAAATCTTAATATATTGAAATCCACAGATATTTTCAAGTTAACTTGCTTCTGTCAGGATCTCAGATTAAATAAAGGTTCTTATTTTTGGTCTTACAAATAGGTCACTGATCAGTAATCAGTAATTGTAATTACATATTGCTATTTTTCAAACAAGCATTCTTACGTGTCCACTCACATAAAATAATACTGGCAACTAGCCTATTCTAACAAAGTGCATTACCTGATCCATGTTCCTGTCTGCATAAGTCAGTCACATAAGAAGAGAACAATTATCACATGATGCTATTTTGATTTTAGAGAGAGCATGTACACAAACTGTTGGTTCTTTCTTTATATGACTTGTATATTTATGCAACAGTTAAATATAATCAAGAACAAAAATGAGAAAGTCTGAGGTCACAAGGCAAACTATGAAAACACAAACTTGGCAACTAATCTTTATTCCTCAAGGCTTTTCTCAACACAACCCAAAACAAAACAAAAGTAAACTAGATACAGAGATGACATAAGGCAAACTGCCTTCCCTAACACTCACTTCTAATTTTTGTCATTTTGAAAAATCACCTCATTGCTAACGCTAATTGACTTTAAAACAGTAACTGTCTTAACTTGAACACATATCATAAATTCATACTAATAAATATTTTGTGTGTGTTTTATATACAGTATTGAGGTTTTATTTAACTTTTTCTTTATTTTTAGAAACTAGGTCTTGCTGTGTTGCCCAGGCTGGAGTGCAGTGGCTGTTCACAGGTGTAATCACGGCTCACCACAGCCTCAAACTCCTGGACTCAGGTGATCCTCCTGCCTCAGCCTCTTGAGTAGCTGGGAATACAGGTGCGTGCCACTGTGCCTGGCTAGAGATTTTACTCAATTTTTAAATTTGAGGATGGGATTCTATGGCTTTTAAGTGGTATGGTAATCCCACATTCTAAAAATTTGTGTCATGTATGTTCCTTGCTTAAACTCCTCCCACGGAAATGTTTCCTGGTGGCTACAATTCAATGCTCTAGGACCTTGCTCACAAACGCCCAGGTGATCTGGCTCCTGCTGCCTCTTAGATCTCTTAGATGACTTTGTCATGCATTTCCCAGGCACTGGTCACACCAAGCATCTCTTCCACTCCCCCTGCAGGCCTTCCTATCAAATTTTGGCGCCTGGAACGTTCCTTCCCGACCTCCTCTTGGTTGACTGCCTGTTTAGGTCTCAGTTTAAAGGTTGTCATGGCTCAGGAAACATGACCCTGAGCACTGTGAACTGCAGGACATTGAGAGGGCCTCAAAAGCAAGAGGGTTGCTCTGACCCTCCCTACCTTTCAGTGGGAAGCATGGTCATGAAGAAGCTTCCTGACCTTCCTTCCCTGAGAGGAGGTCTGCGTTCCAGAGCGGTCCTGCCTCACACCCAGCGGGAAGGAGGGCTGCGTAGAGAGGCCCACAGTTCCAACAGACAGGTCTTGCTGAGTTCCCCACACTTGATAAATTACCCCCCCTTTTTGTCCAATCACCTTTTTGCATGACTGTCTGTTTTCATCGGCATAAAAATACATATGTTTTTCCCTGGGTCTTTGGTCTTCACTTCTGAAGGCTCCCATGTTGCATAAAACTTTGACAAGTCAGTCTGTTATGCTTTTCTCTGATTACTCTGACTGTTGTTACAGGAGTGTCAGCCATGAGCCTTGTAATGCATGAGGAAAAGACATTACTTTTTTCTTCCCTGACACTGTCATCTTAGGAGGCTTCCCTGACTGCTCCAGCCCAGCCATTCACTCCCCATTATGTCCTCTGCTTCATTTTCCTCCTAAGAGCCACCACTCACTGTCTCCCACTACCAGGTGAGCTCTAACACAGTAGGAATTCCCTCTCTTATTCTAGGCCGGAGTCTGGCCTGGCACTTCCTCCTTTTTTAAGAAATGTCAGTTGCATGGATACATAAATGACTCGCCCCACATTAGGCCAATCACTGGTTCTATTTGCTATGAGGCCAACATGTTTACTCATTAGTAACTGTGAAGTCCCAATTACCACCACCTAAGGGGCCTTGAGCCAATCCTAATTGCCGGAGAAAGAGAATAAACACTGAATAATCATATTATCACTGCCCTATTAGAAAAGGAAGACTTAACTGGGACTCACTGAATCACTAACAATCCAGGCTGTGTGACAGTCAATCACGTGTCCTGGTCTACAGAAGAATTTACTCTTAGGGATACCAGCCTGAGACCCATGCCAGTTTTTTTTAAACCCAAAAATAATTTTTTTTTCTGCTCCTGTTAATAGAGAAATATCTCCAAAAATCCAATACATCTATTGCTAAATGCAGTGATTCCTGCTACAATGACCATCTCTTAGTGATAACTTTTACATATTCTCCAAGTTCCTCTCAACCACAAGGTCAATGATGTCATTCACCCGTGATCTAACAGGACCTTGACTGGCTTTCCAAAGGCTGGCTATAGATACAGAACTACTGTACCTTACCACAGAGACCACATCAGGGGCCTGGGAGGACATGCTCTGTGCTGTAGTGTGCAAAAGCAGCCATCAAATATGAATGGAAAACACCCAGCATTTCTCCCGAGGCTTCCTTTCCCCTCTAACAGTCCAGTACGTCCCGGGGATCCAGCAGTTCTCTCAGATGCACTACAAAGTCATTTTAACCCTGAATGCTGGGGTGCCTGGGAGTCTACACTTCTCTACGCCTTTGTAAGAACTTAGGGAGAGGCTAATTGAGAAATGAACAGTAGAATCCGGTTATTCTCAGATAACATCTAAATTGTAACTCAGTTTCAGATTGGGTGAACCTGCCTGTTTGTTTTCAGGCTGGAATGTCTTACTCTCAGAGATCAGTCACAGTTGGAGGTAGGCAAAACGGGAAGCCAAAGGGAAAAGCAAACAACTCACCGATAACGCAGGAGAAAAGCGATTAGCAAAGAGATCCCAGAACCTCCTGAAGAACGAATCCCTGCCTGGAATGTACAATGTCGCTATTCAAATTACGTGACCTATACAATGGCAATTTTTTTGTTGTTGTTGCAAATCTACCTTTAAATGTTTCTGTTGCTGCTCAAGTGGGTTAAATAAAACTATCTTCCCCCAAAAGGGATTAAAATATTTCATTACTTCTTAAAAAGGGAAACAGCGAGCTGTCCACACTAGTTTTGTTCGGAACGGACAATAAATTCATCAGTAAAAATGGTTCTTGAAGAAAAGTCTTGTTGGCAAATGGAGAAAGTTGACATGGAACTAATTTAAGTCATAATTCAAAAAAGGAAATGTACTCAAGTCATCGTGGAAATACAGCCTGAGGCTGTGTTACCAGCAAACCACTAACGCTGGTGGTTCCTCCAGGCTTACCTCCCTCCATCACCAGGACACCTCTTCCCATTTTCTCTCCAGGCGTTTCCTAAACATGCCACACTTCTTCATCACAGCACTGAGCAAGCAGCTAAGCTCCTGATTAGACTTCTGATACAGCTGCAGCACCGTTTTAAAGCTGAACAAGAAGCTTAATAAAAAATAACATCTGGTATTTAATTTTAAAAATTTCTAATTATTAAACATCGGTCCATAAGAACAATAACAGGCTCTTGGAATTTAACATTCTTAAAATAACAGAGAATCAATTATTTTTAGTTGACACAGGCAGCTTAGGCATTAACTAAATGCTAATGAGGTGTTTTACTTTCTGAAGAGTTTATTTTCCTCCTCCTCTCCTTCCTGTGGATGCAAACAGTCCCCAGAAGCCCGGCTGGGTCACGCGGGCAGCCTTTCGGTAATTTCCTGCCCCATTCACTCCCTTTGTTCCACTAATGCATTTCCTGACCTGTCGCGAGTATTTGTCAGCAAGGCGAGAGCTTTAACTGGCTTTGCCTGGGAGCGTCGTTGGCTCTCCAGCTGTTCTCCTAAGAACTCTTGCTGTTGTCTGAACTAAAATGTTTGCGGCATTCGGCTTTGCCCAAGGTTCTTCGCTCTACAAGATTAAATGCATTCAATTAATTTCTTTCATAGACCATACCAGGCTCCATGAAGGTGATTGTGGGTGGAAATTGGCTTCTTTAGCAAGGCTTCTCTTTTCTGAGCCATATCAAAACATGAGCCGCGGCCGGGAGCCGTAGTTCAAGCCTTGAATCCTAGCACTTTGGGAGGCCGGGGTGGTGGTGGGGGAATCACAAGATCAGGAGTTCAAGACCAGCCTGGCCAAGAAGGTGAAACCCTGTCTCTACTAAAAATACAAAAATTAGCCGGGCGTGGTGGCGGGCACCTGTAATCCCAGCTACTCAGGAGGCTGAGGCACAGAATTGCTTGAACCCGGGAGGCAGAGTTTGCAGTGAGCTGAGATTGCGTCACTGCACTCCAGCCTGGGCAACAGAGCGAGACTCCATCTAAAAAACAAACAAACAAACAAAATGAGCCTCTTTCACGCACTCCTTTCTCTGTATTTGCTCTGAATTTGTCCACTAGTTTGGTTTCAGCATTTCTTGTGGGGAGGGTATGATTTCTCTGCTTGGTCCACGTTCTTCCTACATGTAGGGATCTAAAAGTCAACAACATGCAACTATAATTCTCTAGCTTCCTTGGACTCTGCACGAAGCTTCATCAGACAGTAGACTGTGACCCTTTTCAGTAGACCCTGCCAGAAGGTAAGCACCCCTCCTGGTCTCTCTGGGGGCTCCGTGGCTTTCCAGTCTCTCTAATAAAGATGTAATTGCAAATGCAAGCATTTGGGTGGCTCTCCATATCTTGGCTTGGTGGAAAGAGGCCTGAAGTAAGAAGACGCAGGGTTGCCTCTCTTTAGTTGGGTGACAATGAGGACAATGAGCAGACATGACTCCATCTCTGAGTCCTCATCACCTTTTCTGCACATGAAGAAACTTTCATTTGCTGCATGTGGGGATCAGTGTTATGACAAAAAAAAAAAAAAAAAAAAAAAACCCCCCCCCCCAAAAAAAAAAACTAAAGTGGAGCATAATGAGTAAATCCATGGCACTAAAAACCAGGAAGACAGGTCTCGGCATGGTGGCACTTCCCTGTAATCCCAGCTACTTGGGAGGCTGAGGCAGGAAGATGGAGCGAGCCCAGGAATTCAAGCCCAGCCTGGGCAACCTAATGGGGCCCTGTATCTTCAAAACAAAACAAAAAAACAAGAGAAGGTTCTCCAGATTCGGAGGAACTTGAGGAACACAGAAACCAAACATTACGTGTGAACCTTGCCCAGATCCTAACACCAATCAACCAATCCTAAAAAGGCAGGGCTGAGGCAGCCAGAGAGTCTTTTTATGGACCAGGTGTTTGACTGATACCAAGGAATTATTATTAACTTGTTAGATGTGATCATGGGGACTGGACTTTCACATTTAATAACATAAACAAGCATGTTGTGTATCACAGATGTTATAAAGTCTCGTGGAATATTTCGCGAGCCCCCTAAAGCGCAGGTGGACTGTCATGATGCCTGGGATTCGCTTTATGTTTCTGGAAAGAAAGACTCTGAGCAGAAGGGGCGAGATGAAGCAGTTCTAGCAGAATCTTGATAATGATTGGATCTGGGCAACGATTTCATAAGACCTTATTGTGCTCATCTCCCTACCACTGTGTATGCTTGAATATTTGAATAATGAAAATAAAACTTTTAAAATGAGTGTTTTAAGGGAAGCCCAGGCTGCCATCAGTACAGCAGGGAAGTTGGTGACATCAGAGAGTGCGTCCCGAGGTGGACGGCATTTGTTCCCAGGACAAGGCCTGTCCTGCTGCCCCTGAGTAGCCCACACGTGGTCCAGTGCTTGGGACAGTGCGACACTGTCATATAAAACCAGTCAATCAAGAAGGGCCAAGGGTAGCGTCAACCACAGAAGGGCACAGTGTGGGGAGGACGGGGAGGTGGAGGCTGAAGGTCATACACGTCAGAAGAGAAGCAGAGGCGGAAATCACTGTGGCTCTGGTCTGCACTGGCTCAGCAGGTGGTGGGGCTGAGCAGAGGTGGCCACGATGAGCTGCGCTTCAAGAGATGGCTTCAGCTGGCTGGGGCGGGTAGGTTAAAGAGACGAGCACCACAGGCAGGGGGACCAGGGGGATAACTGCACAGATGCTGGGAAGACGTCAAGACCTGGCACCCAGGGATGCTCAGGACACGAGGGGACAGTGCAGACACCAAGAGGGAGTCTGCAGTGTGGGAACAATTCATCCCAATGGAGCAGGGGACTCTGAAGGAAGGGCTGGTTCCTGGGAGGAGTGGTGAGGGCCGGCATAGACGGTACAGACAGACTGCAGCTCAGATGGACAGGGGCAGGCCGGCGGGAGACCCTGGGGCAGAAGGGACAGCCTGGGCTGGGTACACTGTCCTCTTCACAAAGAGGAGCTCCTTGAAGCTGTAATCCAAAGGCTGTCTTGAGGAGACCACAAGATTCAGAACTCACTAGAGTTCCCCCCAAGCCGCTATCCAACATTCACTACGACCGATCGTCCACACCACTCCCATGTGCCTGGGATTCTGTTCGATTTCTCCCTTTTACCTCAGACTAGGGGGCGCACCCCGACGATGCAACTCGGAGAGCCTGCTGCATTCGCATCTTCCCCAGGCTTACATGTTAGATGGTAAACATGGCCAGTGAAATGTACTTGTTATGCAGCTTTTCAGTTAGGGGACACTTCCTGAACATCTACATATGCTATAGATTTAATCTGCATTATTTATTTAAACCTCCAAGTAAATGTATGATGAGAAAACTGAAGTTCAGAGAAGTGAATAACCCAGCCAAGGCCACACAGCTAAGCTAGAGCCCAGCTCAGGTCGTCTGTCTTCACCGTCTGCACTCGTTTCTCTGCTTCATGACAGAGCCGTGGAAAAAATGCAGCTGGAAGGAAAATAAATCTCAACCAGGTGCTGGAAGCAGACATTTGCCACCTGGCCTGGAGAGGTTTGCTGAAATGATGCCCTAATTTCCTATCCTTTTGGCTAGCAAAAAGCCAATAATAGGTATTTTAGGAGGAAAGCGTGGGAGAGGTGGGGCGAAAACAAAAGGAAGACGCACCACACGTGCACTGCCAACGGTCAGTACTGTGAGAAAACCGATTTCCTAAAGTGACAACGTCCTAAAGCAGGCAACGTCGTAGTCTCATGCAAAAGGCCAGCGTCCCTCCTGCCTCAGGCTGGCTCAGCGTCACGCTCAGCTTGGCAGTGGGACTGATTTTGACTTAGAGGTGTGATGATTCCAAACAGCTTTCTCAATGCTGTTTTAAAGATCAAAGGATTTCCGTTAAAGATCAAAGCATGGCAGGTGTTTCTGAGTTGAGTTCTCACTCAGACTGCATTGGGGAGTTCGTGTTGTTTTGTTTCTTTAATACGACTGGTTTTCAAAGGGGCACTCGAGAGCACTGCCTGCAGTGGAGGCACAATCTCGGGTTTGTTTGAAATCCTGCTGCTGTGGTTCAGGCTCCGTCCCTATTTTTCAGCAGAGAGAGCTCCATTAGGATCCCTGGCCACCTGTCCAAGGCTGTGACCAGCGCCCTGTTTAGAGGCAGCCTGGATGAAATGGAAGCCGCAGAGCAAGCGGCCGCGGCGCCTGGGCGGAGGAGAGAGTCAGGTTTCCCTCCTGAATTCCCTGGCGGTGATGGGCTGTCCAGATTACCCTGGGTCACAGGGCCACGCACAGATGTTCACAGAACACAAAACTGAAGGGAGACGAGGCAATGGCTCGCCAGAAGGTTGAAGACCAGCCACACAGCTACCTTCTCCAAAGTCACAGCGTAAGCTACACCCAGGGAAAGCACTTAAGGGGAAGATAATCCACCACCTTCCTGGCAAAGGCAGGGGCAGCAGCTGGGTCTGTTTGCCCTTGACAATGGAGGAAATCAGCCCTGGGCCCACCCCACCCCACTCCCACCAACTGGGATGAAGGGAGTGAAAGGCGATCTAGAAATCGAACAAGCTCTCCTTGTTTCTTCAGGCTACGCATACCTCAAAAACTAGATGTTTTCAACAAATATATTCCCCCTTTTCTTTCTTGCTTGCCATTGTACCTAAAGTATTACAGGGCAACCGCTTATCTCATTCCAAAAAACATTAAGGAACAAAAGTCTGTCATCTTACCTGCCGTCATCGGTTTATGTTATATCTGTAAAGGTGAGTGGCCAAAGATAGATTTTCTTTCACCAGGAAAGAAATTTGCATGGCTTACACTTCAGGAATAAAGAAGGGAAAGATGTTACCAAGACGTTATAAAACAAGGAATTTTTTTCCATTTAGCTCCTCATTGTTGAGACACTCAGAATAACGATATGCAGGGTAGACTATTTCATGTGCGGTACAGGGGGCTTCCTGCTTCCCCGGGTAGGGATTACCGGGACGACAGTTTGGGAAAAGGTATTCGGATCAACCCAAATCGTCACGTGTCCAGTGTCTATGAGGTGCACAAACACCACATCGTGGAAAACACTCCTTCAAGAAGAACAAACTAAAATCAAGACACACATTTTTATTCACTCCCTGAAGCACTTTCTTCACTCTGCTTTCTGGATATCTAATTCCCTTATCTCACCCTTTCTCATTATCTGCTGCTTCATGAGAACAGGATTATCAAAGTATCAATTCCACAGGTTGATTCTGGGAGACAAGATTTACTAATGAGAAAGTGCAGAAGCGTGTTCATGAAAATTTAACTTTATCAAAATAGTATAAAAGGATGTGGCTTAGACAAGTTCAATAAAATGTTAGATGAAAATATTTTATTGAATGAATACGAGGCACAGGGAGAAACTTAGAATCCCTGGCTACAATTTCAAAATTGTCATTGTAAATTTGGCACAAGAGGGTTTTCTAAAAGATTAATGCATGAAGACTTTTTCTGTTCTACTTCCTGTGATTACATTCCTAAGAAAAACTGCTAGAACTTTTGCCAGTGACTTGGACCTGGGTTTCATAACCTATCAGAATGTCCCTTAAAGGGCCCTAAGCAATGCTGTCAGGACTGAGCTGAGTAAGCCCCTGGGGTTAGGGATGCTGAGGACCCCCAGGGGTGCCCCGGCTTGGCTGGCACAGGAAGGCAGGAGAGGTGGTGAGCTTCAGGGAGGATGGGCTCCTGGCCTGTGCATCTTTGCAAGGATAGGATTTGCTAATCTTACATCACAAATGCCTCTCCATGTGTGAGTCTATGTTAGCTGTACTCTTAAGCAATGAGATAAACTGCCTCTCCCTGGAGGCCTGGTGACTGTCAGCATCTCTCTGTGGCCACTTTGTGCACATTTGACACACGAGCTGACACACCAGACACCAATGTGTCAGCTCATCTGGCACTGAAGTCACCGTCCTTTCCTCACTACCACCTCACTAGACTTTGGTATTGCCAAGCCAGTCAGTCAGCAAATATTGACAGAGCTTCCTGTGCGGGTAACAGCTAGAGAGATACACAAATCAGCTGAAAGATCAGATGAGGGTAGCAAAGAAGGAACAGGGACGGGTGAGAAGAGACAAAAGCACTCAGGACCCCTCAAAGAGGCGGGGTCTATAAGATCTTTAGAAGGGAGGACAGAGCTGAAGAAGTGTCTACCCGCCACCCCTCAGGAATCTAAGCGGGTGTGAAAGAAGAAAGCAAAGGTGGTAAAAGAACAATTGTGAAGCAGCTCAGGAGGCCAAGCAGGACAGCACAGTCTCCATGCAGAGAGCGGCACGCCACGCCACCATTATTTAGTTTGCAGATGGACCACCCAGAAAATCTGTGAGCAATTAGAAGTGAGAAAACAGATGGGAGGGGTTCCTGAGGAGGATGAGCTGTGGAGTCCCCAAACTATGTTCTGGCTAGGAATTCCAGGGTAAAGTAAGATGCTAGGACTAGAAGAAAAGGAAAATGGTGCAACCAAGTGGGAGCATGCAGACCCACCCATGCACATGTGCACACGCACACACTCACACACCATCATATGAACTACAAAGTGACATTTACAAGGAACCAGAAAATAAGACTTTTAAATGTAGAAGGTAGGCAGCCACATTTAAACTCTTATTTTCTGATATCCATTTGAACGTTTAAAAGTGAATTTTGAACAGGATCAGTGAATTGTAAAAATAACATTCGTTTGATCAACAACAAGCAAAAATGGGCTCACACACTCTTGCAAGGCTGACAGCCCACAACTCCCGTCAATACAATTCAAGGCTGACAGCTCATGACTCTCCTGCCGAAGTGAGGATGAGCAGCTGACCTTTTACGCACCCGAGATGGGTCAGGTAATATGCTGCGTTGTACATGTTTCACAAACCCTAATGCCCCAAAGAAAATATTAGCCTTCCATGACAGATGAAGAGACAATCTCAACATATGAAACATCCTGCACAAGGCCTCACCGGTAGGTTGCAAAGCCAGAATTCAAACGCAGGTTCCATATCTCTGCAAAATGCACGTGGCCCTCCAAACTGGGTGGTTGGTCCCTGTACACAGTGTTGGACCTGAGCCTTGACATGTGCCACTCCCTCTGCCCAAATCAGATTCTCGGCAGTTCTGTCCATTCAAGACCCTCCCAACCTCAAAGGCCTGTTGTTCGTCCATCTCCAACATGAAGCCTTTCTCGATTGCTCAAGCCAGATGACCCCTCCTCACATCAGAACAAACACGCTAAAGCACATTCTCACACTACATTGTATGTAATGTTTTCCTGTAAAATGTTTGAAAGGAGTTTCAGAATTTTGCTCTGAAATTCTCATTTTATTTAGAAATGACTTATGCCCCCTCAGCAATCATTGTGTATACCTGAGATATAAGAGAGCCTGTAAGTTGTTTCTAAGTATAATAAACTTACTGTGCTTACTAAACTTAATAGTTAAGAGTGATATGCATTTTACAGGGTTTTAAATATTTATTTCATTATGCAGAAATGAAATTAATTTCCTGCTCCCTAATTTTTGGAGCCTATGAATATGTTTTTTTTTCAAGTCTCAAAGAGCATGGTAGGTCCCTGAAACTCGAAGAGGTTCTGAGCCCTATGCCTCGGCTGTCTGACGGATAGAACAGCCCTCAACAAGCCTCGACCACGCATAGTGGTTACATATACATCTGCGGTAAAATCAGCCCCCATCCCCATATATTCACAAACTTAAGCTTATGGAAGACAGTGCTTTTCGTCCTGTTGACTGAGGTCAACAAGACTGATGTCTCTGACTTCTGAATATGTGAAAAAGACAGTAACAGAAAGAAATGTGAGCGCACTTCAGACTGTGGACAGAGCACCAGCAAAGGTGTGAAGTCAGGTTCACACAGGGTATTGTTCTGAACTTGTCTGCCTGGAACTTTATTCTGTAGAAAATGGAGAGCCCACAGAGATTTAGGACCAGAAGTAGACTAGCATAGCTGCTATAAAATGAATGCTGGATAAACTGACTAAAAAATAAACTCATAAATAAATACAAAACCACAACTTCAACTCTCTGCCATCATCCCTTTCCTAAAATCTGTTTGAAGTTGTATTTTGAAAGCCTCTCAAAATGTTTGCATTCTCTTTAACAAACAAAATTGCTTTGTCTTCATTGCTCTAAAAGATGGTGCAAATAAACACAATATAAAGCAAAACACAAAGTGAGGATCTCTGTAAGTATTTGATTTTTTGATGTTTGTTTCATTAACAGTTACTGATTTCCTTCTAAGCATTTTAGGAGAGTTGTACTCAGAATGTCATCGATATTCCATGTCCTTAACAGAGCAATAGCTTTCCAGTACCCTGCAAACTGTTCTTAGGCCCAGAGAAATTTCCCTTGATGGTACAAAGATTTTAACAGAGTGCACTCTAACGACATTTTAACGTCTTATGATGAAACGAAAACTGCGCTCAGGCCCAGCTGTTCCTTGTGGGGAAGGGCAGGCTCGCGTTCAGGAGGAATTAGGCGAGCAAGCAGCAGTGTCATTTCCAGGAGTTCACACGATTCCTTTCACCCCCCAGCAGAAAACGTTAACACTAAAAACTACTCCCCCACGTAGATCTGCTGAAGTGGAATGTGACAAGGTTTACCTGAGTAACAACGTGCATTATTCCACACGCAAACCTTCACCACAGATACTCATGCTTGGGTACGAGACTTGGGTTTGAAATCCAAAGGCCTGGCTTAAACTCCTCGGTGGTAATACTGCTAACCCCGAACTCTTCCACCTTGAGATAATCGGCCACGACGTCGACTTGCTGCACATGGGTTGTTTTGTTCACCTCCAAACCCAGTAAAACCCCCAGTCTTACCTGGAAACTTCCAGAGATTTAGGTTTCATGTGGTCACTGAGAGAGTGTGATTTAAATCTGAAAATAACCAAAATTCTTAAACCTGAGCACACTGTGCTCCCATTGAACACCAAGATGAGAAAAAGAAATCCAGGAAGGAATAAGGGAACAGGGCCGGGAGAACACGTGTTCTGTGCGGAGCGGGACGGAGTTCCCCCACCTCTTTCCATTGCTATCCCGCAGCACCGCTTTTCCCAGGACTCGAGCCTTGGTTTCCAGCTCCTGCACCTCCTCCAGCAATGTCTTTTTGCAGGTGTGCTTGGCTCTGTATTATGAGGAAAAGACAAAAAGAACATGGCATAGAGACTTGACACAGCTGGGAAAGACAGGCCACTCCCCTCTCAGGCCACAGCCAAATGCCCTTTGGTAGAGGCCGAGGCTCGGGAAGTGGTGGAGCATTCACATCTCCATGCATGACCCGGGTTCCACCTCCACAGCCCGGAAGCATCCTGAGTGCTGCAGACCAGACCTGGATCATGCATGTCAAGAGTCACCCCCACCCCGCAAAGAACTGGAAGTGTGCTGAGGAGCCCGCTGCTCAAAGACTGGGTGGGGTTCACAAAGACCCAGGGTCTGCCTCTAAAGCATTTCTTGGCAGGAACTGAAAACTCAGAAGACACTTTAAACCCTCACCTCAGTGAACAGGCACTGGCTGCCTGGTCCAAGGACCCCAACTACAGTCAGAGATCCCAGGGGTTAGCGAGTTTCCTCCCTCCCTCTTTTGTGTGAAAAGAGCCACTGCCACAGCAGCCACAGGGCTTAGGATGCTAGAGTGCATATTCTGGATGCAAAACCATCGGCTTGAAACGTGGAGTCAACACAAATCCCGAGTACAGGTTTTCCATCTTCCTCTGGCAACAACTTACCATTTTAGTCCACACATGCAGGCCTCAGTGGCATTAATACAATGTATGAAATAACCCGCAGCCTGGACAGCCCACTCTTCTTGAATGGTAGGAAGAGTTCCCTCTACTCTTTTACTGATTAAACTAAGATGAATACTTCACAATAACTGGCTGATCTCAGAATCTTCATAAAATGGAAACTAAACAAAGCTAAAATTGAGCCACTAGTTGGAAACAATCTAGCTGCTAGTTGGAAACAGTCGAAGTGAAGAGACATTTAACAAGATACAGGTTATATAAGAGGGAAAAACCGTAAAGGGAAAAGATTCATAAACTTGTAACACACCAGATTGAACAGCTTTGCATCAGCTTAATTTCCATATAAATACATGTGAGGATCCTGCTACGTACTAGGACCCAAAGATAGAACGAGAACAAAAACTGAGCACCTTTGCCCAGAAATGAAAACAGTGTCTTGGGAACATTCCAAAGATGTGGGCTCTTCCTGCAGAGTCCTGTACCACCTCACCCACCCTCCACCTTCAAGGAAAGAAAGCCTGTTAAGATAATGTGAGCCATCTCCTGACACTCTGAGTTAATCTATAATGGAGTATTAGCACTGAGACACTGTCTATGCCCCTGTCATCCTCTCCCCCAAAGTAAACAAGGGAAAGCCACACAGGCTTTAACACATAATGCCTTAATTCCATCAAACAGTGTCCTGAGACTCAGGATTGATAAAACACTGCAGTTCAAAGCAGAGCCTGTGGAATTTTAATTTAAACAATAAATGAGCAAATATCTAACAGTTTGCTGGAAAGGAGAGTCAAAAACGATGTTAAAATGTACCCTGCTCATTATTATGTAATATGTGGGACCCCGAAAGTGGTCTTTTATCTCCCGGGCTTCTGGGGTTAGACTGACAACAAGGCCACCGAGTGCCTGCCCCGCCTGCCCTGAGCCACGGGCTTGCATGGGTTCTAGAACAGCCTGGTTACTATGAGCAGCACTGCTGGTTCTTCGAGGATCCCTCTCTCCACCACCATCCTCCCTCTCCCCTTTCCCCTGCACAGGGGTAGAACAGACCCCACTGTTATTTCCCGGGCTGGGAGGAAATGGGGTTCCTAGGTGGGAGGCTGGAATAGGAAGGTTAGGCACTGGGAATCTACAGCTTAGGTCAGAATCCAACCCACTGTGGAAGCTGCCGGTTTTCACTCAATCACAACACGGCCTTCAAGGGCAGTGGTCTGAGCATCTCAGTGCTCCCAGGCATTGTGCGTGCTCTCAGGGGATGAAACTGCGCCCATATTCAAGAGTTACTCAGCAGTTTGATACTATTTCCACCAGGCTAGCCCCTGTGAGCTAGCCTGGGACCTTGGTCGCTATCGGAAAACACTAAATTGCAATGCTGGGGATGATTCAACTTCTCTTTCTGCGTGTATTTAATAGCACCTGAGTAAAGGGATGCCGGCAATTTAAAACCCTGTTCTCAAGCACCTTTATCTAATAATGCCTGAATTAGAAAAACTGATTCTAAAATCTCCCGTCTAAAGGCTACATGTGAGTGGTCTAAAATTAATATTTATAGGTTATAAAGTTAGTTGTTAAGCATTAGCCACTGGCATGTCACTTAGGTCTCACCAGGAGCTGGGGTTTGGCGTGTTCTGAGCAGCAGCTTTGACAAAGTAAGCCCCTTATCTGTAAATGGCTTATTGCCTAGTGGCCCAGGGCTTGCTTCCTCTAACCCCACATCGAGAGGCTGGATGAGCACAGAAGAGACAGAGTTGGGGTGCTGGCTACTGACTCGTGAGTGTGAGAGTTGTCTGAGTCTTCAGATACACCTAAGGGTGTCTCCAGGTTCTCAGAGACTCAAAAGAAATAGATTGTTTTAGGATCTTGAACTTTCCATCCTTTTTTTTTTTCCTGAAACTCTTTCCCTGGACTCTTCTTTTGTATGCAAGAATAGCAAGTCAAAAGGAAACATTTAATTCTAAATGTGGGTGGAAGCATAAATGTTACGCGCTGCAAAAGAAATTAGTTAAGTCAGAAAGTTAAAAGAAATCAAGGCCCATTTGTATATAGAAATTGCTCATTACCTCTTATTTCCATTTAACTGCCTATCTGGGATTATAATAAGGAAATGAAGTCATTCTGGAATTGGGGACTATATTGTTGATGTACGGTAAAGTACAGGAGATACAGCTAGATAAAAGGAAATGGGTTCCTCTGTGTTCAGTGGCCTTGAGCTTATATTATTTTTATAAAGCAATACTAACAAATTTCACCTAGATGAGAGTGGGTACATGGCAGCTTACCTCAGCATGCTGTCATTGGTAAACATTTTGGATGAATATAAGCGAAGGGATATTAAAATAGCTCTGAGCAATTTAAACTTCATGCTTCTAACAAAAATACTCATCAGCCAGGTATCACATATAATCAATCAATTATTTTAATAAAAGGTAGGTTAGTTTTGTTCCATATGAAAATTTTGGTTAGCGGGATAATAGTGTAGGCATTTTATGGCGTGCCAAATCTGACTTAAGATAGTCTAATAACGGATCTTCATCCAGAAAGTCGACAGACTTCATGGAAAAAGTGATTGAATTACCTCATTCTGGTTCTCTTTTCTTACTCTTAACAGCTCAGGTCCTGAAATGGAAGCGAGAAACTGGGCAAAGAAATGGGGAAAATGTAGAAAGATGGAGCAACTCACTTTCTTTAGTGCTCACAGAAATATACTTGAAAAGGCAGGACTGTGTTGGGCTGGAATTTAAAAGTCTTTTTTTTCCTTCGAGACGGAGTCTCGCTCTGTCGCCCAGGCTGGAGTGCAGTGGCCGGATCTCGGCTCACTGCAAGCTCTGCCTCCCGGGTTCACGCCATTCTCCTGCCTCAGCCTCCCGAGTAGCTGGGACCACAGGCACCCGCCACCTCGCCCGACTAGTTTTTGTATTTTTGTAGAGACAGGGTTTCACCATGTTGGCCGGGCTGGTCTTGAACTCCTGACCCCAGGTGATCTGCCCACCTCGGCCTCCCAAAGTGCTGGGATAACAGGTGTGAGTCACTGTGCCCGGCCTGAAAGCCCTTTCAAAAGAGAGTGATAACCACCAAAGTTCGGAACAAAACAAAACATCCTGAAGATGGGCCCAAGGCAAGATGAGAGGCCTGCAGCACCCCTGTGGAAGCTCTCCCAGCATCACCATGTACTGCCATCACAGCTGCCCCTGTGCCCAGTCACGAAGGCACACCCCTTCTGGGAACCCCAAGGTGCATCACAGACATCGTGCCTCGGTAGATACCTGACAACTCAAATCCGATGATGGGTGGTTGGGGACAAGCAGGATTAATATTTTTGTTCAGTGCATGGTAAGAAGCAGCCAACAGCGTTTTCTAAAGCTGCAATTCAGAAAGAGAAATCTCCGCGAAGCACTGTAGCCTTCTCAGAGGTAAGTGATCACAACAGGCCTTCTCTTTTTGCGAGAGGCCTCTGAATTTACTTGTCTCAAAAACAAGTATTTCGGGTTTGGAGAATAATACGAGACATAATGTGGGCCTCACAATCAGAGGGAAAATGCGCCAATAAACTGAAAATTTCTTGTTTTGAGGAAAGGGGTGAGGGTAGTTTAGATATTAAATAGATGTTACAAACTGAGCATGTATGTGCTTTGGGCAAATATTCCAGCTGACAGCCAATATACGCTATTTTCCCTGCTCCCCTAAATAAAACAAGACAAAAATCCATTTTAGAAAGCACCTCTGGAATTCAGCAGGGGCCCTTCTGGCTCAGCCCAGAGCTGAGATGCTGTTGGCTCCCAGGAAAAGCTGAGTTCTGGGCCCATGGTGCCAGGTGCTGGGTGGCCGAGTGCTCCTGCTGCAGAGGGATGGCCCTCAGCCTCCCCTGCTTGCCCCTCCAGCACCTTCACTGCAGAGCCCAGGTTTATTCTCTGACCCAGTTGGCACACTCCTTGGAAAGGAAGTGACTTTTACTTTTTCCATATGGTGAAGCTGGGAGTAGTGTCATTTGATTCATCCTTGTTAAAATGTAAATGGTGCTAATTTTATAGTGCCAGGGGAAACCAAAAACAAGTCCTGTTTGAGGGAACAGATAATTTGCTTTGTGGTGACAGGGAATGATTACTCAGAACGCACTGGAAAAGAACCAGAAAACGGACAAAGAGGCACAGACACTTTGTCATGTATAAACATTCTCTTTCAGATGGAAGAAAGAGACTATTGCTAAAGTCTTCTGCAAATACACAGTCTCAAGAGAATTTTTTTAATGACACTAATTTGAGATAGCTGAATTAAAATAAACTAATTTATAATCATGTTACAAGTTTTCAATCACCGTAAATAGAAAAGGCCAGCTGATGTGGCCAAGACTATTCTCCATTTATCTAGAACTGACTTATCTTTGCAAAACAAAGATTTCGAACAAATTCAGCAAGGGAATAGATTGTGCCACAATTGGGCCTATTGGTTGGAAGAGCAAAATAACAGAACTAATATTTTCTTTCTTTTCTTTTCTTTTTTTTTGAGACGGAGTCTTGCTCTGTTGCCAGGCTGGAGTGCAGTGGCATGATCTCAGCTCACTGCAAACTCCTCCTCCCCAGTTCAAGCGATTTTCCTGCCTCACTCTCCCGAGTAACTGGGACTACAGGCGTGTACCACCACGCCCAGCTAATTTTTAGTAAAGACGTATTTTTAGTAAAGACGGGGTTTCTGCATGTTGGCCAGGATGGTCTTGACCGCTTGACCCTGTGATCCACCCGTCTCGGTCTCCCAAAGCATTGGGATTACAGGTGTGAGCCACTGCACCCGGCCACAACTAATGTTTTCTTACGGTAATCTATTAGATTAAGAAAATGTTTTTTTCTGGCAGTAGTCTTTTCATTTCCGAGGATTCTGATTCTGCTATTTGCAGAACATGGTTTTACCAAATAAAATGGAAGTAATGGTAAATCAAAGGATTTAAGAAATGAGAATTGTTTAATTTTTCTAACAGTTAAAAAACTTAATGAACAGAGAAAAAAAAAGAAAATCCATGTTATAATATTCTTTCCCCCTCTCTCTAGGTTTGCATGAGGTATCATCGGTTGTCAAGATAATGCCAAAAGGAAGACTTTTTCAAAAGCCATCCTTAACTGTCAGGCAAGACAAATTCTCGTCGAGTGTGGGAGGAATGCAGGGCTGAGAATGAAATCTGATGTCTGCTCCTGGAAGGCGTGCATTGCAGTCTCACTTCTCTATCTCAGAGCCCCCAAATAATTGTGTTTTGCCCAAAGTAAAGCCGAGCTCGGAGTCTCAGTTTGCAGAGAAGGTGGCACCCATTTGTAGGAAAAATTGGGTCAAACCAAAACAAAACTCAGTCCCATTTCATCTGGAGCGGCCCCTCCTTTTGCTCATGGATGAAATTAAAATCGACATGACCTTGGAACTTAGTGGCTTCTTTTACATTGTAAGAAGGTATCTTGAAAATGACATATTTTAAAACATAAAAGCAAAATTGAACATGAATGATTTCCTATTTAACCTGCATGATCATGCCATCTTTGTGACCGGTTTCCTCATAGACCCGTGAACTCACTCTGGAAGAGTTTTATTGAAAGCATTCCTACTCTGAGTTGTTTGGAAAAATGAAGAATACTTCATTCTTGTAATTTTAAATGACTTACCTACATAGCTTCCCTCTAAGCATGGGAAGTGAAGCCAGGCCATGTTTAGCACTGAGTTTATGATACAAAGAGAGATGAGTTTTGAGTCATACTTTCTGAATTGGATGGAATGGGTGTGTACTTAGAAACTCTGCCTTACAAGCAACTTCCCTATTGATCTTCAGTTTCTCCCAGGGCTCCTTTGTGTCTGCACTTTTTTCTTTTCTTTTTGTTTCTTTTTATTGAGAGACAGGGTCTTGCTTTGTGGCCCAGGCTGGAGTATAGTGGCACGACCATAGCTCACTGCAGCCTCAAACACCTGGGCTCGAGTGATCTTCCCACCTTGGCCTAAGTAGCTGAGACTAGAGCTATGCGCCGCCACGCCCCGCTGATTTTTCTACTGTTATGGTTGTCTATATTTTCATATCAAGATGAAGCACAAGTTAAACGAAAAGAAATTTTTTTTTCATTTCTGGCAGGTGGCAGGAGACCCCTTTCTTCCGAATTCCTGTCATTCTCATACCCTGTAGCAGGGCTCATGGGAAAGACAATTCTAGGGACAGAAAAGCCAGACTTGGGGTCCCCGCTTCACTTTTAAACTTACGCTCTCCACGCCACATCTTCAATCAAACAGGCAGTAGGAACCAGAAATAATCCCAACCAGAAGTGTGCGGAGCTCAGGACCATAGTTGCCTGCAAGAAATAGAAGTGACACTTGCTTGAATACGTCCTCTTTCAAAAACAGTGCAACATAATTTAATCAAGGAAAATATTTCATAACACAAAAACAACAGATGGTATTAAATGCAATGAGAGGTAACCCGTGCACTGGCAGGACCATTAAGGGGACGGAAGGGGCTTGCTCCTCTCTGCAGCCCTTTCTCTTCTCACTTTCTTTCTTCTAGTTTCAGGTGTGTCCTTGCCTCTCTTTTATAAAGTGCTTCAAGCCCCTTCCGATCAGGATGCTGTCCTAAATCCTTCCTAAAGAGAGCTGTTGGAGCCACCAACACTGCTCCACTGAGGAGTAAACGGTGCCTCACTAGGCTCCTCCGTTCACTCATCATCAGCTCCTTTTCTCTCAGTTTCTGTTCATTCACGGAGCCAGGACCCGTGTCCTTGGTACAAGGCATGATGGTTCTCCCCACCCAGGAAAGGCAGATGAATAAGTTATAGTCCTTGCCTTCAGGGAATTAAATACCCTCTGGTGCAATCTACATTACACAGTGGAATATGGCACCTATCACGAAAATATCCGATGGGGCTTCTGGGAAGACTTCTTAAAGATGACAGAGTATGAGATGTGCCTGGAAACATGAACAGGATTTCAGTAGCTAGAGATGGGTAGATGGACAGAGATTCCAAGTTGAAGGATAAAGGACAGGGGAGAGCAGCAAGGAGTGCAGCTTTCAAGACTTCCTTGTTCCTGGCACGCTGGTCAGGGATAGCCTGGGAGGGAACAGGTAGAGAGGGTTTTGGGGATCAGAGCTGCAGGGCCAAGTTAGATGTTAGGTGAGTTGAAAAGAGAACTTAGGGCAAAAGCAGATGGAGGGAGGAGTTTACTCTGAACAGAGATGGGGGCCTGAGTAGGGCAGATGCCTTCAATTTTTTTTTTTTTTTTTTCCCAGGCTGGGGGGCAGTGGCACGATCTTGGCTCACTGCAAGCTCCGCCCCCTGGGTTCACACCATTCTCCTGCCTCAGCCTCCTGAGTAGCTGGGAATACAGGCGCCGCCACCACGCCCGGCTAATTTTTTGTGTTTTTAGTAGAGACGGGTTTTCACCGTCTTAGCCAGGATGGTCTCCATCTCCTGACCTCGTGATCTGCCCGCCTCGGCCTCCCAAAGTGCTGGGATTCCAGGTGTGAGCCCCCGCGCCCGGCCCAATTTTGGTTTTGAATGAGCAAAAGCCTGGAGCCTGCAGCTGGCTAGGAATTGGGAGGCTGGCCTACAAGGTGGGCCACTTGAGAAAGGGACTCAGGTTAGTGTGACAAACCCTTCGTGTTCACCGGATTTCTTTTCTGGAGGCCTCAACCATTTGGTCCTACTGGACTAGACGTTTCGCTAGACCTCACTGCAAAGGAGAGTGAGACTTACAGAGGGAGGGAGAGCAGAGGGCCTGAGACACAATTAACCGCCTCTGGGACCCTCCACAGGGACTGGAAGGGTCTAAGAATCCCGGAGGCCTGGATTTATAGCTCCCTTTATGCAGTACAATGAGGGCAGGATTCACCCGACTCAAGCTGGCACCCAAGAGTCAACCCACTCTTCGGTTTCCATCCTCTGCTCCAGCTGGACGGCCACACGCACTGCAGCCCTACTGCTCCCTCTTCCCTGCAGGGCTTCCCTGCCCAGCGTCTATACTCACAGCATCCCCACCTGCTTACCCTGATCCCGAGCACCCAGCTTCCCCATCTGGCCAAGGCCATGCCTAACCCCAGCCCTCCTGCCTCTGGGCCCCTTCACATAGGCCTGTTGGTGGTGGTTGGCATTTTATGACAATTAAACAAAAAAGCAGTGAGGTTTACAGGAAAAGAGTCGAAATCCAACCCTGGAATGGGAGGACTTGCTTTCCTTTTCAAACAACCAAGAGTACCAGCTTCTGACAGAAAAGTTTAAAACCTTAAAAATGTGTGAGTACATTTTGCCCCATCAATGACATCTCTCAGAATTCATTCTAGGTCTTCATCCTAAGGAAGGAAGGAAACATGCAAAGAAGCAAGTGCAATGATATTCACAAGAGTGCTATTCTATCAAAGAAACCAGAAGTAGATGTCCCAGGAGAAGATCTATTAAATGTACCATGGCACTTACATACAATGGATTTCCATGCAAGCAGTTAAAGTAATGTAGAATTATATTTGTTGACACAGATGTCGTATTCTACTGCCACTAAGAAACATGGGTTCCGTGATAACATCTCATAGAGGACCTATCATGGCGGTTGTGGGAAAGGAAGCACCACTGGCCCAAGCTTCAAAATTAAACTAGAGGTGTCACCCCTAGATGAGGTATGCCCACACGCACACATTTTTATTACCTCTTTATTACACAGTTGTCAGTACATATCAATAGATACCATCATTTCTGCAGTCCTGTTTTGGTATTTCCTGACCTTTACAAAAACACTCCAGGACTTCAAAAACAGTGGGGTGTCCCAGGCCCCGATGGACTTGAGAGTGCCTCCTTCAAGTGTGGGCAGGCTTACGTGCTCAGGAACAATGCACGGAACGGTACATGGAAACGAGGATCTGGGTGGCACAACTGGTGATTTGCATTGTCGTATCTCTTTGTGTATCTCCATTTCCTGTTTCTTCTACAGAAAACATGTATGTTGGCAAAACTCAACTCTCTCGAAAGGGATTGGATCAGCCTGCTCCTTCCAGATCCTGTTGTCCTGCCTCCAGGGTAAACAGGGTCTCCAGAGGGGACCTTGGGTTCTGCTCATGCTACAGATGCCCGAGGCGGTGCTTGGCCCCTGGAAGATGGACTCGTTCAAGCTGTACTTGTGCAGATACATGCAGGATCATTCACTATGTGTATTTATTTAAGGAAACAGTGATTTTACAATAATGTGTCATTTAAAATAGATTATAACTCAAATGTACCCTGTAAATATGTAAAATATTATGTATCAATAAGAAACAGATTATGAAACTCAGAACTTTAGTTGCTGAGGGAAAAAAGGAAAATGAACTTTGAATTCTCTTGTTGAAAATATGAAGTCCATCCTAAACTAATAAAGGTTACCCAGAGACTTGAAAGTGTTGTTCTGTTGCTGATCTTCAAAACTGGGAGCTGCGAATGTGACACATATAACTAATTTTAAAAGTGTGTCTCAGAAAGCTTCCTACCATCCTAATCTTCACAGATGGACCGAGACCCAGAGTCCTGAAATCCTTCTAAAGTGATCTACTGACTACTTAGGTGCCATATGCCTAGGAACTCACTGCAGTAAATTACAGGAGAATGAGGCTCAGGTGGGTAGAATTATTGATACATTAGGACCAAGCTGGTGAGAGCCAGACACAGGATAGGAGGCTTGTCTGACTATAAAGCCAATAAGCTGTGCAGCACTGCCTAGAGTGAGACGAAAGAGTATTAACAAGGGACACCCATGCACCTGCGGATCAGGATTCGTGAATGCATTAGCCTCAGCCATGCCACTAATCACGTGCACCCCAGTGCCCCAGGACCAGCTGTCCACCAATGTGGTGACAAACTAGAAAAGGTTATTTTTATTTTTATTATACTTTAAGTTCTGGGATACATGTGCAGAACACGTGCAGGTTTGTTACATAGGTATACATGTGCCATGGTGGTTTGCTGCACCCATCAACCTGTCACCTACATTAGGTATTTCTCCTAATGCTATTCCTCCCCTAGCCCCCCACCCTCCAACAGGCCCTGGTGTGTGATGTTCCCCTCCCTGTGTCCATGTGTTCTCATTGTTCAACTCTCACTTATGAGTGAGAACGTGCGGTGTTTGGTTTTCTGTTCCTTTGTTAGTTTGCTAATTAACCATCATTCCTGAGAATGACGGTTTCTAGCTTCATCCACATCCCTGCAAAGGACATGAAGTCATCCTTTTTTATGGCTGCATAGTATTCCATGGTTTATATGTGCCACATTTTCTTTGTCCAGTCTATCACTGATGGGCATTTGGGTTGGTTCCAAGTCTTTGCTATTGTGAATAGTGCTGCAAAGAACATACGTGTACATGTGTCTTTATAGCAGCATGATTTATAATCCTTTGGGTACACACCCAGGAATGGGACTGCTGGGTCATATGGTATTTCTGGTTCAAGATCCTTGAGGAATTTTCACACTGTCTTCCACAGTGGCTGAACCCATTTACACTCCCACCAACAGTGTAAAAGCGTTCCTATTTCTCCACATCCTCTCCAGCATCTTTTGTTTCCTGACTTTTTAATTGTGATTCTAACTGGTGCCAAATGGTATCTCATTGTGGTTTTGACTTGCATTTCTCTAATGACCAGTGATGATAAGCTTTTTTTCATACGTTTGTTGGCCGCATAGATGTCTTCTTTTGAGAAGTGTTTGTTCATATCCTTCAGCCACTTTTTGATGGGGTTGTTTTTTTTCTTGTAAATTTAAGTTCCTTGTAGATACTGGGTATTAGTCCTTTGTCAGATGGACAGATTGCAAAAATTTTCTCCCATTCTGTAGGTTGCCTGTTCACTCTGATGGTAGTTTCTTTTGCTGATGCTCTTTAATTAGATCCATTTGCCAATTTTGGCTTTTGTTGCCATTGATTTTGGTGTTTTAGTCATAAAGTCTTTACCCATGTCTATGTCTTGAATGGCATTGCCTAGGTTTTCTTCTAGGATTTTTATGGTTTTAGGTCTTT